>NC_089492.1:88296242-88603495 GCF_036850765.1 Saccopteryx bilineata
CATAAGCCCCAAGAAAGCACAGATTTTGTTTGGTTCCTGAGTTTAAACCTAGTCTTGACCTTGGCCAGTTGGCTCAGTGGTAGAGCATCAGCCTAGCATGTGGAAGTCCCAGTTTTGATTCCTGGTCAGGGCACACAGGAGAAGCGACCATCTGCTTCTTCTCCCCTCCCTATCCCCTTTCTCTCACTCCTTCTCTCTCTTCCCCTCCTGCAGTGATGGCTCTATTGATTGGAGTACGGTGCACAGGTGCTGATGATGGCTCCCTGGCGCTTCCACCTCAGGTGCTAAAAATAGCTCAGTTGCAAGCATCAGCCCAAGATGGGCAGAGCATCTGCCACAGCAGGGGGTTGTCTGTTGGATCCCAGTAGAGGCACATGTGGGTATCTATCTCCCTTCCTCTCACTTAAAAACAACAAACAAACAAACAAAAAATCTAGTCTTGTACTAGAGCTGGGTACACAGTTGTGGTTTAATAAATGGTTATTGAGGAAATGAATGAACCAGTATTCCAGTAGACACATTTTAGGAACTGCTGATCAAGAATCATCACATATGAGCTAGTCCAGACAACTAAGGCTAGTCTATTTCAAAGATGGGAGAGAATAGTAGCTCAAACTTCATTAATGTTGTTTTCACTGACCAGTTGCCTTCCAAACCAGCTAGTCAAGCAGAGCAAAGTTGTTTGTTCACAAGACAAAGGGCACAAGTGAGTTAGTGTAGCTCTCCATGGGTGTCCAAAGTGAGGTGCTCTGTGCCATGCTCAGACTCAGGTTAGAGCAGGCCTTCTCAAACTTAAATGAGCATACAAACCACCTGAGACTCTTGTTAAAAGGCAGATTGTGATTCAGTAAGACTGGGGAAAGGACTAAGATTCTGTATGTCTAACAAGACTCAGGTGACAGGTTGGTCCATGGATTGCATTTTAAAAAGGAAGTAGTATAAGGACCCCTGGCATTGGAAGTAGTAGTATAAGGACCCCTGGCATTGGAAGTTGCCAGCACTCATAGGTCCATCCTACTTCAGTGACATATATTGTCTTCTATTTCTTAGAGGGTTACTGGTACCACATTAAACCTGACCAAGACCCACCATGGTCATGGAAACAAACTCAATGTTGTGCTTAGCAAAGTAACATTTGCCCATGTGGTGCAAATCTTAATAACATGGTTTTATATATATATTATTTATTAAATCATGGTTTTTAATGGTTGCATACTATTCCATTGTATAAACTTAAAGCAGTGTATTGAATAAAATCCCTAGTGACATTTAGATTGTTTATAGTTTTTCCTTTGGCTTTTTTGTTTTGTTTTGTTTTACTTCTTTTTGATCTCTTCATTTCTGGGTTCAAATGTCAAAATTGCTATTAATGGATGTGTGTGTGTGTGTGTGTGTGTGTGTGTGTGTATAAAAGACAGGGAGTAAGATGGAAAGTGAGAAGGGAAAAAAGGCTGAAAGAAATCAAATCAGAAACTATGTACAAGCAACATTAGTCCAACTCCTGTTTTTTTTCAACTCTTCTTTGCCCACGACACAAAAAGTTTACTATTTCTTCTCACTGTTGAGCTCTAGATCTCTAGAAGGTTCTCCAAAAATAATAATCAACCACAGAGTAGCCAAAATATTGGCATTCATACCTAAAACATGTAAGAGTCCTAAAAAAAGTAATTGTGTAAGTGGCTCTATGTAATATTTTTAATATTTTATTAAAGTATGAATTACTTACAATTCATCCACTTTGAGTGTGTTGTTTAAAAAGTTCCCTTGTACCTATTTGCAGTCAATCCCCTCCACGGGGGTACTAGGGAACCACTGACCTACCTTCTGCAACCAAAGTTTTGCTGTTTCCAGATTTCCATCTAAATGGAATTATATGGTATGGAGTCTTTTGTGTCTGGCATCTTTTATTTATCTTGATGATTTTAAGATTCATCCATGTTGTTGTGTGTATTAGTAGTTCTTCCTTTTTATTGCTGAGTATTATTCCATTGCATGGGTATTCCATATTTTGTTTATCCATTCACCAGTTGGTTGACATTTGGTTATTTCTAATGTAGGCAATTAGGAATAATGCCTCTGTGCATGGTCATGTTTTTGTTTCTTGGATAGATAGTAAGTAGTCATCTTTTCTTATGACTGGTCATATGGTAAGTGTACATTTAAATTTTATTTAAAAAAACAAATCCAAGCTTTTTTGATGAAAGCTGTTTTTCATTTTCACTAACAATGAGAATTAAAGTTGTTCCATATTATTTTCAACACTTTACTATTGTCAATCTTTTCAGCTAATCTTGGGAGTCTATGTGATATCTGATTATGGTTTTATTTGCATTTCCCTAGTAACCAACGATGTTGAACATCATTTCATATGCTTCCTACCCATTTCTAAATGATCTTTTGTAAAATGTCTATTTCAATCATTTGCCCATTTTTTAAATTGTCTTGTCTTACTGAATTGTAAGCATTCTTCACACTTTAGTATATAAGTCCTTTATCAGATATATAGTTTTCTCACTATAGCTTTTCATTTATTTTAATTGTCTTATTAACAGAAGTGTTTGATTTTTATGAAATCCATTTTATATTTTTTATGGTTTATGGGTTTTTTGTTCTAAGAAATCTTTGCCTAACCCAAATTCTGATTTTCTTTTGTTTGCTTGTAAAAATATTGTGATTTTAATACTTCTTAATTCATTTAAATTAATTTCTGTGTATGGTTTGAAGGGTCAAAGTCCATTTTTCCCATATAAATTACCAATTGTTCCAGTACCACATATTGAAAAGACCATTCTTTCATCATTGAATTACCTTGACATCTTTATTGAAAATCAATTGACCACATAAGAGTGATCTGTTTCAGGACTCTCAATTTTTTGCCAAAGATCTATCCTATGACAATAACATACTGACTTGGATCAGTATAACTTTAGAGTAATTCTTTTTTTTTTTTAATTTAGAAACTAAATTTAATGGGGTGATATTGGCCCATAGGAAAACATAGGTTTCAGGTGTACATTTCCATAGCATGTGAACTATTCACTATTGCAGGGGTTGGGAACCTATGGCTCGCAAGCCAGATGTGGCTCTTTTGATGGCTGCATCTGGCTCGCAGACAAATCTTTAATAAAAAAAATAATGTTAAAAATATAAAACATTCTCATGTTTTACAATCCATTCATTTCCTACCATTCATGTTCATGGTTGCGGGTGGCTGGAGCCAATCACAGCTGTCCTCTGGGACAACACCAAATTTTTATTGGATAATGCGTAAGGTACATGGGTCATTGTATGGCTCTCACAGAATTACATTTTAAAACATGTGGAGTTCATGGCTTTCTCAGCCAAAAAGGTTCCCGACCTCTGCACCATTGTGTGCCCATCACCCAAAGTCAAAGCACTTTCTGTCACAGTATACTTGACCACACCAGCAGTGAATAAGGGTTCCTTTTTCTCCAACATCTCCAACACTTGCTATTACCTGTCTTGTTGATGACAGCCAATCTAATTGATCTGAGGTGGTATCTCATTGTAATTTTGATTTGCATTTCTCTAATAGTTAGCAAAGATAAGCATCTTTTCATCCATTTGTTATTTGTATATCCTTATGAGAGAGTGTCTATCCAGGTCCTCTCCCCATTTGTTTTTTTTTCTTGTTGAGCTTTATGAGTTCTTTATATATTTTTTATATTAATGTTTTATCAGAGATGTTGTTTGTGAATATCATCTCCCATTTGGTTGGCTGCCTTTGTGTTTTGTTCATTTCTTCTGCTGTGTAGAATTTAATAAAATCCCATTCATTTATTTTTGCCTTTGGGATCAAATTCATAAAATGTTCTCTATGGCCAAGGTCCATAGTTTAGTACCTATGTTTTCTTCTATGTAATTTATTATTCAGATTTTATATTTAGGTCTTTGGTCCACTTTGAATTAATTTTTGTGCATGGGGCCAAACTAGTCAAATTTCATTTTGTTGCATGTGGCTTTCCAATTTTCCCAGCACCATTTATTGAAGAGGCATTCTGTCTTCCATTGTGTGTTTTTAGCTCCTTTATCAAAAAATATTTGCCCACATACCTGTGATTTTATTCCTGGCTCTCTATTCTGTTCCACTGGTCTTTGTGTCTGTTTTGGTTAGTGTAATTCTTGAAATAAGGAAATGTAAGTCCTGACCTGTGGTGGCACAGTGGATAAAGCAGCCTGGAATGCTGAGGTCACTGGTTCTAAATACCAGGTTTACGTGGTCAAGGCACATATGGGAAACAACTACTATGATGCTTCCTGCTCCTCCCCTCCTTTCTTTCTCTCTCTCTCCTCTCTCTAAAATCAATGGTGCTAGAATGGCTCTGGTTGCAACAGAGCAACACCCCAGATAGGCAGAGGATCGCCCCCTAGCGGGCTTGCCGGGTAGATCCTGGTCAGGCACGTGCGAGAGTCTTTTTGCCTCCCTGCTTTTCACTTCAGAAAAAGACAAAAAAATAAATAAATAAATAAATAACTACCTGGGCTGGAAGGTTTTGCTGTTTTAATTTTTTCCTATCAGTGCCCCCCCTTTTTTAACATAATTAAAAATTAACTATAATGATACATATATTTCAGTATTCAATATCATAAACCATACATTTACTAATTCTGAAGATACAGTACAGTACAACACAAATGACAAAAAAGTGCTCATTAGAAGTCCCAAATATTTATATTATGAGTTGTTATATATTCATACTTTATTCACCAATAAATAGAAAATTAGTATTATAAACTATTTTTAGATTTTCCTTAAAAGCTATAGTAATTTCATAAACATTAGTTAACTAAGTTCTTACTCATCTTAAAAGGCCGATAATAATTCTTAAAAGAGATTATTATTTCAATATGTTACTCATTGAACTTCATTTTTATTGAATTTATTGGAGTCACACTGGTTAATAAAATTATATAGGTTACAGGTGTACAATTCTATATTACATCATTTGTATACTGTATTGTGTGTTCACCACCCAAAGGTTTTGAGGTTTACATTAATTCAATGTACTCAATAGATATAAAACAATTAACAATTCAGTTTATTTCTTCATGAGTGTGCTTTGGTAATTTGTATCTTCTAAGAAATTTATCCATTTTATCTAAATTGTTGAATCTGTTGCCATAAAATGTTCATACTATTACATCATTATTTTTTCAATATTTGTAAAATCTATAGTTGTGTTCCTTTTTTCATTTCTGATACTGGTATTTGACTCTCTTGTTCTCTCTCTCTTTCAAACTCTCTGTCTCAATCTCACTAAAGTCTTATTGCCCTTTATTTCCATTTTATTTTTTTATTTTTCAATTACAGTCTACATTCAGTATATTCTATATCAGTTTCAGATGTACAGCACTATGGTTAGACAATCACACTCTACAGAGTGCCCTGATATTTCAGGCACCCACCTGGCCCCATACATAGTCACCACAATATTCACTATGCTGTAATTTACATCTCTGTGACTATTCTGTAACTATCAATTTGTACATCTTAATCCCTTCACCTTTTCAACCCAGCCCCCAAACCCCTCCCTTCTGTCAACCATCTATCTGTTATCTGTAACTATAAGTCTGTTTCTATTTTGTTTATTTTGTCTTTTATATTCCATATAAAGTAAAATCATATGGTATTTGGTTTTCTCTGCCTGATTTATTTCACTTAGCATAATACCCCCTAGGTCCATCCATGCTATTGCAAAAAATTTCATTCTTTTTTTTTTTTAATTTTTTATATATTTTTATTATTTATTTTTTACAGAAACAGAGAGTGAATCAGAGAGCGGGATAGATAGGACAGACAGACAGGAACGGAGAGAGATGAGAAGCATCAATCATTAGTTTTTCATTGCGCGTTGCAATATCTTATTTGTTCATTGATTGCTTTCTCATATGTGCCTTGACCGCGGGCCTTCAGCAGACCGAGTAACCCATTGCTGGAGCCAGCGACCTTAGGTTCAAGCTGGTGAGCTTTTGCTCAAACCAGATGAGCCCTCGCTCAAGCTGGCAACCTCAGGGTCTCGAACCTGGGTCCTCTGCATCCCAGTCCGACACTCTATCCACTGCGCCACTGCCTGGTCAGGCAGATTTCATTTTTTTTTTATGGCCAAGTTGTATTTCATTGTGTAAATGTATCACAGCTCATCTACTGATGGGCACTTAGATGGCTTCCATACCTTAGCTTTTGCAAATAATGCTGCAAAAAATAATATACATAATATACATAAGAGGTACATAAATTCTTGTGAATTAGTGTTTTGGGTTTCTTCAGATATATTCCCAGAAATGAATCACTGGGTTATAAGGGGATTCCATTTTCAATTTTTGGAGGAACCTCCACACTGTTTTCCATAGCATTTGCATCAATCCGCACTTCAACCAACAGTAATCACAGTTCCCTTTCCTCCACATCTTCAGCAACACTTGCTATTTGTTGATGTATTGATGATAGCCATTCTCACAGGAGTGAAGTGGTACCTCATTTGGTTTGGATTTGCATTTTTCTGATTAGTGATGTTGAGCACCTTTTCATATGTCTGTTGGCTATCTGTATGTTTACTTTGAAGAAGTGTCTATTCAGGTTTTCTGCCCACTTTTTAATTGGATTGTTTGTTTTTTCTGGTGTTGAGTTGTCTGAATTCTTTAAAATTTTACATTTTAACCCCTCATTGAATGTATAATTGGTGAGGATATTCTCCCATTCAGGAAATTGTCTTTTCATACTTTTAATAATCTCCTTTTTTTTTTTTTTTTAAAGTGAGAGGAGGGGAAGCCCTGGCCGATTGGCTCAGTGGTAGAGCGTCGGCCTGGCGTGTGGAAGTCCTGAGTTTGATTCCCGGTCAGGGCACACAGGAGAAGCACCCATCTGTGTCTCCACCCCTCCCCCTCTCCTTCCTATATGTCTCTCTCTTCCCCTCCCGCAGCCAGAGCTCCATTGGAGCAAAGTTGGCCCCAGTGCTGAGAATGGCTCCATTGCCTCAGCCTCAGGTGCTAGAAAGGCTCCTTCCACAAGGGAGCAACACCCCAGATGGGCAAAACATAGCCCCCTGGTGGACATGCTGGGTGGATCCCGGTTGGGTACATGCAAGTCTGTCTGACTGCCTCCCTGCTTCTAATTTCAGAAAAATACAAAAAAATAAAAATAAATAAATAAATAAATAAATAAAGTGATAGGAGGGGAAATAGTGAGACAGACTGCCACATGTGCCACGACAGGGATCCATCCACCCAGCAACCCCCATCTGGGGCTGATGCTTGAATTAACCAAGCTTTCCTCAGTGCCCAGGGCCAATGCTCAAACCAATCGAGCCAATGGCTATGAGAGGGGAACACAGAGAGAGAAGGGGGAGAGAAAGGGAAGGAGAAGCAAATAGTCACTTCTCATGTGTTCCCTGACCAGAGATCAAACCCAGGATGTCCGTACACCAGGTCAATGCTCTAAACACTGAGCCAACTGGCCAGGGCCTTAATGGTTTCCTTTGATGTGCAAAAATGTTTTAGTTTGATGTAGTCCCATTTGTTTATTTTTTTGTTTATTTTCTTTCCCCAAGAAGGTATGTCAGAAACATTGCTATGAGAAATGTCCAAGATTTTACTGCCTATGTTTTCTTCTAGGAGTTTTATTTTTTCAGCTCTTACATTCAAGTCTTTAATCCATTTTGAATTTATTCTTGTATATGGTGTAGAAGGTGGAAGATGAATCCCTTGCTACAGTCATACATGAATATTTATGTATTATAACTTCCCATCTGGCTACAGACATGACATTACTTATTTCATCAGTTGGTAAAGCAAATGCTCTACCTTCACTATCTTCAGGTCTTCAGTAGAACTTGATTCACATTTGTCAAGTGCTTACAATACACCATGCCCTGTGCCAAAGCCCTTTCCATGCATTATTACACCTAATCCTTATAATATCTCTGATATAGGTACCATTATCCCCCATTTTACAGCTAAGGAGACCATGGTATAGAGAGGTTAAATACGTTACTCAAAATCATCTGATTGGTAAGTGACAGAGCAAATTTTGTCAGACTTCAGAATCTATGCTGCTATCCATTATGCTGCTTGTATGTTTTATACCCAATTGTTCTGTAGTGTGTTTGATCCTTGTTTCAGTGCTGCTATGCAATACTAGTTGAGGTGTCACCAAGGCAATGATTCATTTCCCTACATGGTGTCCATCTATCTATAAGTGCTGTGAGATAAAAGCATCATTGTTTATCTTTTTGCTCCAATGTCATTTTCTGCTCAGTAAGACTAAAAAGATTCACTAGAAAAGAGCCTGTGGCTCTTCATAATAGAGAGGGTCTTCATAATTCAAACATTCCTTTTAAGGATGCTTTTTAGGCTACTCAGCAGGGCATCCAGAAACAGAGAGCTCTACAGAGAGCATGACCAGGTGTCATCCTGTCTACAAATGGAAGACAGAGTGTAGGAATTTGGCTTCCTGTAGTATTTGATTTCTTGAGGACTTCAAGGTGACAATGCTGGGTCATAAGAGTACTGCAGAAAAAGATTCAGGTGGAGAACATGGGTAGAGTACCTTACACATTCATGACCATGGTCCTTTCATTCATAGCCATGCACAGTCACAAGACAATCCTCACACCAATGTATGCTCTGTTGAGCTTGTGGCCTTTGGAAAGCATCATTTCCCTGACAGCATTTGCAAATCATGTTTTGTTTCTCTGCTCCAGAATAATTTGCACTGCAGAAATTCTTCCATATGTCAAAGTTGGTCTCATCATTTTACTTGAAAGAGGGAGGCATAGAAGAAGTCTATAGTTAAAGAATTTATTTAAACCAGAACATGTATAAATATTATAATAGCATCCTCTCGGCATAATGCTCAAAAACTTTCTGTTCCTGTAGACTTCACTTCATTTCTAAAGTGTAGGTGATTTTGCATTAGACATCAGGTTCTGACATAAAAAATATGGCAATACAGCTGAAATATAGCTTAATATCCTGACAGACAGACAGAGAGACAAGAAGGGAGAGAGATAAGAAACATCAACTTGTAATTACAACACTTTGGTTGTTCATTGATTGCTTTCTCATAGGTGTCTTGACCAGGGTGGGGGGTGGGGAAAGGGGGGCTCCAGCCAAGCCAGTCACCCCTTGCTCAAACCAACGACCTTGGGGCTCAAGCCTAAGACCATGACATCATGTCAATGATCTTATTCTCAAGCCAGCAATCCCATGCTCAAGCTGGTGAGCCGGTGCTCAAGCTGGTTGAACCCACGCTCAAGCTGGTGATGTTGGGGTTTCAAATCTCAGACCTCAGCGTCACAGGTCGATGCTCTATCCACAGGCCAATATCCTGAATTTTGATAACACTAACACCCTGTTATTACACATTATACTTATGTTAGCTAACTGATTCTCATAACTACATGGTGAGATACATTACTATGAGGAAGTATTACCTTGCTGTACAAACTTGCATTGTCCCACAGACAGTTGTGTACATTCTCTATTCACTTCACTTAATTGTGGGCTCTTTGAGGGGAAGGACTGGAGACCATTAAGAGACACCCATTGAGCTATGTGGTGATGAGAGATGGGACCATGTCATGAAATGTCATAGAGCCTTCCTTACCCTCTCAGACATAAAAGTTTCAAAGCAAAGCAAGTGCTTGAATGAACAATCTCCATTCATATGCAGAAGACACAGCCATATCTTTGTACTCTGTTCTAGCTTCTTTGTCTGTTACTGCTTGAACAAGTCAGGATTCCATAAGACACAAGGTCTAGATTCAAAAATGAAAGCTTTTTTTTTGCAAAAAATCCTGCTTTGCCTCTAGGAGTTTTCCAATAGTCTGCCTCCTTCTAGGCTGTAATTCTGAGCTAATTACAATGTATTGTTATTCTTGTTAGGAGTTGGAGGAGGATAGTATGGAGGTTGCATAAATTATGAAGAGCATGCAAACAAATATTTTGAATACCACATCCTCTACAATGTCCTCAATTTGTTACCATTGTATATAAACTTACACATGCAGTTTTAAATGTTTCTAAGAGATGCTTTTAAAAGTATTTAAAAGCAAAAGACAGTATCCAACAGAGATTCTGGTAAAACAGATGTCTTTATATGTGTTGACCTGCCTGGAAAAACCATGAGGCCTGTGCTTTCTAATCCTTCTTAGCTCCATATCTACTGCTGCAGGCCTTGAACTGCTTTCACTGCCATTGCCCTTTATGTCTCCAGTGCCTGAGATCTTTTTTTTTTTTTTTTACAAGGACAGAGAGAGAGTCAAAGAGAGGGATAGCTAGGGACAGACAGACAGGAACGGAGAGAGATGAGAAGCATCAATCATCAGTTTTTCGTGGCGACACCTTAGTTGTTCATTGATTGCTTTCTCATACGAGCCATGACCGCAGGCCTTCAGCAGACCGAGTAACCCCTTGCTCGAGCCAGTGACCTTGGGTCCAAGCTGGTGAGCTTTTTGCTTAAGCCAGATGAGCCCACGCTCAAGCTGGTGACCTTGGGGTCTCAAACCTGGGTCCTTCCGCATCCCAGTCCGACACTCTATCCACTGCGCCACTGCCTGGTCAGGTGAGATCTTGCTCAATGAGGCTGCCATCATTCTAATAGCTGCTGTACTCTTCTGTGCCTGAACCCGTACATCCCCAAACCTTCACACAAAAATACCACCAATGCTACCACCTTGCTGGGACTATAGCACTTGACACCATCCCCTGTAGAGCCTCAGCTGGTTATTCCACCAGAGTTCAAAGCCACTGCACACCATCTGCCAGACAATCCTTTTATCCCTCCTTTTCAACCTTTCCCTTATGTTGCTTCCACAAAGCTATCTTCATGGGTAACCCAACTTCTGCCTCCAAGACCTCTTCCCAGCTGGTCAACTGAATTGCACACTAATGCTTAAGCTCCCATATGTATCATAGTTTACTCAGGGCATGGTTATTAGCACAATTTCACAGTTGACTTAGCTTGCCTACAGTGGTTCTCAGGCCTGGATACGTTAGAACAGGGGTCCCCAAACTACGGTCCGCGGGCCACATGTGGCCCCCTGAGGCCATTTATCCGGCCCCCACCGCACTTCCTGAAGGGGCACCTCTTTCACTGGTGGTCAGTGAGAGGAGCAATTGACCATCTCATTAGCCAAAAGCAGGCCCGTAGTTCCCGTTGAAATACTGGTCAGTTTGTTGATTTAAATTTACTTGTTCTTTATTTTAAATATTGTATTTGTTCCCGTTTTGTTTTTTTACTTTAAAATAAGATATGTGCAGTGTGCATAGGGATTTGTTCATAGTTTTTTTTATAGTCTGGCCCTCCAATGATCTGAGGGACAGTGAACTGGCCCCGTGTAAAAAGTTTGGGGACCCCTGCGTTAGAATCACCTGGAGAGCTTTGAGAACATTCTGATGCTTGGACCTCATGCCCAGAGATGCTGATTTAACTGGTCTGAAATAGGGCCCTGGCATTGCTATACTTTACAAGTGATTCTATTGTGCATTCACGGTTGAGAACTACTGCTTTGTTATCTTTATGTCTCTACCTATGTGTGAGGCATAGGGGGTGCTTATGAATTTAATAGGCCACATTAAACACATACAAGCTAACAAAATTAACTGATACTGATTAAACCTAATGTAGTACATCTGTAACTTCTTATTTTTTTTTTTTAGATTTTATTTATTCATTTTTGGGGGGAGGGGAGAGAGAGAGAGAGAGAGAGAGAAGAGGGGAAGAGCTGGAAGTATCAACTCCCATATGTGCCTTGACCAGGCAAGCCCAGGGTTTTGAACCGGCAACCTCAGCATTTCCAGGTTGACGCTTTATCCACTGCGCCACCACAGGTCAGGCACTTCTTAACATTTTTATAACATTGAAGAGATGCTCTTGTGGTACTCATGGTCTGAGCATCCAGGGGTCTGAGCACCCAGGGGATGAAGAGCAGGGTACTTTTTTTTTAACACTAGTTCCAGGGTTTCTACCACTTCCAGAATGCTGAGGTCTAAGCAGCTATAACTAAAAGAAGCAAGAGGTAATCCAGAAGTCCAACATGATAATAAAACATCTTCCTTCTATCATGATGATGAAGTGCTCCCTGTAATCCAAAGTACATCCTTCCTTACATTTAAGAGTTGTCTTCTTCATAGGTACTAAAATCATGGACCTGGGTTTTAAAGAACATTTTATGAACTTGACTCCAATGGCAAGAGAAGTGAAGGCAAAGATAAATGAATGGGACTACATCAGAATAAAAAGTTTTTGCTCAGCAAGAGAAACTGATATAAAAATAAACAGACAGCCAACTAAATGGGAAATGATATTTTCAAACAACAGCTCAGATAAGGGCCTAATATCCAAAGTTTACAAAGAACTCATAAAACTCAACAACAAACAAACAAACAATCCAATTAAAAAATGGGAAGAGGACATGAACAGACACTTCTCCCAGGAAGAGATACAAATGGCCAACAGATATATGAAAAGATGCTCAGCTTCATTAGTTATTAGAGAAATGCAAATCAAAACTACAATGAGATACCACCTCACCCCTGTTAGATTAGCTATTATCAACAAGACGGGTAATAGCAAATGTTGGAGAGGCTGTGGAGAAAAAGGAACCCTCATTCACTGTTGGTGGGACTGTAAAGTAGTATAACCATTATGGAGGAAAGTATGGTGGTTCCTCAAAAAACTGCAAACAGAACTACCTTATAACCCAGCAATCCCTCTACTGGGTATATACCCCGAAACCTCAGAAACATTGATACGTGAAGACACATGTAGCCCCATGTTCATTGCAGCACTGTTCACAGTGGCCAAGACATGGAAACAACCAAAAAGCCCTTCAATAGAAGACTGGATAAAGAAGATGTGGCACATATACACTATGGAATACTACTCAGCCATAAGAAATGATGACATCAGATCATTTACAGCAAAATGGTGGGATCTTGATAACATTATAAGGAGTGAAATAAGTAAATCAGAAAAAAACAAGAACTACATGATTCCATACATTGGTGGAACATAAAAATGAGACTAAGAGACATGGACAAGAGTGTGGTGGTTACCAAGGGTGGGGGGAGGGAGGACATGGGAGGGAGGGAGGGAGAGAGTTAGGGGGAGGGGGAGGGGCACAGAGAACTAGATAGAGGGTGGCGGCGGAGGACAATCCGACTTTGGGCGAGGGGTTTGCAACATAATTTAATGACAAAATAACCTGGACATGTTTTCTTTGAATATATGTACCCTGATTTATTAATGTCATCCCATTACCATTAATAAAAATTTATTATAAAAAAAAAAAAAAAAAAAAGAGTTGTCTTCTTCTACCACCTGTTCTCAGTGAATGGGGTATGTCACATGAGGTGGTATGAACAGTCAGACGTGAACCTCTGCAGGGCTGCCTGGCACTGGCAGCCTTTTCTGATCACCATGGTGATCTCACAATAAGGCTTTATTGTGGGGGCTGGGGACTCTACTGTATATAAAGCCAGGCCCCCACAGTAGCACACTGATTAGGTATGTCTTCACTCCTAGTGAGGTAGGAGGTAGTGCAGCTTCTTAGTGAAGTGTGAACCCTGAAGTGCTACGCAATATGCCTTTGTTTGAATTCTAGTTTCAATACTTCCCAGTTGTGTAAATTGTAGGTGGTTATGATAACTTAATTCATAGAGTTCTACTGAGGATTAAATGAAGTAATGCGTATAAAGCTACTTAGCACAGCGCATGCTACGTAATTGTTTGCAAATAGTGCACCTAAAGTTTTTAATTAAATAACTTTAGAAATCATTCAGGGTAACAAAAAACAGGGCCCTGTAAAGACATGCTAACCATAATATTCACTGTTAATTTTTAAAACAAATTAGAAGTGGAAATGGGAAGAGTCCTGAGAAAGAAAAAATTGAGGGAACAGAAACAAACCTCTCTTTTGTGAGTAAGGAAAGCTTTCTTCTGGATTCAGCTCTTCTCGTGCTCCCTCCTGATGAAAGCTTGGGGGCCAGGGAAGAAGGAATAATTCTGATTCAGAAAATTCCAAAGAACCTGAGCCAAGAGAGCAGTCTTTGCAGTCTCATACCATAATTTCAAGGATGCTGGGGAGGCTCTGGGACCTCTGCTGGATACCCATTATAAAGGCAGTTAAGATCTCCCGTTGCCTGACCAGGTAGGTGGTGGTGCAGTGGATAGAGCATCAACCTGGAATGCTGAATGAGGACCCAGGGTCAAAACCCCAAGGTCACTAGCTTGAGCATGGGCTAATCCAGTTTAAGCACAGGCTCACCAGCTTGAGCATGGAGTCATCAGGTTGAGCATGGGATCACAGGGATGACCCCATGGTCGCTGGCTTGAGCCCAAAGGTTGCTCATTTGAGCCCAAAGGTCGCTGGCTTGAGCAAGGGGTCACTGGCTCAGCTGGAGCCCCCAATCTAGGTACATATGAGAAGCAATCAATGAACAACTAAAAAGTGCTGCACTACAAGTTAATACTTACCACTCTCCATTTCTGTCTGGTCTGTCTCTCTCTTGCTTAAAAAAAGAAAATCTCCAATGATCAAGGCAGCTGGGGCCATAAAGTTGACTTTGCCCTTTAGATAGCAAAGTCATTCTTTCATTCCACAAGGCAGTTTCCGAAGTATTATGTGCCAGGGCAGCAAAGTCAGACAGTGATGATTCCAAATCAACTCTCCCCAAACCTCCTGATGTCCTTCGTTTTACTCGTATCTAAACAATACTCAGGGAGGAGAAATTCATTCTCACCGTTGGTAAATAAAAAAGAAAAAAAATCAATAAAATAATTTTCAATCTGTTCCTTACAACTCAATGCCCTACTGATCAAAATGAGTCAGGAACAAACATATTAGCTCTGAAGAAAACAGCTTTTAGAAATGAGATTTGATCTAATTGGCTGAGTAATCATTATGCTTGAAATTCTCTGTGCCATATTTGCCAGCCAGTAAAGCACACAGGTATATAGACCACAAGGACAGCTCCTTTAATCTGGCACCAGCTTCCAGATCACATCTATCATTGCTATCAAGATCATTCAAACCATCCAGCAACTTTAGGAAAAAGCTTAATTCTCAACAAAATGAAGAAAAACTAGTTTGTAACAAAATAATCCAGTTCCCCTTGGGACCTAGCTGTTCACTTAAGCTTCTTAAATTGAAAAGACTATCCTTAACTAAAGATTTGTTTCAGAGTTTAGTTTCCATTAGCTCCTGCCTCCCCTCCCCCCTGCCCTATTCGACAAAGTCTTTGGGGCCCTGCCCCACAGAGTCCAGGAGCCAACCCTAACCAACACAGAGCCTATCAGGTCCCATGGCTTTCAGTGAATAGGGTTTAGATAAGTTAACACAGGGCCAGAGTTTGTGATAATGCCTGAGCCCTTTGTGTCCTATTCCAGAATTATTCTATTATTCAGCTAACTATAAAATTGACATTTTTCTAGAGACCCCATTGTTAGGTCCAACTCACTGGATTAGACAGTCTTTTGGGAATTAACAAATTACCTTCCTCAAGAGTCTGTGCTATAACTAGTCAGTTCCAGTAGGGCCAGTCCAGTCCCAAAGTATCTTACCACCCATCTGCATGAATTATGAGAAATGTTCAGATATTTTTTCTTGTTATACCCCCAAAAAACCTAATCTCATTTTAACTATAAACCATATAGCTTTGGACAAATCACCAAATACCATATAAACTAAGCTAAACTTTAAAGAATGCAGGCAGGCAATATATCTCTGCAAAGCACTAGATGTGTGCTCCTAAGCAAGTGAATTTATGAGCTGTCAGCATCAAATTTGTATTTTAGGTTTACCTACTATAATGTGTGCAGCTGATGTCCAGCCCAGAAAGTCTTTCCTAGCACATCACCCATCCTACAGTGTTGTGAGGACTGGCTGCTAATGCTCACAGCTTCCCCTACTTTGAAGAACTGCCCTTAGCATACTTTTCACTAGCCTGGAGAGCCCACAGCCAATGACTGGTTGACACAGCATACAAAGGGTTGGCCCTTTACCTCAAGGTTGGATCACCTGAGTGGTGTGATTGCCACTCCCTATCATTCATAGGATCAAGCTTCAGCTAGGGCCTGAGACCATGTCCTTGCATTTTCCCCCCTGCCACTTCCTGCTTCCCTCAATCCCCTTCTCTCAAGAACACTCTCAATATATCGCTTGCACCAGCATACCTAAAGCCCAGTTCAGACTAAGCTACTAGGGAACCCAACACAAAGCAACTCTGATCCAGGTGGAAAATGGACTGGAACAGATGAAGAGTGATAGCAGGGAAACAAGTTAGGATACTGCTGCAACAATTCAGCTAAGAAATACTGGTTCTTCTCTATACTACTATGAAATTCCATGACTCTCTGGATAGGATCCTTCTAATAGTCATAACAAGCTAATTAACACCACTTCATATGTTAGAACAAACATGATAAAACTGTCACATGAAGTCATTTAATGACCAAAGAAATAACAAACAAAGTAAAAACTAAAACATTTCGTTTACCAGGCATTCAGACTGAAAAAAATTGATTATCTCACAGTTCTTAAGCAGGAATCTAAAATAAAATTCCACTGGGGATCAAATGACAGGTCTCTTGACTTAATATGATATTAATTACTCACAGATTATCCAGGAACAATCTGCAACCCTAAGCTATCCACCCTCTACCTCCAAAAGCTTCCCCTGTAGTCAACAGGTGTTATAAGAATATAACTTAAAACATAACCTACTTACCTATCAAGATGCATCCAAAAGCAGACTGGTTGTGCATGGGTTTATCTATTATGCCAATCAACATGGGAGTTCGTGTCCTTCCTTTGACAGAGTACATCAGTGTTTCTCAAACTGAGGTCTACAGAGATACCCTCAGAAATCTGAAGCTCTCTGTAAGAATTATTTTCTATTTCCATTTTTATGAAAACCTTTTAAAAAATTAATCTAAGTTTATTCTGTATCTCATGGATGGACACTGATAACTGAATACTGCCATGAGAATTCAATGTTAGTGTTATAATGTATCAATTGATCACATTGATACCAAGTTATTACCCAGAACTACACATGCTTAACTTTTGATGAAGGATCTCTAAAACTGGAAATATGTAGATATATTCTCAGAAGCCTATGAATGTTCAAAGTAGATAAACATTGAACAATAAATTTATTTCTGAGGGTAAGCAATACTTACAAATTTCAACTGCCAACACTAAGGAGTTAGTGTTCTGGTTGCCCTACTAACCATCACAAAACAGAGAAGGACAACTTACACAGGAATGGTGAAGGCAAACCTGTTACAAGTCTAATGACATTGGGTATTGCATCCCTGAGCCATTGTAGGTCATTTTGCTGGCATACATAGTTCTAGGTAATTTTATATACTAATATGTTTTTAAATGTTTATTTATGGATTTTAGAGAGAGAGGAAGGGATAGAGAGAGACAGAAAAATCAATCTGTTCCTCTGTGTGCCCTGACTGAGAATCAAACCTGCAACCTTTGGGTATGGGGACAACACTCTAAACAAGCTATCTGGCCAGGGCTATATATTTATACTATGTTTAATTCTCACAAAAACCATAAGGAGTGGGCATTATCATTGACAAAGTTTGAAAACGAGGAAACTGAGGTACATAGAGGTAGACTGGAGTTGGTAAAAGGTAGAAGCATAATTTGAATGCAAATATCCCCAGTTAGTCACTGCATTCAACAACCTCACAGTTAAAAAACACTATAGTTGTTTGAGGGTAGAAGAAAGGCAAGGAAAGGTGAGAAGAGAGCCATTCATTCAGCAAATAATAGGATAAGAAGTTTTATCAGGTGTTTGGAGTTGGGAGGAGCCTGAGAGAAAGTTTTTTACCTAGATTTCTGGACCTATTCTCATTTTCTTTATCCCTTCTTTCCCTAAACTTCAGCTACCTACCTAGGGATTATCCAATCAATTAGAATATGCTTTAATTAATGGCATTGTTCAAGTTGCTCTGTGTTCTTTCAAGCCCCAAAAGACAATCTCATGAATAAAGTGAGAGATGGGGGACTCAGGGATTGCAGTCTCCTTCCTGTCAGTCAATACCAGATCCTCAAGGCTTAGAATACCACCTGGGACACAATGTCAAGACAGGCTTTCAAGGTGGATTCAGCCCCAGAGATCAACTGGTCCAGCAGCAACAAATTCAAATGCCTGTGAGGGAGCAGCCAAAAGGACTGTGAAAACAGGTAGGGTATTAGACAGTAGGTGTTCAGTGGCTTGTACAGGAATCAAAGATAACAAACACTGCCTAGTTTTGCTTTTTATAACTTCATGTGAAACTTCTGGTTAAAAATAGCAGAATAAACTCATGCATTCTTTCAACCCTAGTAAAATGACAGTAAAGAAATTTTTTTAAAATGTGAATACATAAGAACAAAAAAGAAAGAGAATGACAGCAGAGAAAAATACATATATATCAACAAATCTGGAAAATAAAGTGATATTAACTTAATATAGAGAGAGTTGAAAATGAAGCATGGAGAGGGAGCAGCTATCAAGAAGCAAAACAACTTACACGTCATAACTACCAAAAAGCTCCAAATTTGTCAAAACCAAAAAACTCAAGTGCCTGGGGTAAGGGATGGGGCTGTAAAGGAGAGGACTGAAAGCAGCTAAAAGCCCCACTTTCAAGTAACCAAGCGACTACACCTCCCTACTTTGGGAAAAAACTGAACGTGTTGCCATTAGTATAACACAACTAGAGAGGCTCTCTCTTGAACACACCAGACCTATCAGAAAACAATGGTCAGGTACCTTGGTGAAAACAGTGGTATTAAATGGAATTCTACATACGGAAGAGGTAGTAGATCTGACATAAACGTTTTGCATGCCTTTCTTTAAACTTATTCCTAATGTGTATTTGGTGTTTTGACATTATTGCAAATAGTGCCTTTTAATTTTCACTTTGTAATTGTTAGTTTCTATTGACCACAGACCTTGTATCCAGTGACCTTATAAATTTCCCCTAATTGTGGAATCCCACATCTGTGGAATCATCTGAAGTTTTTGCATTTACAATTGTGTCATCTGCAAATGAGAGTTTTATTTCTTCCTTTCCATTCATTTGTCTTTTTTTTCTTAACTGATTTCCCAGCTAGGACTTTCAGTACAATGCTGGAAAGAAGTGGTACTAGGGCATTATCATTTCCTTCCTGATTGTATCAAGAAATTTTTCAAAATTTCACCATTAAATATGTTTTCTATAGATTTTTATTATTTTTTGTAAATTTATGTTATCTGAATAAGAAAGTTTCCTTTTATTCTTAGTTAGCTGAGAGGTTTTCTTTTTGAGTAATGAAAGAGTACAGAACTTTATCAAATGTTGTACTTCTTATATTGAACTGACCATATGACTTTTCTGCATTATTGCATCAATTTGGTAAATTATATTGGCTAATTTCTGAATGTTAAACCAACCCTGGTTTATTATATAAATCCAACTTGGTCACAATATATTTCCTACATATTTCTGGGACAGCTTGCTATTTTGTTGGGATTTTTGTATCATTATCAAAGAGATTTACCTGTAATTTCATGTGATAGTCCTTAACAGGTTTGTGTACATTACTCAACATCTGTCAGCTTTTATTTTCATTTTCATAAAATTGAGACAATGTGCCATAATGTATGGGATAGTTATGTGAGTTAAATGAGAAAATATGTGTAAAATCACTTAGCCCATTTCCTGGTACATAGTAGGTAGTCAATGAATATTTATTGAAAGACTGGGCTGCAGCTCTAATTAGTTAAGACTTTAAAATAGAAATGTATACAAAACAATCCCAAAAAGAAATCAATGAAAATAAAAAAGGTTTCATTTCTAAAATCAGTAAGTAGGATTTGACACAGAACAATCTAATTTGTAGAGGCTTAGATGATGTTCAGACTCTTACTTACGATCTAGAGCAAACTCCAGATCAGGAAGAAGAGGATGGGCTAAGACCCCACCATGCCCATTTTTTCATTTCCTAGCAATAACTCCCAATTCCATCATCTCTGTAAAAAGCCTGAGCTGGCATCCAGGCTTTATTAGTGCTATGACCTTTCACAAATCACCTAACCTTTCTGGGCTGCAGTTTTCTCCTCCATCAAAAGAGTAACAATAATTCCCACCCTGCCTATTTCATAGGGTTGTTATAAGAATGAAATAGAAGGGTTTTTAAAAAGTTAAAACCAGTTACATGCAAATATAAGCCATTGTTACTACTTTATCATTACTAATAATATACTAAGTGTTTTCTATGGATATCAGTTAATACTTAAATAAGCCCATGAGGTAGGAACAAACCTAAGACACCAAAGGATTAAGCAAATCATGCTAACTATTAAGTGGTACAGCAAAGATTTGAATCCAGTGTGAGGCCAGAGCCTGTGCTCTTAACATCTAGGGTTTATAAACTAAGAAAAATGCTGATCTTTTGCTCAAAAGAAAAACTTTCATGTTGTGATAGATTCATACTATAGTATAAAGATTCAACATTACTTAACATAAGAATATCTTTTAAAGAGGGGAAAGAAAAATGCTTCCTTTTATAAATATCCATTTTACCTTTAAGAATCCTTCCAGCCCTGGCCGGTTGGCTCAGTGGTAGAGCATCGGCCTGGCGTGCAGGAGTCCTGGGTTCAATTCCCAGCCAGGGCACACAGGAGAAGCACCCATCTGCTTCTCCACCCCTCCCCCCTCTCCTTCCTGTCTGTCTCTCTCTTCCCCTCCTGCAGCCAAGGCTCCATTGGAGCAAAGATGGCCCAGGTGCTGAGGGTGGCTCCATGGCCTCTGCCTCAGGCACTAGAATGGCTCTGGCTGCGACAGAGCAACGCCCCAGATGGGCAGAGCATCGCCCCCTGGTGGGCATGCCGGTGGATCCCGGTCGGGTGCATGTGGGAGTCTGTCTGACTGCCTCTCCATTTCCAACTTCAGAAAAATAAAAAAAAAGAAAAAAGAAAAAAGAATCCTTCCTTTTATCTTTCATTAAAAAGAAAAAAGCACTATCACAGGAAATGTTTCATCTCATGAAGCTCCAGCTAATCAAAACTTTCCTTGGCCAATTGCCCCGAATGTGTGACTAGAAGACATTAAGACTTCAGGGAACTCACAGTTCTCCTGTTAATCTGGTATTAAATTGTTCTAACATTTCATTGACTCAGAGATTGCTCTCCAACCTACAGTAGCTTCTGCCTCTGGACCTTCTTTGTCAGGTCTCTCTTGCCTCATTGTAGAGTCTGCAAATAGCCACAGGTCTTCTCTGGCACATCATCTCTAAATACACTTGATATTGGCAACTCAGCCCAAGGTTTCAGCTTGAAGTCAGAAGCTGTAATTGGAAAGTTCCAGCTCTGTGGCATGAGTAAGTGAGCCAGACTCTTTCAGCTTCTTATTCTTCATTGCTTCAATGGGATTCAGCACATCAACTCCGCCTTCTTCTTGGGATTAGTGTGCAGTTAAAGTGAGACAATGCTGGGAAAAGTACTGTGAACCTGAAAAACATTATTCACAGTAAGAAACGACATTTGTGACCCATCTAGTTGTGAGATGCTGTCAAAAGAACCCTGTCTGGGACTTGGTGGTTGTTACTCTCGCTCATAGAAATTTTAAAATGTATACTTATTTTTGTTTTTGTCATAGTTTAGACTGTCCCTCTTCACTTTTCTTCACTCAAAATCTTTTTTAACTTTCTGATTAAAAAATGAAAAAGCTGTCCCCTCTCCCTGGACACTGTGACTGCTAGAACCTAAGATCCAGACACTTGAATGTGCCTTCCCATACTCATTTCCCTTGGATTCTCCTCCATGATCCCACCCTCCTCTCCTCCTCCTTTCACAACAGGCAGATTTACCAATGAGGAGACCAAATAAAAAGGGGAATTTGTTTTCCACACTAATTCTTTCTGACCCTAACCCCTGCCTCCTCATAAAGTTCTAGATCTCTCTCTCCTTTCTCCCTATTCAGAAGATGTTCATTAGATGCCACCTATGGTATGTGCCTGGCCCTGTTCTACAAACAGAGGATAGAGAGATAAACAGAATAAAAACTCATCAAGGAACTTAAGAGTCTAGTGGGAGAGATAGATTACTAACTCAACAAATAGATTGATACAATCTGATATGACTGATAATAAATGCGATGATGACTTAAGAGTCTAGTGGGAGAGATAGATTTCTGACTCAACAAGTAGACTGATACAATCTGACATGACTGATAATAAAAGCAATGATGAGAACACTTTGGAGGGACACCTAACTCAGTATGGGGCTGTGGCTACAGAAGTCCCTTCAGAGAAAGCCACATGGGTTGGTTCTGAAATAATGAGTTTGAGTTAGTTAGATGAAGAAGAAAAGAGCAGCACATATCAAGGGAACAGCATGTACAAAGATATGAAGGCATGAGAGAGCACGACCCTTGTAAGAAAATCACAAGTAACAGCTAAGCATAGGCTGCATTTGAGGAAGTACTGGAAAATATGATATACAGATTTAGGCAGAAATAAATCAAATCTTGGAGAGTGGCATTAGCTAAGAAGCCATGGGAAGCCACTGAAGTAAGGGAGTGTTAAAATGAGATTTGTGTTTTAGAAGTTTACCCTGGTGGTCGGAGGTGGACAGATTGAAGAGGTCTTGGCTGGAGACCTGAAGATCAGTAGGAGAGGCAAGAAGTAAATGTAATGTCAATTAAGTCAGCAACCTTGAGAATGAAGAGAAGGGTGGATCAGAGATACAGAAAGAAAAAAGTTCTTGAACTCCCTGACAGGAGGTTGGGGAAGAGGAATAAAAAGAGCTGGCCTCAGTAGGATAACACCCAGGTTTCTGGCTTTGAAATCAGGATAAATAGACTATCACAAGAGAAGCTTAGAGCATGAGATGAGCTTGGTTTTTAACACATGTCAAAAGTGATGATTAGGATAAGTAAGTGAAAGAAGTCAAACACAAAAGACTACATAACATTAGACTTTACATTCATAACCTCTTGAAAAGGCAAAGCAACATAGTGACAGAAAGCAGATCAGTGGTTGTCAGGAGCTAAGGGTCAGAGTAAGGGGACCAATTGCAAATGGCCAACAGGAAACTTTTTAGGGTGAGGGGATACCAATAGCCAAAGCTAAAATGTGAGAAAGAAATTTTACAGACTGGGAGATAGTACACTTTTCTAAGGCCAATATCTTCATTGAGGTGGTAGTCACTGAAATTCATGAAACTATACACCTAAAATGAATAAATTTTATTGTGTAAAAATACTACAGTAAAGCTACTTTTTAAAATTTATTTATGGCCCTTGGCTGCTTGGCTCAGTGGTAGAGCATCAGCCCAGCATGTGGAAGTCCTGGGTTCAACTCTCATTCAGGGTACACAGGAGAAGTAACCATCTTCTTCTCCATCCTTCCCCCTCTCTATCTCTATCTCTCTCTTCCACTCCTGCAGTCATGGTGCAAATGGTTTGAGCAAAGTTGGCCCCAGGCACTGAAGATGGCTCCATGACCTCATCTCAGGTGCTAAAATAGCTCAGTTGCCAAGCAATGTGGCAGCGGCCCAGATGGGCAGAGCATCGCCCCCTAGTGGGCATGCCAGTTGGATACCGGGCAGGGCGCATGTGGGAGTCTGTCTCTGCTCCCCCACTTGTCACTTAATAAAAAAAGAAAAAAAGATTTAATTTATTTTATTTTTAAACTTTTTGAGAGAGAGAGAGATAGAAAGGGAAAGAAATGAGAAGCATCAACTCCAAATTTTATCACTTTTAGTTATTCATTGATTGCTTCTCATATGTGCCTTGACCAGGGGCTCAAGTAGAGCCACTGATTCCTTGCTCAAGCCAATGACCCTAGTCTCAAACCAGTGACCTTGGGCTTCAAGCCAGTGACCTTTGGGTTCAAACCAGCAACCATGCGATAATATTGTTGATGCCGTGCTCAAGCCCTGCGCTCATGCTGGTGAGCCTGACTCAAGCTGGATGAGCCCACATTCAAGCTGGCGACCTCAGGGTTTCAAACCTCAGCCCTTAGTGTCCCAGGTCAACATTCTATCCACTGTGCCAGCACTGGTCAGGCTTCAATTTATTTTTTTAGAGAGAGAGGGAGAGAGAGAAACATCAATTTGTTATTCCACTTATTTATGAATTCATTGGTTGATTTTTGCCTGTACCCCAATCGGGAATCAAACCAGCAACCTTGGTGTATTGGGACACCAATTAAGCCACCCGGCCAGGTCCTAAAGCTACTTTTTTTTTCCTTTTCTTTTTAGGGGAAAGCAAGAATGCAGTCCCCAACTACCACAAATTATGCAGAGTCAAGTTTCCCACATTTGGGGAAATAACAGGGGTCAGAACACTCTGAGTGCAATAGGTGAGCCTCTAGCATGTAAAGCTGAGACACCCAGGTGGAGACAGCAACAGTCAGAAGTCTGGATTTGGAGCCAATGGGTTGTAAGATTGTAGAGGAGAAAAACAAAAGTCAAAGAGAGCACCCCATGAAACAGTGAGAGGGCAGAGAAGCCCAGAGAGATAGCTGGGAAGAAACAACTAGAAAACTAAAAAGTATACCAGGAGAAAATGATGAACAAAAGTTGAGGGAGAGTTTTTAAAGGAGGAGAGTAAGCAACAGAGTAAATGCCCCAGAGAGCTTCAGAAAGATAAAAGTTAAAATGGAGCACCTATTTGTCCATCTGGAAGACTGTGGTGAAGGTAAAATCAGAGATTCTCCTCCCTCATCCTACTTGTGGAATTCCTAGGTAGCACTGAGGCAGCAAATTTTTAATATTTTTTTAACAGCAAAAACCTGAGGAAGACAGTGATATAGGAGACTTGGCATGACCAACCCAAAATATGCTGGCTTATAAAAATGTATTAGTTTTTGGTCCTGAAATTCAGTTTATAAACATTTTGGCCATAGGAATACCTTTCTGATCATGCAATGTAGGTAAAAATTAAAAATAAATTGAAATTGCACAGCACCCTTCACCTGAAAGCAAAGGCCTAAAGGAGGGCTCACAGTGTTAATACCAGTAATTTAAAAACTCTAAGGTAGTGGTCCCCAACCTTTTTTGGGCCATGGACCAGTTTAATGTCCGAAAATATTTTCAAGGACCGGCCTTTAGGGTGGGGCGGACAAATGTATCACGTGACCGAGACAAGCATCAAGAGTGAGTCTTAGACAGATGGAACAGAGGGAATCTGGTCATTTTTTAAAAATAAAACATCGTTCAGACTTAAATATAAATAAAACGAAAATAATGTAAGTTATTTATTCTTTCTCTGTGGACCGGTACCAAATGGCCCACGGACCGGTACCGGTCCGCGGCACAGGGGTTGGGGACCACTGCTCTAAGGGACACATACTAGAAATATACAAGACATTTGAACCCCTCATGCTCAATGCCCAGAACCAAAGACAGGAAGAGAAAATTTTACAGGACAGATAATACATTATTTTAGGGCCAAGAGTGACACCCAGTGGTCATGAAGATCACTACAGACTTTCAACAACTTGACTTTGTTCAGGGCACAGAAGACAGACCAACCCTAGGCAACACCCAGTCAGGGCTGCCTCTGGCTTACCAGGTCAGGATGGCAAGTCGGGCTGCTGGGTGGTTAGAGCTAAGTGACAGTTGATGAATTAGTTAACCCCTGAGAAACATACAATGATCAGGTGATCAGCTCTTTCCTTCCCATGTTGAGACCTGTAAAGAGAGAGCCTGACAGTCTCTAAACCACCTTCACATTCATTGCCTCATTTGATCCTCACTCAACTTTATGAGGCAGACAGAGTTATCACAACCCTATTTTATGAAAAGGAGACCAAACTATAGAGAAGTTAATATTTATCTAACAAACGTGGGTCTTCTGATCCTGAGGCAAATGTTCATTCCTTAACACCATGCCCAGATTTAGCCAGGAGATGCCTTAGGAAAGAGGATGGGTATCTAGAGTCTCACATTTGGAGCCAAAAATCGTAATGCACAGACTTAGAGCAACCCTGAAGTCAGTCAGTAAACAAATTCTTCTAAAATGCACCCTCTGTGCCAGACACCCTATGTGTAAGAACAGCCTTCAATCTAGCCAGGGAAGCAAACAAGCACAAAGAGACGGGATGGGATGGGGCTGTGACAGGCAGGTCCAGGGTACTGCAGGAGCATAGCTTCTCTCAGAACTGAAGACCAGAGGGCAGCACATCTGTTCCAGACACGGCACAGGGCCTTCGCCACAGTCAGCTAGAGTGCTCTTTCCTGTGCACCACACCACCTCTACACAACACTGCTTTTCCAAAAAGGATGGAAAATGGAGAAGAAAATTTACTTTCAGTGAAACTAGGAAAACTTAAAACCCCAAAGTCCAGTGGATGGAGAATAACTGCCCACTGGACCAAGTAAAGGGTGGAGGCAGAGAAGAGCCTTGGGTAGTGCACAATTCTAGAGAAGTCTGCACTTATCACAAATGGCCAAATTGGCTAACATCAGCCTAAATGAGGAAGGGGTCACATCTCAAAACTCAGTAGGTGTCATCAAGAAACAAGGCCTTACATGTGGTGGTGCAGTGGATTGAGCGTCGACCTGGAATGCTGAGGTCGCTGGTTCAAAACCCTGCACTTGTCTAGTCAAGGTACATATGGGAGTTGATGCTTCCTGCTCCCCTCCTTTCTCTCTTTTTCTCTCTCACTCTCTTCTCTCTAAAAAAAACCCGAATAAATAAAAAGAAGAAAAAAGAGGTTCATAAAAAAAAAAGAAAAAAGAAAAAAAGAAACAAGGGGAGAAGGAAGAAATCTTTACACAAATCTAGCTATCGGTAAGACCAGGCAGTAAACAGCTCTGCTGTGTCTGACCAAGATAGCCAAAAAGAAATAAATGCTAAAATTCTATCCAAGAAACCTGAGACAGTGCATGATTCTTTGATAAGTAAGCAAACTTGCTGCTTGCTCCAAAAATAGGAATTCGGAAAATGGGCAGCATGAAGCAGAGATATACCCTCTGCAGGAAGCAGAACACAGTCTGTGAAAAAGTATTTTGAAGACTTGTGCTTCTGCTAAAAAGATGATCGTATACTGAGCAGTACAGGAGTGGAGCTCATGCTATAAATATCTAAAAGTATGAAACTGACATAACAAATAGCTTTTAACGTATCGCTAAGCACATAGGAAAGTAAGGGAAATCCACAAGATCTAAAAATAAAAGAGGAACTGAAATGAGACTGATGAGAGAGCCTTGGACTGCCCTAGAAGTCATGTTTTAATAGTCCCATTGAAGACACATGAGCAGGCACTGAGAGACCCAAGTTGGAAGCTGAAAGTGAGACCTCTGCTGAATCCAGGATCTCTGAAGGGCTACACCCTTGGGGAGGGGTGAGGTACAGGAAAATGTCAACATGGGAGCTGACAGGAAAATTTGTCTATCTCAGGCCATAGCTTGAGGTTGAAAGAAAAGACTCAGAAATTTATAAGCATGAGCTTTCCCTCCCCTAAAAGGAGTCTGAAAATACAGTACTGTATCTATACACAGGGAACTCCAAAGGGAAGATTAATTTCAAGTGCTACTCAACCAAAATCACCCTGGGTACCTGGAAGATGATGCAAATGCAAAATTGTTCAAACTCCTCAGGTTTCCCAAAGTCAGCAAAATATGATCAGACTAAAATTTACGAAAAGTACAAAAAACAATCCACCAGGAAAGGATGAATTAAAAAAAGCAAAGATTGCCTGACCAGGTGGTGGTGCAATGGATAGAGCATCGGACTGGGATGCACAGAAAAAAAGCAAAGATTTAGATTGCAAATGACTCAGATACTAAAATCAGCAAATAAAAAATATAAAATAAGTAAAAATAGAAGAAGACATATTTCAACAAAAACACTTGTCCAAGGATGTTGAGGCAGCTCTATTTACAATGGCCATCTTAGAGGAAAATCCAAGTCCAATAATCACAATTAAATACATCTTATTAAAATCACAGAAATTTTTATATGAACAAAATATTCTAGATCAAAATTGCACAGGTTTGAGAATTTATTGCCAAAACACAGTATTAAAAGTTTGAGCACAAACCAAAAATTTTGTACCCTTGTACATATCAATCAATGGTACCCTAAAAAGGAATGAATACTTTTTGTGAGAAATCGCTTAGAAAATGTTTGCAAAATCTAATCTTACTATCTACAACTATCTTACTATTAACTTAGTGGAAGGCTTTGTATATGTGCCATGTCTCTCCTTTTATGAACTGTATACAGTTCTAAATTTTTTGAATTGCCCTTAATTTTCTCTTGCATGGTTTCCCTTGAGACTTTTCTATTTTGGGTTATATAAAACTTGCTTTTATTTTTAATATAGATGTCAACAGTTCAATTGCTGCAAAATCATGATTTTTATACTATAAATACTCTAGTACTTGATTTGATTTGCTCTCTGACCATTCCGGCTATTAAGCTAAACTTTCTATACTAGGGTCTCTGATGCTATGGCTGAGACTGTAAAACCACAGTTCTGCCTTACCAGATGGTTCCCTGTTCAGCTCTGCCAATAGGAGGTGCCAGAGGCAGAGTGCAAGGATGGAGAAAGAAGAGACTTTATCTTGTTGGCTTCCTGTCTACTTCCAATTCCCATGACCATCTTCTTCACTCCGGCAGGAGGGCTTTCCCAAGGCAGCAGCTGAATTCAGTCTGCAATTTTTCAGCTCTAGCAGAACAAGCCTCTTTTATACCTTCAGAGACATCAGCACCGGCCAGAGAGCTGGATCTCAGACTCATAGCCCCTTTCTCTGAGGATGAGTGGTACTCCCTCCTCAAAGGTCTAAATTTAAGCTTCATGAGGCCCCTCCTCCAAGCTTGTAAGATTTAGTAATCTAGCCTTTGCTTCCCAACTTTAGGAATGGTAACCGTACTTCCTGCCTCTCTAACACTTGACAGTTTTGGTTTGTTTTCAGAAACTTAGTCAACAAATTTATACCTGGTTAATAATTTTTCATATTAAATTATCTTTGTTAAAACAACTGGTATATGTTGAGGGGAATATGGAGGAGGGGGATGCAATCGGGGCAACACTAGAATCTATGTAAACACAATAAATTAAATTTAAAAAACTGGTATATATCTCTAATCAACCGTCTTCTTTGATTTTCTCTCTTCATTGTTTTCTAGTTTACAGCATACAACTTTTACACACACTTTGATAAATTTAGATCTAATTATTTCATTTGTGTATTTTAAATGGCACTTTTTAAATTAAAGGACTGAAAGATCACTACTCCAACTTTTGGCTAAGAGTAAGTGTAGATTGAAGAACATTATTGTTAAGGTGTCTATTCTTCCCAAATTCACCTATAGATTCAATACAATCTACATAAAATCATAGTAGGTTTATTTTTCTAGATATTGATAAGCTGATCCCAAAATTTATATAGAAAGGCAAAAGGAATCAAGTTAACCAAAACTGTTTTGAAAAGAAAGAACGAAGTTGGAGGACACACATTACCAGATTTCAAATTTGATATAAAGCTATAGTAATCAAAATATTTTGGTATTAGACATACAGATGAGTGAAACAGCAAAGAGATATAATAGATCTTCACATATATGATCAATTGATTTTCATCAAAGCTGTCAAGGTAATCCAATGAAGAAAAAAAAAAAGCATTTTCAACAAATGGTACTGAAGCAATTAGGCATCCATATACAAAAACATATAAAATAAGTCCAACTCATATTTCATACAATATACACTTTCAGATAAGTAAATACTAAGTTTTTATCATAAACTATCTTCACTAGAGAAACCCCTAAAAATAATTCAAGAAGAAAACATCTGTGTTGGAAGAAGGAAAAGTTAGAAAAACAACTGATAAACATGGGGGTAAATTTATACAACTATTAATTGTGTATAAGTATAGTAATAATATCTAATCTGTGGAATTTTAAAATAATAAAAAACACTACATAAAACATCTAATAGAGGACAGGGTGACTAAAGTTAAGGTGGAATGATATCTTTGTATTTTTCCAGAAAATTTCTAAAAATGCTTAATAATTTTTATTTATTTTTTTTTTTTAGAGAGAGAGAAAAAGACAGACAGGGACAGACAGAAATAGAAAGATGAGAAGCATCAACTCAGAGTTATGGCACCATGGTGTTTACTGACTGCATTTTCATATGTGCCTTGACCGGTGGGCTGCAGCCGAGTTAGTGAACCCTTGCTCAAACCAGAGACCTTTGGGCTCAAGCCAGCGACCCTGCACTCAAGCCAGCTACCTCAAGGTTTCGAACTTGGGTCCTCAGCACCCCAGGCCAATGCTCTATCCACTACACCACCACCTAGTCTGGCTAAAATGTTTAATAATTTTAGATTTAAAGTTAAACATGTATACTAAAATGTGAAGAGCAACTATGAAAAATTAAATCATTAAAAATAAAGAAAGCATACAAATTCCAAAACAGTATAGATAAAATGGAATTAAACAAAAAGTAAATGTATCCTAAACTCGCTAAGGAAGGATGAGAAAGAAGCATTTAAAATGTGGGCAAATAGAAAGCCCAAAAATGATACATAAATATATAATGTATAATAGTGATTATAAAAATAAAAGTTGGTTACAGTGGTGGAGCGTCGGCCTGGCGTGCAGAAGTCCCGGGTTCGATTCCCTGCCACAGCACACAGGAGAAGCGCCCATCTGCTTCTCCACTCCTCCCCCTCTCCTTCCTCTCTGTCTCTCTCTTCCCCTCCCGCAGCGAGGCTCCATTGGAGCAAAGATGGCCCAGGCACTGGGGATGGCTCCTTGGCCTCTGCCCCAGGCGCTGGAGTGCTCTGGTCACAACAGAACCACATCCTGGAGGGGCAGAGCGTCGCCCCCTGGTGGGCAGAGCGTCGCCCCCTGGTGGGTGTGCCGGGTGGATCCCGGTTGGGCTCATGCGGGAGTCTGTCTGACTGTCTCTCCCCGTTTCCAGCTTCAGAAAAATACAAAAAATAATAAAATAAATAAATAAAAGTTGGTTACACACAGCAGCTAAAAAGACTGCCATTTTGGATGACAAACAAAATTCAACTATAAGTTATTTATAAGATATTCACCAAAATATGACAGACTAGTGGAAAGCAAAAAATTGAGAAAAGATACACCATTCCTGTTAACTGAAGAACTGATAGCTCCACTGTAATATAATACAAAATACAATTTAACAGAAAACATTATTATAGATAAAGAAGGTCACTATGTAATGATAAAAATTTCAATCCTTAGGAAGATATAACAGTTCTATACTTGTATACAACTAATAACCTATCTTCAAAGTATGTCAAACAAAAATAGACTGAATTAGTAAATTCAACAACATACTGAAATCTTTTAATCTATCTTTCTCTGTTATTAAGAAAAATCACTCATATAATAGTAAAATTACAGAAGACTTTAACAATACATTAACAAGCTTGATCTAACAGTTATAGAACCCTTCCTCCATCAATGATAGAATATGCATTCTTCTCAATCTCATGTTGAACTATTATAAAAATTAGACACATGTTAGGAAGGCCATAAAGCAAGTTCTATAAAGCTCAAAATATAATATGAAATAGTTCACATTTTCTGGTCACAATATAATTAACTCAAAAGGACTCAAAGCAAACAAACAAAAACACTTTAAAAATGCACATTACCAAATAGAGTAGTAGCTGATATCCCCAGTGGAACGTAAGTCCAGAGGCAAAAAAACTAGACACCAGAGAGTTACAACAATCTCAAAAGAAAATAAACAAACTGAAGAAATATATACCCAGCTGAAATAGAAATATTAGAACAGATGAACTAAGGATTTTTTAAAGTAAACATTAAAAGTAAACATTAGTAAAGATGTTACTAATGCAAAACAGATTTTAAAAACAAAGTATTAGTTTAATACTTTGTTAAGTATTAGGTTTGATAATTATAATAGTTGAAATAAAAATATCACAATAGATGAAATATATGAAAGGATGAATTCAGCTGAAAAAAAAAAGGAGTCTAAAAATTAGCTTGGCCTGACCTGGCGGGGCGCTGAGGATAAAGTGTTGACCTGGAATGCTCTGGTCACCAGTTCGAAACCCTGGGCTTGCCCAGTCAAGGCACATACAAGAAGTTTCTACTACAAGTTGATGCTTCCTGCTCCTCCCCTCTCCTTTCTCTCTCTCTCTCCTCTAAAATCAATAAATAAATCCAAAAAAAAAATCTTAATAAAGAAAATTAGATTGATAAACTGTCCCAAAATATAGCAGAAAAAAATTAAGGACATAAAAGGTTTTTTTTAAACTATCTACAAAGTAGATAGTAGACAGTCAGTCAACATATGGAAAATAGGGGCCTCAGAAAAAAGAAAACATGAAATGTTTGAGGAAATAGGAGCCTGACCTGTGGTGGCACAGTGGATAAAGCGTACCTGGAACTCTGAGGTCGCCGGTTCAAAACCCTGGGCTTACCTACTCAAGAAACATAGGAGTTGATGCTTCCTGCTCCTCTCCCCTCTCTCTCTATCTCTCTCCTTTCTCAAAAGTGAATAAGTAAAAATCTAAAAAAAAAAGAAAAAGAAATAGGGAGATAAATTTCCTATAACAAAAGAAAATGACAAGTTTGAAAGGGTTTGAGAATCAAACACTATGTGAAATATAAGAATATCAAAACATGGATAAATAAATTAACATTTGTCATTACAGGTTTTAAGAGAAAAAAGATATTGAAGATTAAAACAATACAATTAATAAACTTGAGCTACCTGTAGAATGACGCTATGTCCTAATTTGCCCCAAATAGTACTGACTAATGCCTGTTGTCCTAGCTAATTATTAATAGTGTCCCCCCCTTTCACTCTTAAGCATGTCATAGTTTGGACAATAAATCATATGGTCATATTGGCTATTTGATGTATTTAGAACTTTATAATCAACAATAGAGAATATAATTTTTTAGCATACATGTAACATTTACAAAAATAGACCTTGCATCAGACCATAAAGGAAACCTCAATAAATTAATTGATTTAGTCATTCTTTCATTCAACAATTATTTGTAGAGCAGTTAACATGTGGCTTGGCATTTTTCTAGCCCTGCTAGTACAGCCAAGGTGCTATGTGACACAAATTCCAGCACAACAATTCACTGTGGTCTAACAGTGATTATAACCTGGAATGTCACATAACACCACACCAAGGATTCATGGCCCATCAGAACAGCTACCTGGAAGTTTTGCAGTACACAACCTACATGGCATAAGTGCTAGTCTTGGGCACAATAGTTAACAAAACAAATAAAAACCCTGCCCTCCTAGAGCTTATATTCTAACAGAGACAGAAAATGAACAAAATAAGTAAGAAACATGTTGAGTATTTCAGAAGACGGTAAATGATATGAGCTATAATAAACAAAACCAGTGATCTACAACCTTTTTCATCTCGTGGCACATATAAACTAATTACTAAAATTCTGTGGCACTATGTATGTATATATATATATATATTTTTGAGAGACAGAGAAACAGGAAGGGAGAGAGGGGGAAGATAGAGATGAGAAGCATCGACTCAGAGTTGCTTCTTTTTAGTTTATTGATTGTTTCTCATATGTGCCCTGATGGGGGTGGAGGATGGGGGGGCTTTAGCCAAGCCAGTGACCCTTTGCTCAAGCCAGCGACCTTGGGATCATGTCAATGATCCCGCACTCAAGCCCAGTGACCCTGTGCTCAAATTGGCAAGCCTGCACTCAAGCTGGCAGGTCCGTGCTCAAGCTGACAAGCCCGCCCTCTAGCCCGTGACCCTGGGGGTTTCAAACTGGGGCCCACAGCATCCCAAGCCAATGCTCAATCCACTGCACCACCACCAATCAAGCCCAAAAATATTTATTTATTTTTTTGCCAATCTGATAAATAAATGGGTATAGTTTTGATGATTGTTGTGTTGCCTGTTATCTTTTTTTTTTATTTGACAAGCTAAAGGAAAAGAGGTTAGTGCCCCTGACTAAACAGAGTCAGATATTGCATGGTTTAAAAATTCTTGTGGCATATCCACTGAAAATTGCAGAAGTAGACAATGAAGATAGAAGTACCAGAAATCAGAGTTGAAGAAAGAGTGGTAATTTTAAATAGGCTTACTTAGAAGATGACATTTGAGCAAAGATTTAAATGAGGAAAAGAAATGAGCCACATAGATTATCTGGAGAAAAGCACATCAGACAGAAGGAAGAGCCACTGCAAAGGCTCAGAGGTGGGAGCTTACCTGGCATATTTAATTATGGAGTTTCCTCAAAAAATAAAAAATAAATCTACCTTTTGACCCAGCAATCCACTTTTGGGAATACATCCTAAGAATCCCAAAACACTAATGCAAATGAATATATGTCCCCCCATATTCATTGCAGCATGATTTACAATAGCTGAGATCTGAAAATAGCCCAGGTGTCCATCAGTGAATGAGCCAATAAGAAAGCTGTGGTACATTTACACAATGGAATACTATGCAGGTGTAAAAAAGAATGAAATCTTACCTTTTACAAAGCACGGATGGACCTGGAGATTATTATGCTAAGTGAAATAAGCCAGTCAGAGAAAGACAAATACCACAGGATCTCACTTATATGTGGAACCTAATGAACACAATGAACTGATGAACAAAATAGAAACAGAAACATGGAACAGACTGACAGTTGTCACGGGGGAGGTAGGCTAGGGGGCTTGATGAAAGAAGGTGAAGGGATTAGCCAAAAAATACATGGATGCAGACAACAGTGTGGCAATACCCAGAGGGGAAGGGGTGTCAGAGTAGGTGGAGGTAGGCAACGTAGGAGGAAATGGGGACAGAAAAATAATTTGCTTGGAGTGGAAGGTGAATAATGTGGTATGCAGGTGGCGTCTTAGAGTTGTACACTTGAAACCTGTATGGTTTTATGAACCAATGTCAGTCCAATAAATTCAATTAATTTTTAAAAATACAATTAGATCTTTTTAAAGAGGTAGAAGCCCGTGTGGCTGAGTTCAGAGAAGATGGGGGAAAGCATAGGTGATAAAGTCAGAAAGGTAAAATTGGGCAGATGGTATTGACCCTCATCTACCATTTTATGGGCATTGGCTTTACACTGGAAGAAGACTGGGGGGCCTCTAGAAAATTTTGAATAGAAGAATGATATCATCTTACTCACGTTTTAAAGCAGGGGTTCCCAAACTACGGCCCGCGGGCCACATGCGGCCCCCTGAGGCCATTTATCCGGCCCCCGCTGCACTTCCAGAAGGGGCACCTCTTTCATTGGTGGTCAATGAAAGGAGCACATTGACCATCTCACTAGCCAAAAGCAGGCCCATAGTTCCCATTGAAATACTGGTCAGTTTCTTGATTTAAATTTACTTGTTTTTTATTTTAAATATTGTATTTGTTCCCGTTTTGTTTTTTTACTTTAAAATAAGATATGTGCAGTGTGCATAGGGATTTGTTCATAGTTTTTTTTTATAGTCCGGCCCTCCAACGGTCTGAGGGACAGTGAACTGGCCCCCTGTGTAAAAAGTTTGGGGACCCCTGTTTTAAAGGATCACTGAGGTTGCTGTGTTGAGAATTGTATGGATACAAGGTTTCCCAAAGAGAAACTTGTTAAGAGGCTGTTATAAGCAAGGTGAGAGCTAAAGGAGGTTTAGATCAGAGAGGTCACAGTGTAAGAATGGTCAAATTCTGGATCTCTTTTGAAAGTAGGGCCAATATACTGTCCTGACGTTGAAAATGGAATGTGTGAGACAGAAAGAAATCAAAGGTGACCGCCAAATATTTTTACTAGGGAATTTAAAAGACCAAAGTTCTCATTAATTAAGATGCAGAAGACTGAAAGAAAAGCAGGTTTTAGGATGGGGGAATTATTTTGGGCATATTAAATTTAAAATGCCTATTAGACATCCAAATAGAGATATTTTTGTCCTCATTTGAATAACAAATATGTAGCCCAGGGGAGAGGTCTAAGCTGGACGTCAACATTTGTAAGTCATCAGCAGATAAATAGTACTTACTGTCATACTACACGGAACTGGACAATCATGAGAACAGAACAGAGAGTGAGGAAAGACAAGAGGTCCAAGGGTTGAACCCTGGGTGTCTCAACATCAAGAGGCTGATGAGAGAGGGCTCTGAGGGACAGGCAGTGAGACCGAAGACAAACCAGAGCTCCGGACACGGGGATGCTGATCACAGACCAAGTAAGCTGAGGCTGACAACCGACCCCAGGATTCAGAAAACAGCACTTCCTCACACCGCCTTTCCCGGCTCGGGTGTAGGAGAGACTGGGAAGAGGGAAGTGGAGAACATGAATTCCTTTACTAGAAAAGTTCTGGAGACTTGCTGCTATGAAATCAAAGAAATGGGACAGTATCTAAAGGGAGAACGTGGGGTCAAAAGCGGGTTTTTCAATAACAGTAAGTGGCCGTACACCAACGTGCTCGCATGCTAATGAGGATGATCAGGTTAAGAGAAAAATGGGGAAAGAACTGGGCTGGAAATGAAGGAGAACTGCAGAAGCAACGCCACGGGCTAGACTGAGGGGAGGGGAGAGAAAGAATGGCAAACGGAGGCGCCTGCGATGAAACGGCGAGGGGCGGACGGGCGGATGGGCGGGCGGGACGACGGAGCATGGGGCACACGCGGCCGGAGGGCAGGGGGTGCCGCCTGCCGGCAGCGGTCCTCCTCCGCCTGCTACCACTGGCTCACAGGAGTAGGAGGAAGGTCTTCAACCGCGTGAGACAAGGTCCTAACGTGGCTTATGGTAGAGAACGAAAACACAACTGGGAATGTCACCCAGCTGAGCCGCGCGCCGTGGTGGCCGCCGCCTCTCTGCCCACACCAGGCCACCCGGGCCAGGCCCGGCCTGCTGAGGCGACATCGCTCAAACGACACGAAGAGAAAACGGCCAAGCCGCCTGCACGCTGCACACCACTCGTTCAAAGCCCAGCGCCACCCCAACCAGCACGGAACCGGAAGCCGGGCCCCCGAACTTGGTCGCTTCTGACGTCCACGCCAGTGGCGCACGCAGCTCTAGCCAAACAGACAGAGGACGACTGGCGTGACTTCTGGAGGTCTCCGGATCATTCCTCCAAGGAAACCAAAGCCCCGAACAGACGTGTCGTCTACCTCAGGGGTGAGGGCGCTATCTGCTGTTCGACCGACTCACCTCTGCTGGGCTCTGGAGCCTCCAGCGTGGTCAAAAGGGTCACTCAAGGCTGGTCCACCTCATCCCCGTGTCCCCTACCTCAGGCCTCCGGAGGATGACGCGCCGAGCTCACAGGCCCGAGGCCCAGGCCCTGGGAGGTGTGCAGCAGGCCTTCCCGCCCCATGTGCACCCACAGCTCCTGCGTGAAAGTTCCGGGCCGGTGCTGAGCAGTCTGTCCGTCTTCTTTTCAAGCACAAGTCTCTCCTCAGGCGTTGAACATCACTTGAGTCTATTAAGCAACCTGAGGCGGCCACTAGTTATAATCTTTCACTGCGTGTAAACTGAGGCTAGTTATGTGCAGTGAACGCCATTACAGAAAACACCACTGGGAGAAATAATCCGAAATATCTGTGGTGTTGGTCAACTGGAGAACAGGAAGAGTACAGAGGAAGAAACCTCCAAATTTATTTTTTAAATATTTTATTGAATTTATTGGGGTGATAAAAACCTTCAAATATAAATAGGATGCGAAAGGCATTCTATTTACATCTACAATATGGTAGGAAAATGGAAAACCATGGGAAGTTTTTTTATATGTACTCAGTGTGACTTATGGGAACAGGTCTTAGTGTTGAGTGAACCCCACCCCATGCCCCACCACCTGTTCTTGTGACACAACAGTCCGCTGCACTTGCTATCCTCAGCAGGCTGTGGAATGGGTTCAGTCATGGTTGCCCAAGTGCAGGACCAGACATGTTAGCATGATTTTTATAGTGACCTCGTTTGTACCATTTCTTTTTGAAACAGTTTTTAGTGTCCTTTATCAGAATTACGTGGTTTCATTTCCAATGTAGATTCAAAATGTAGAACAATTCAGAGGATCTCAGCTCTAAGACTTGAACATGCATTTTGATACTCCTAAGCAGATCAAATTTTAAGGAGGTCTTTCAACTGTTTGTCCAGATTCTAAAGGAAAATACTGAGTCAACATGAAGCAGTCTTTATATTGGTTAGACAGATTTTTTAAAATTTTATTAATTATTCTCTATTTTCAGCCCTGGCCAGACAGCTCAGTTGATAGAGCATCATCCTGATATTCGAAGATTGCCAGTTTGATCCCTGGTCAGGGAACATACAGAAACAGACTGAGGTTTCTGTCTCTCTCACTTTCCCTCTATCTGAAATCAATAAATAAAAATATTTTTAAATTTTTTCTCTATTTTTTTTTTATTTTTTAGTGAAAAGAGGGGAAACAGAGAGACTGCATGTGCCCAGTGCAAGGATCCACCAGGCAAGCCCACTAGGGGGCAATGCTCTGCCCAGCTAGGGCCCTTCTCTGTTACTCAGCAACTGAGCCATTTTTTTTTTTATTATTTTTTTATTTTTTACAGAGACAGTGAGAGAGTCAGAGAGAGGGATAGATAGGGACAGACAGACAGGAACGGAGAGAGATGAGAAGCATCAATCATTAGTTTTTCGTTGCGACACCTTAGTTGTTCATTGATTGCTTTCTCATATGTGCCTTGACTGCGGGCCTTCAGCAGACCGAGTAACCCCTTGCTCGAGCAAGCGACCTTGGGTCCAAGCTGATGAGCTTTGCTCAAACCAGATGAGTCCGCACTCAAGCTGGGGACCTCGGGGTCTCGAACCTGGGTCCTCTGCATCCCAGTCCAATGCTCTATCCACTGCGCCACCGCCTGGTCAGGCAGAGCCATTTTTTTTAGTGCCTGAGGCAGCCGCCAGGAAGCCACCCTCAGTGCCCCAAACCAACTAACTGGAACCAGGCCAGCCATGGCTGCGGAAGGGTTAGGGGAGGGGCAGTATGGAAAAGCAGATTGTCACTTCTCCTGTGTGCCCTGACCAGGAATCAAACCCCGGGATATCCAAATGCCAGGTGGACACTCTACCACTGATCAAACCGGCCAGGGCCTATCCTCTACTTCTGAAAAAAAAAAAATTTAAGAGCTTAGTTGAGGTATAATTGATATGTAATCAATCAATAGCACAAATTTAAAGTGTGCAGTTTTATAAATTTTAAGATATATTGTGTTCATCCATGAAATCATCCCTATTGTCAAGATAGTGAACATCAGCACTCCCCAAAATTTTCTGTGACCCTTTGTCATACCTACTTCCTGCCCTTTTGGCTTTCCCCCAACCCCTCAGGCAACCACTGACACTATGGATTAATTTGTATTTTCTAGAATTTTATATAAATAGAATCATACAGTATGTACTCTTTTGTTTGTTTGTTTGTTTGTTTTTTCATTTTTCTGAAGTTGGAAACAGGGAGGCAGTCAGACAGACTCCCGCATGCACCCGACCGGGATTCACCTGGCATGCCCACCAGGGGGCGATGCCCTGCCCCTCTGGGGTGCTGCTCTGTTGTATCCAGAGCCATTCTAGCACCTGAGGCAGAGGCCACAGAGCCATCCCCAGCGCCCAGGCCATCTTTGCTCCAATGGAGCCTTGGCTGCGGGAGGGGAAGAGAGAGACAGACAGGAAGGAGAGGGGGAGGGGTGGAGAAGCAAATGGGTGCCTCTCCTGTGTGCCCTGGCCGGGAATCGAACCCAGGACTCCTGCACGCCAGGCTGATACTCTACCGCTGAGCCAACCAGCCAGGGCCCAGTATGTACTCTTTATTGTCTGGCTTCTGCCACTCCCCCTAAGTATTTTGATATTCATTTATGTTTATGCCTATATCAATTGTTCATTCCTTTTATTGTTGAGCAGTATTTCATTATATGGATGTACCAGTTTGTTTATCTATTTGTCAACTGATGGGTATTTTGGTTGTTTCCAGTTTGGGACTATTACAAATAGAGCTGCTATATATTCTTTTAAACAGTAATAGAAAATATGAACAAAAGATCACCTATGAAAGTGGGAGACAGCAAAAGCACTATGAAAACATGATAAGACAGCTGAGCAGAAGCAATGGGTCTGTTGAACTTTGTAGTAATGAATTTAGAATAAGACTAATCAGCATAGTTTTGATTTTTTTTTCAACCATCTTTGGCTGCATAAATACAGCCATAGAGAAGACAGAAAATTACATTTAACAAAAATTAGAGTTTTGCTCTGAAAATATTACAAAGCAAAAGAGGGGCAAGGTATTTTAGAACCCATGGAAGAGATTAAGGATGCTGATTCATCATGAAGTTTGGAGAAGGAACTGAGGGTGGAAAGTCAGCTGAGGTTGATAGTGTTTGTGTGAGAATATATATAAATATATAGGTAATTTTGTAATTATGATCTCAGTAAACATAGTTTATGAATTAGTTATTTTTCTTTCTTCTTAGGATTTCAATCCTTTTCTGTAGCAAACTGACAGCTTAAGAAACACCAAGCTCATGCTAAAAGACAAGTGAAAAAAAAGAGAATGAATGGTTTGTTTTCAGGACTCTGGGGCATTCCAGAAAGGCTATTTAAACATAGTTGAAGGGACTTCAGCAAATAAATAGAAGGGACTCACTTGTACCCTTCTTTCTCTCACCGCTCTTCACTGCTTCTCCCCAGGTTGTGAGAACATAGCTCAGTGTGTGTCTTTGCGGTGTTGATAGACACTGCTGGATTACTCCTTTGCAGTTGCCTGAGCTGAGAATATTTCCACAATGGAAAGTCACAACAGGCCCAAATGGGGATAGACTCTGCATGCAGTACTAGAAAGAGCACCATTGCCCTGAGCAAGTGCACCTAGGTCCAGGTCCCAGTTTACCACACACTAGCAGGCACATCTCCTCCCATCCTTGTTGAGCCATGTGTTCCTGTCTGAAAAATGGGATCATACTTGATCTGCCCGCTTCACAGAGTTGTAATGATGACCGTAAGATCTAGGAGAACAGAAGGTTCCTTATTTTAACCTCTGGGTCTTGCACAATGCTAGACTCATAGTAAATTCAACCCGCATTGATGGTTAAATGATAGCTCAAATGATGTGTGACAGCTTTTTATTTATATAGTTATTTTTATTTATTTTGAGAGAGGAGAGAAAGAGAGAGAATGAGAGAGAGAAGTGGGAGAGGAGCAGAAAGCATCAACTCCTATACGTGCCTTGACCAGGCAAACCTGGAGTTTTGAACCAGTAACCTCAGCGTTCCAGGTCTACACTTTATCCTCTGCACCACCACAGGTCAGGATTTAAATTAGCAAGTACTACACAAATGTTAAAGTGTTCTGCCTGACCAAGTGGTGGCACAGTGGATAGAGTGTCGGACTGGAATGCAGAGGACCCTGGTTTGAGACCCCGAGGTCGCCAGCTTGAGTGTGGGCTCATCTGCTTTGAGCAAAGCTCACCGGCTTGGACCCAAGGTTGCTGGCTTGAGCAAGGCATTACTCAATCTGCTGAAGGCCCATGGTCAAGGCACATATGAGGAAGCAATCGATGAACATCTAAGGTGTCGCAACGAAAAACTGATGATTGATGCTTCTCATCTCTCTCCGTTCCTATCTGTCTGTCCCTATCTGTCCCTCTCTCTGACTCTCATTCTCTGTCTCTGGGGGGGAAAAAAGTGTTCCTTTTCTGATTCATGCTTCCTTCTTACCCCACACTGCTATTGCTCCAGCAATGCTGCTGTAACAAGGCCATCCTTCAATCTGAAAGTTTTCCTGGGCTTCCTTTGCCAGTGTGATGTCCCCAGTTATATAGTAAACAAGCTCATAGTCAAAGACAAGTGTTTTTGACATCCTCCAGCATAGCTGAGATCTCCAAGACTACCTAAGTCACAATATTCCCGACATCTTTAGTTTGCCAGTATTTCCTAGGACCACCTCAGCCCCAAAGCCTCTCCTCTGCAGGTCTCAGGAAATATATACCAGGCCTGATCCAAAAAGAGTTCTCCCCAGTCAGACATGTTTCACTGAGGACCTCACCTTCTCCGGCTTTTCCAGCCCAGCTTAGCTCCTCAGCCCCCTTTGCTTCCCACTTCAGCCCAGGACTCGAATTTCTTTAGACAACCCCTCCTTCACCCTCCTACCAGATAGATGGTGGAGGAAGAAGTGAAACCTGGTGGACAGCAGACAAATTGTTAGCTCTTTCACCTTTGCCTTTTAGCAGACTCTTAAACTGATGTTATGGAGTAAACCAGAATTCAATAGATGAATGTGACAAAGGAATAAAAAAAGCAGATGAGTTCAAAACCTGACTCTACCACTTACACTACTTATTTGCCATGTGATATGTTACCTCTAAAGTAAGGATAATAGCTTTTACAAAGGTTGTTGGTGGGTTAAAGGAAATCATTTAAGTACTTAGCATAGAACCTGGCACCCTGTACCTCAGTTAATGTCAGTTACCCTCCTCCTCTCACTCAATGCCCTTAATTGCAGCCATGACACCTAGACCAGTGGTCCCCAACCCCCGGGCCCCGGACCAGTACCGGTCCGTGGGCCATTTGGTACCGATTTGCAGAGAAAGAGTAAATAACTTACATTATTTCTGTTTTATTTATATTTAAGTCTGAACGATGTTTTATTTTTTAAAAAATGACCAGATTCCCTCTGTTACATTCATCTAAGACTCACTCTTGACACTTGTCTTAGTCACGTGATACATTTATCCATCTCACCCTAAAGGCCGGTTTTTGAAAATATTTTCTGACATTAAACTTGTCCGTGGCCCAAAAAAGGTTGGGGACCACTGCCCTAGACCAGATGGAAGCCTTTCTCTTAATACTTCACAAGTGGACCCTCTTCCTTCATCACTGCAGAAAGGAAATGAACACTTCTAGGGCACTTTCTTCTTACCTGGCCCTTCTAAGAATCACCCTGAGATTACTCCCTTCACAGGCTCAGATATGTCAGGGGACCTTCTCAAGGTCACATAGCTCCTACAAGGCTTAGCTGAAATTCAACCCTAATTTTCTGGAACTGCAAAGTCTATTTTTTATTCTCTCCACAGCACTCTCCTTTAAAAGGATGTGTGTGAATCAGAATCACAAATTTGTTAGAATAATTATTGATATATAACATCAGGAAAAGAAAGTCATCATCCAGGAAGGGCAGTTTACTCCGGAGACATCTTTCTCACACTATCCAATATTCTTCTGTCCTTGAGTATCCTATTCTCATCTGAGTTTCCCTCTCAATCCACAAGGTGGCAATATTCAACAAAGTTGGGTGTAAAGCAACTGGTATTTAGCAGAAATTCCTAAGGATATCGATCAACCCTTCAACCTTATTTAAGCATCTGCAAGGAAAAACACTCTAGTAACTATCCTGAAATACACTGGCCAGAACAAACATGAGAATCATGACAGAACAGTGTCCTTCACCTCCCCTCATCCCCAAAAGAAAAAAGGTGTACTCTCAAGGGTTTGCCAGATATTTTATTCCTACATTACAAGTAAAGTCAGAAAAACAAGGGGAAAAAAAGATTGAGGCCCTGGTCGGTTGGCTCAGCGGTAGAGCGTCGGCCTGGTGTGCAGGAGTCCCGGGTTCGATTCCCAGCCAGGGCACACAGGAGAAGCGCCCATCTGCTTCTCCACCCCTCCCCCTCTCCTTCCTCTCTGTCTCTCTCTTCCCCTCCCGCAGCCAAGGCTCCACTGGAACAAAGTTGGCCCGGGTGCTAAGGATGCCTCCATGGCCTCTGCCCCAGGCGCTAGAATGGCTCTGGATGCAACAGAGCGACGCCCCGGAGGGGCAGAGCATTGCCCCCTGGTGGGCATGCCAGGTGGATCCCAGTCAGGCGCATGCGGGAGTCTGTCTGACTGCCTCCCCATTTCCAGCTTCAGAAAAATGGAAAAAAAAAATATTGAAAACAAGATAAGAAGAAAAGGAAATGAAGACAAAAGAGAAGGACAAATAATAAAAAAGAGGGCCAGTGTTGATGGTAAATGAAAACAAGAAGGAAAGAGAAAACAATGCTCTGAATTCAAGGACCCTACATTTCTAGTAACCTAGGTCAGGACATTTGGAACTCACAATCAGAGAGAGACTATCACTTGACCAGGGTCACACAGCAGTCAGGACAGAGTCGTCATTTGGGCTGAACTACCACTAGGTACCACTGGAACACTGAATCCATAACTAACTCCACAGGCCTCCAGAATCAGAGACTCATAGCCTGCTAGAGTTAAAACTGACTTTTAGGACAACCATTTCCAGAAAGATGAAATAGATTTTTCGCTTTTTTTTCTGCTAAATACAGATAAATACCCTAGACATTAAAGTAAATGTAAGAGAAGACTCAAAGTTAGAGAAGGTAGACAGACTAGGGATTTCAGGGCCCAAGTAACCACATAATGGTGAATTCCCTGAGTTTTTGTTTGTTTGGGGGTTTTTGTTTGGTTGGAGTTTTTTTGTTTTTTTGTTTGTTTGTTTTTAAATCTTTTTCTGAAGCTGGAAATGGGGAGAGACAGTTAGACAGACTCCCGCATGCGCCCTACTGGGATCCACCTGGCACGCCCACCAGGGGGCGATGCTCTGCCCCTCCGGGGCGTCGCTCTGCCGCGACCAGAGCCACTCTAGCGCCTGGGGCAGAGGCCAAGGAGCCATCCCCAGCGCCCGGGCCATCTTTGCTCCAATGGAGCCTCAGCTGCGGGAGGGGAAGAGAGAGACAGAGAGGAAGGAGGGGGGGCTGGAGAAGCAAATGGGCGCTTCTCCTATGTGCCCTGGCCCGGAATCGAACCTGGGTCCCCCACACGCCAGGCCGACGCTCTACCGCTGAGCCAACCGGCCAGGGCCGTTTGTTTTTTGTTGGGGTTGGTTTGGGGGGTTTCTTGCCTCAAGAGTGTATACTGGGGAAGTTGGCAACCTGGAAACAGCAATAGGCATAGACAAAAAACCTCCAAGAAAAGCCTGTTCTCTCTTGCCAAAGGATTAGGAAAGGGGCAGCACAGCAAGACAGAAAACGTCTAGACAGCACCATTTAATTCCATCCTGACACCAGAGAAGCTGCAGCCCCATCCCAACTCCCACCAGTAAAGGCTGAAAAGAGCCTAGACTTCCAGTTCTGTCAGGCTGTAATAAGGCACCCCAACTGCCTTCTTTTGCCCTACCCTTAAATGTTGCGGTGCCAGAGAAGGCTACGTGGGAAGCTGGAATTTTCATTCTCACTGAGATGTAACAAGCATCCCTGATCACATGCAGTGGTCATTGGAGACCACATGGGGATCCTTGACTTCTTCCTCCAACAAGTGGCACCCCTCCCTTTCCTGCTGGGTGGTGTTAAAGGAACAGATGAGGCCTGGAGGAGAGCTGGGACTTAGACCACCACTCAGTGGTAATGGGGCCAACTCTGAACCCCATCTCACATCCCTGTGGTGTCAGCGGAGGCCACCTGGGGAACCTTAACTCCCGCCACTGCCCAGTAGTATTGAGGAATCTCTCTACCTCACAGCGTTCCACAGAAGCAGGAGGACCTGTATCTCCAGCCCCGCCTGGCAGTAACAAGGCAGTGTCCCTCTTTCCTCCAACAAAGCAGTGTCAGAAAAGACCTGCTAACACAAGATTTCATCTAGTACGTAAGATCCGGTTCCATCATGTAATAATACTCAAAATGTTGTAGTTCCAATTTAAAAAAAAAATTACTCAACATATCAAAAACCAGAAAGATCTCAACTTCATTGAGAGAAGACAAGTCAACAGATACCAACATCAAGATGATACAGATGTCTAAGAAGGATGTTTAAGCAGCCGTTATAATAAAAACTCAGTGTTCAGCTGACTTAAAACCTACCTCTGATGCCTTTGCTTGAATAGGGGATCAAAACCAAGGAAAAACTTTCACCTTGGGGAACAAGCTGACTTACCAAAAAGGGTTTGACTCTATTTCTTTACTTTGTTTTTATAATAGAAGATTGAGAAAGAACTAGTGTTTTTCATTCACAAATTATTCTACAAATATCTGTGCAAGCTAAATTGGCACCCAAAGCAATAAATTATTTTAGTCTAAAGGACTTTGGATTGACTTGAAGTGAAAAATAAAATAGGTATCCTGCATAGCAATGTTTTCCTTTGCCCTGGCTGGTGACTCAATGGATAGAGCATTGGCCTGGCCTATGGCTGTCCCAGGTTCCATTCCTGGTCAGGGCACACAGGAGAAGTGACCATCTGCTTCTCTCCCCCTTTCCTCTTCCTCTTTTCTCCCTCTTCCCCTCCCACAGTCAGTGGCTCAGATGGTTTGAGTGTGGCTCTGGGCACTAAGGATAGCTTGGTTGCTCCAAGCATCAGCCTCAGGTGCAAAAATAGCTCAGTACTGAGCATCGGCCCCAGACGGGGTTTCCACAGTGGATCTCAGTTGGGGCACATGTGGGAGTCTGCCTCGCTATCTCCAATCCTCTCAAGGAAGGAAGGGAGGGAGGGAGAATTTCCTTCTGGAAATAAAATGTGAAGTATCTTTGGCCTAATCTAATCTAAACTTTCTCCTGAATTGTTAGCCTGTGAAACAGCTAAGATTAAATACAAAATTTCTTTACTCTGCTTCACTACCTGAAGAATGGTCCCTTTTCCCTCAAAATAAAACAGTAACACCTGGCTGTGCTCCCCCCTGGTCCTGCTGCCTGTCTGGTTCTGGACTACTGGCTTCTTTCTCGGAACCTCCTCATGAACGCCTTTCCTGGCTCTTTCTACCCAAACCTGACCTTCTCAATCCTGGTCTGGTGCTGCCTTCTGCTTGGGCCATACCACCCATCAACCCTGTGTTTCCTTTGTGCCCACCTTCTATGTTGGAAGACATTCCAACAATACACATCACTCTGAAATTCTTTGTCATCTTCTTTTTATAGCCATGTTCTATTGTGTACACCATACACAAGAATAAACTCAAAATGGATAAATGACTTAAATGTAAGGCAGGAAACCTATTAAAATCCTAGAAGAAAACCCAGGCAGTAGGCTCTTAGACATCTCTCATAGCAATATTTTTGCTGATATGTCTTCTCAGGCAAGCAAAATAAAGGGAAAAAAGGAAACAAATGGGACTATAACAAACTACAAATCTTTTGCACAGGAAAAGAAACCAACAAAATGAAAAGACATCCCACTGAATGGGAGAACATATGTGCTGATACATCTAATAAGGGTTAATAACCAAAATCTGTAAGAAACTTATGAAATTCAACACCAGGAAGACAAACAATCTAATTTAAAAATGGGCAAAAGACCTGAATAGACACTTCATCAAAGAGGACACACAAATGGCCAATAGGCATATGAAAAAATGCTCAAGGTCAGTAATTATCAGAGATGCAAATTAAAACCACAATGAGATATCACCTCACACCTGCCAGAATGGTGCTCATTAACAAATCAACCAACAAAAAATGCTGGCAAGAATGTGGAGAAAAGGGAACCCTCATGCACTACTGGTAGGAACGCAGGCCCTTGCAGCCAATATGGAAAATAGTATGGAGTTACTTCAAAAAATTAAAAATAGTTGTCTTTGACCCAGCCATTCCACTTTTAGGAATACAGTATATGCTAGGAATCCCAAAACAGTAATTCAAAAGAAGATATGCATCCCCATGTTTATTGCAGCATTATTTATAATAGTCAAGCTGTGAAAACAGTCTAAATGTCCATCAGTGGACGAGTGGATAAAAACCCTGTGATACATTTACACAATGGAATACTACATAGTCATAAAAAAAGAAGGAAATCTTACCTTTTGCAACAGCATGGATGGAACTGGAGATTATTATACAAAGTGAAATAAGCCAGTCAAGGAAAGACAAATACCATATGATCTCACTTATTTGAGGAATCTAACAGAATAAATTGAGGAACAAATTATAAACAGGCATGGACACATGGAACAGATGGTCAGCTTTCAGAGGGAAGGGGGAAGAGAGGACTGGATCAAACAAGCTGAAGAGATTGGCCTAAAAACATATACACCTAGTACATAGAGATATACAACAAAGTGGCAATAGTCAGAGAGAAAGGGCAGATAGAGACAGAGGGAGAAGGACAAGGGGGAGGGGAAAGTGGGTACAGAAAGAGACTTTGGGGCAGGTGGGGGCATGAGGCAAGGTGTAGATGGTGTTAAATTGAGTTGTACACTTGAAAAATGTATAGTTTATCAAATCAAGTCAACCCAATAAATTTTTAAAAATAAAAAAAAAAGAACTGGGACCTACCCCAAGACAATACCACTCTCTTTTCCTAACTCCTCCCTGCTCCCTCCTGCCAGCTCCAACACCACAGTGTTCTCTTCTCAGAATATAAATTTAGCTCCTCAAGGAGGTTGATCAAGGCTCATGGCAACTGTGCTCTCTGCAGGTGGTACGAGTCATTCAGCCTCCAGACAGGCCTCTCCTCCCAAGCTTGTCAGCCTGTCTTCAGCTAGTCAGCAGAGCCTGGTTAAACACACCTGAAGGGATGTCTCCTATATTCTGCTATTCAGTCATCCAGAGAACCAAAGCTGTAATTAAATCGCTCCAGAAGAGATTCTATTCCTTGCATCTGGCTTCTCTAACTCCAGTTAGCATTTTCCTTCCTTTATACAGTTTATTCACCACAGAGATGTTATTCGGATCATATTATGAAAGTAGACCCACTCTGCAGTAAAATAACACGCCTTTTTTCCCACCCTAAATTCTATATGCTGGAAGGATTTTAAGCCAAATCTGATTATTTTTTATTTTTACTCTTTGCCATTTCACACTGATGTGCCTATTCTGGTTTGTCCTATGAACATGTATTCTATTCTGCTTTTCTCTTAATTCTCTGGTTTATAGTTTTCCCAGACGGCTAGCACTTCCAAAAGGCCAGTTAAGTGATATTCCCAGTGTTTATAGTGAATATCATAGGGTCAGAGGCTGCCATCTAGTGTCCAAAAGGGAACATGCACGAATGAAAAAAGTAAATTATGTTTGCAAAAGCACATTACTCTTAACCTGTTAATTTCTGGGAACGATGATGCCACACAATCCAACAGGCTGCATACGTTAAGAGCTAAAGAAATAGTGTGTGGATGAAAAAAAAGTTCCCCTACACTCTCCTTGTGTAGTGACTTCCTATCTCAGTTCACTTGCGACCGAATGGGAACCTAGGACAGAGGACTTTCAGTACGAAAACCAGGAAGGTCATGGACAAACAGCCTATCCGGCAAGAGAGTACATTTCTCTCCAGCACCTCAGCTGAATGAGGGAGAGCATTGGAGGATGGGGTTCTCACCAGCCCCCAGATGGTGAGGGCTGGCTGGGAGCCAGCAGCGAGCCAGCTGCAGTGTCTACACATGCCTCCTTTTTCTTCTCATAGCTAAATTTATTGCTAGTTTTTACTACTGTCAACAAATCCATCTGATTCTAACCTCTATGTTTTTCTCAAATCCTGTCTTCTGTGTCTGTTGATCTATCATGACTTCAATCCTTTTGGATGTGGGTAGACAGGAGGGTTGGGGTTGTGGAGAAGTTAGATATAAAACAGAGACCTCATTCCAGCCTTCTCAGAGTTTATAATCTTTTTTAAAAAGATTTTATTTATTGATTTTAGAGAGAGAAGAGAGAGGGAGAGAAAGGCAGGGGGAGGGGAACGGGAAGCATCATCTTGTAGTTGCTTCTCATATGTGCCTTGACCTGGCAAGCCCAGGGCTTCAAACCAGCAACTTCAACATTCCACGTTGACACTTTATCCGTTGAGCCACCACCAGTCAGGCAGAGTTTATAATCTTGTAAGAGTGGTGAATTCAGTAGAAGAGGACAATGACAATCTCTGTACTTCATGAGTGGGCAAACCGAGGCTTGGGATGCAGAGAGCTATTTGCCCCAAACTGGGAAGGAGTCAGTGCTGGGCCAAAGCTAGAATCCACTAACCACGTTGGCTGTTGCTCACACAGAAGCCTCTGGGAAGAGGCTGTTCTGTGGGAGGCCAAGAGTAAGTGAGGAGCCAAAGTCTTAGCTGCCGCTGTCCCCACAAAAGCCCCCACTCCAGTCATATAGACCTTCTTTTGGTTCCTCAAACAAACCAAATCTATTCCTGCTCTCTCAGGATGTCTGCTTTTATCTCAGGGTTCCCTCTTACTAGAATGCTCTAACTGCCCCCCCCCCCCGTCATTAACTGATTTCCTCTTTAAGGTACAGTGCAAACACCCTTCCCAGAAAAGGCCCCAGAAAGACCCTTCCTGAAGTACACCTACACCCACACAATGGTGTTTCCCTGCCTTAGCATTGTGCTTATCATCCGTATCGTACTAGCCACCATGTGGCATAATCCCATTCAGTTCTCTCTCCTATACCCCCCACCACTGGCCTGCACTCTCTAAACTACAAGAGACTAGGATCTTGTCTGTCTCGCTCACTGCTGTGTCCTCCCACTGAAGGGAGGAGGCCTGGCACATAGCAGATACTTATTAGCTTTGGAATGAATAAAGTACTATATAAACAAATTTACTTCAAATAGACATGGAAATTATTTGTAAGTAACTAAATTCAAAGCTGGTACAATGGAAAGAAGACCAGGTTAAGCAGTCATAAGACATGAATTTAAGTCCTAGATAGATTTTTTTCCCCTGGCTTTTGATGATCAATGTACTGAAAATTCTGAATCTCAGCTGGTTCAGTGCTTATAAATAGAAACCAAGCAGTGCTATTGAACATTGATCTCGGGAAGGTCAAACTAGAGAGTGTATATAAAATGCTTTGTAAACTGTAAAGTACAAATAAATGTATTATTAAAACTTTACACAGGGAATTGAAAATACTCTATAACAGGGTCGGGAAACTTTTTGGCTGAGAGAGCCATGAATGCCACATATTTTAAAATGTAATTCTGGCCCTGGCTGGTTGGCTCAGTGGTAGAGCATTGGCTTGGCGCTGCAGGAGACCCGGGTTTGATTCCCGGCCAGGGCACACAGGAGAAGCACCCATCTGTTTCTCCATCCCTCCCCCTCTCCTTCCTCTCTGTCTCTCTCTTCCCCTCTCACAGCCAAGGCTCCATTGGAGCAAAGTTGGCCCAGGTGCTGAGGATGGTTCCATGGCCTCTGCCTCAGGCGTGAGAATGGCTCTGGTTGCAACAGAGCAATGCCCCAGATGAGCAGAGCATCGCCCCCTGGTGGGCGTGTTGGGTGGATCCCGGTCTGGTGCATGCGGGGGTCTGTCTGACTGCCTCCCCATTTCCAACTTCAGAAAAAAAAATAATAATAATAAATAAATGTAATTCTGTGAGAGCCATACAATATGTTTAACACTAAATACAAGTAAATGTGTGCATTTTATGTAAGACCAACACTTTTAAAGTACAATAAGTCTCTGAATTCTTTTTAATAATGTTGTTATGCTGTTGCTAACCAATGATGAATAAAGTACTTCTTACCATTAATGTGACCTCTGGTGCTGCATGGTTTTGCTGATGGCTTTGTAGTCTGGTTGATACGTATTGAGGTTAAGCTTCATGCAGGCGTTGAGACTTCCATCCGTTAAACGTGATCGTAGGTTGGTCTTAACATTCTTTAGATGTGAGAAAGACTGCTCACATGCATACATAGAGCCAAACATTGTCAGTACAGCAATACTCACACCCTGCAGTGTGTGGTATGTGACGGGAAGCGTGTTCCAAGTTTTAACAATCAGCTGGTCCGCCGGTTGAAGTTTTTTCATTTCTCCCCACTTGTGTGTTTGCTCACCAACTCTGCTTGCTGTTGTGCAAGTCTTTCCAAATCTTCATTCAGTGACTTGAACTGATTCACCCACATGTCTGAGGCCTTCAGGTCAGCAGCTTGTAGCTCAAAATCTCTGACGGAGACACCAGGGATGTAACTCAGGTCAGCGCTGTCCACTGCACACTCATGTGGATGGGTGATGAACTTAAAAAGACGAGTGCGCTCACAAAATTCTCTAAAGCGCACTTTGAATGACTGCAGGAGATTAGATGTGAAGCCTACTAGCTGCTAGAGATCAAGATGTTGAGCAGGATCACTTGCTGTGCATGCATCTTTAAACTCTCCCAGTTTTTCAAAGTGTAGTAAACAACCTGTTTCAATGTCAGCGATGAAGAGTTCCAGCTTGTTTTCAAATGCAAACACTGCTTGTTGAAGGGATAAGACTGTATTTCCAATGCCTTGCATTTTCACATTGAGCTGGTTCAGATGTTCAGCCATGTCCATGAGATAGTGGAACCTCAGGAGCCACTTAGTGTTAGCTAACTCAGGATGCTCGATGTTTTTCATTTCAGGAAAAGTCCAGATTTCGCTCAGACAAGCCGCGAAACGGCTGAGCACCTTCTCTCTTGACAACCAACGCACATTGCTGTGCAGAAGCAGACCAGTATAATTATTCCCAACTTCAGTGTTTTAAACAGGTGATCATTTAAAGCTCGGGCAACAATAAAGTTGACCACCTGAATGAGCAGCGACATCACCTCACCAAGCTGCTCGCCACACATCTGAGCACAAAGTACCTCCTGATGTAGGATGCAGTGAAAACTTAGGATGGGTCTCTTTTCATGTTCACAAAGAAGTGCTACAAATCCTCTGTTTTTCCCCACCATGCACAGAGCACTATCAGTACACACCAAAATAAGTTTATCCATGGGTTGATTTTTTTTCTTTAGCGAACTCAGTGAAAGACTTGAATAAATCCTCCCCTCTTGTTGTCTCTTTCATAGGCAAAATAGCAAGACTTTCCTCACGTAGTGTGTCAACAACAGCATACCTTGCAATCACGCTGAACTGGGATAAATGGCTTATGTCTGTTGACTCATCCAAAGCAAGAGAAAAGAATGGTGCTGCATTTATGTCCTTCACTTATGTTGCCTCAGTTTGATTTGCCATCAGGATGGTACGATTGTGAACAGTTCTTGCCGACAGAGGCATGTCTTTTATTCGTTTGATTATCTTGTCTTTATCCGAAAAGTCATCAAAAAGTTCATTGGCAACATCAAGCATGAATGTTTTGGCATACTCCCCATCTGTGAATGGCTTTCCTGTTTCTCACAATTGCTAAAGCACCAGCAAAGCTAGCAGAATTTCATTCACCTTATTGGGTCCAAACACAGAGTTCCTTTTGACTAGCTTGCACTCTGCACTGTAGCTCTTGACATGCTTTCTTCCTGCTGTCCCCCGCTGGATATTTTGATGCAAATGTAGTATGGCGTGTGTCGAAGTGCCCTTTTATATTTGACCGTTTCATTGATGCAATTTTATCATCACATATTAGACACACTGCAGAACCTGCTATCTCCACAAAGGTGAATTCCTCTGTCCATTCCTGCTGAAAAGTACGATATTCCTCATCTTTTTTTCTTTTAGCCATCTTCTTTGTCAAAAGGGTTTCTGCAATTAGCTAGCTGACTACTTGATTAAAAGGAGGAAAGTTTACTTCCTGACCTCATAACAACCCGTGTACATTACGCATCATCCAATAAAAATTTGGTGTTGTCCCGGAGGACAGCTGTGACTGGCTCCAGCCACCCTCAACCATGAACATGAGCAGTAGGAAATGAATGGATTGTAATACATGAGAATGTTTTATATTTTTAATGTTATTATTTTTTTTATTAAAGATTTGTCTGTGAGCCAGATGCAGCCATCAAAAGAGCCACATCTGGCTTGTGAGCCATAGGTTCCCAACCCCTGCTCTACAACTTAGAAAAAAAGTGATTTAAAATCAGCAATTCATAAACTCATCTAATACATAAATGGAATCATTTCTACAAATGAAGGCAGGATATATAAATTGTGTCTATTCTTAGACTCTTGTGTTTTGTTTTCTTTTCACACTTAACCATGACAGCTGACTTCACTTTTGAACATCTTATTGTCTCTTTATTTTTTTAAGGCTGTTTCCTCTTTATTCATGTAATATGGGTTCTTATAAAATCTAAGTAAACACTGAAAAGTATGGTAGAAAATTACCCCAAACCCTAACAATCTGGAAATAACCAAAGTAAATATTTGGAAATATTTTTTCCAAATTCTTTTTCAAAACTGAAATTGCATATGACAGCCTCATTTTGTACAGAGCAGAGAGTGAAGGTACTACATAATAATTGCTCTATGAAGCTGCCCGAGACCCCAGAGAGCAGGAGGCAGATGGCATGGCACAATGGCAGAAGCACAAGAGTTTGCTTCTGACTCTACTTCTTGGAAGCTTGGGCAAGTTAGTCAATTTTTCTGAGCCTCAGTTTCCTTATCTGCAAGGTGAGAAATAATAATTCCTACTACATCAAGTGGTTGTGAGCATTCCCAATAAAACAAAATATACAAATTGACAGAGACATAGTGCTGCTCAATAAATTACAATAATATCATTCATACTGTTCACAAATAATGTCTTTAAATATTGGTAGCCCAGTCTTGAAGCAACAGAGTTTAAACTGAGGCAAAGATGGCTGGATCCAGACACAATGGGAAAGGACAGGATAAGAAGTCTGCTCTCATTGCTAGAATCTAGCCTTGTGTAGCCAAAGAATACATGCCATATCTAAGGCTTACCCCCTTCCTTGAAAATAGTAATCAAAAGCACAGAAAATCAATAGGAACCAAAAACCCCCAGGTCAGTCCACAACTTAGAGATAGCGATCAGAGCTCTCTGCACCAGCCCACTACAGAAAGTTAAATGTGGCAGAAGCTGGGCTGTGTCACCCAGAACACCCTTCAGGATGATGGACATCTTTCCCAGCTGCTGGAAGCACTCCTGGCAGACCATTCCAGGCAGTTAGCCCCCTCCAGGGATGACCTCAGTGAAGAAAACTGCTTTGCCAAAGGCCACATCCTTTTACGGGATGACCCACATATATGACTAATGATGTGGGAGTACTAAGTCAGAAAAAAATGTCTTAAAAGGCAAAGTGAAAATGAAGTTTAAATGACTGCATGAACTTCCCACTATACTTGGAATCATCTTCATCCCCTTTAGCCCTTTGTGATCCAGCCATTTTAAACCCTTTCTTCCACTCCCTATGTCCCAGGCCACTAGCCCTTCTAGCCTACATAGAGCTCTTTCCACGCAGAAACCTTTCATTTTCTGTCCCCCCGTATGGGACACTCTTTTTCAGCATCTGCACATGGTGCTCCTTCTCAAATAGCCCTTCCTATACAACTTCAAATAGCCACCCCACCCCTACCCTACACACTGCTTAGTTTTCTTCCAGGCGCTCCAATGATCTGTAAGTATTCAACTACTTACTTGTTCAATTTATCTCTCACTAGAGTCCATTGCCCATTAGGAGCACAGACTTGATCTTACTCAGTTCTGCATCCCCAGTTTCTAAAATAGTGCTTGGTACATTGTCAGTGCTTGATAAATACTTATTGAATGAAAGAATAAAAACATACAGACATAGCCAGGATTTTTAAAATAATGGTTTCATGCTCTATTTATTCTTTTCAACTTGCTCATTTCACTTAAATATTACATAGACAATATTCTATGTCAATGCATCTAAGCCTACCTTCAAACAAAAGACATCATACTATATTTACACCGTAATTTATCAAACCATTTTCCTACTGATAGTCACTTAGGTCATTTCAGACTCTTGTTTGTTTGTTTGTTGGTATTATAAAGAATGCTTGAAAGAACTCTCTTTTATATATATTCTTATATCTGTGGATAACTATTGTCATAAACTAAGTTCCAAGAAATAGTGTTGTTGGTTTAGAATCTTGCTTGATTTTTAAAAAAAAATGTTTTGATTGATTTCAGTGAGAGAAAGAGAGAGACAGGATGTGCCCTGACCAAAGATCAAACTGGCAAACTCTGCACTTCAGGATGATGCTTTAACCAACTGAGCTATCCAACTAGGGCATAGAATCTTGCTCGATTTTAAAAGAAGATTGTGGACCAGGAGAAGGAGAGTGAGCTTAATTTCAGAAGATCTGAATTTGAATCTGATCTTTGCCAGGTGCTTGCTTTGTGATATTTGGAATCATTTTGAGACTCAAGTGTCCTAACCTGCAAACATTCACCTACTGTTTATACATAAGGTGAATTTAAATATGCATATAAATATCTTCTCAATATAGAGATATATCTCCTAGATAATGGGTGTATAAGTATCTTCTAGAATTCAAAGTTCTGTACAAATGGAAAAATTACTAATCAGGTAGAGTGGCATAGCGGTTAAGAGCACAGGCCTGGAGCCATGGTGCCTGAGTACAAATTTAGGCACCACTGTTTACTAGGCATTGTGGGTGGGCTGATTAACCTCCCCATGCCGCTTTTTATAAGATGGGGATAATAGAGTATCCATCCCATAAAGTTCTCATACGGATTATATAAATTAAAATATGGGTAAAATATTTAGAATACTGAGTAGCACATAGTAAATACTATGTAAGCACTAGCTATCATTATCATTGTTGTGATTTACTTGGGAGTATATTTTAAACCATTACAATATAAAGAACAGAGCTAACTATCAATAAATATTTCTTGCTACTTGTTTTGGTTTACAAAAGTCCTCACATCTTCATAAACTGTAAAAATCTCTCACTATTTCCTTCCCTTTACAAGAGGTTTCTCACCCCTTGTTAAATTTATAGCCCTTTTCATCTTGTTCTCATGTCACACAGAATGCTACTCTACATTCTATATGTCACTCAAAAACTGGGTAAAAAATAGAAAACCCTCATATTTCTCAATGATTTCTAGGAAACAACACAGCAACATAGTAATGCTCTGAGAATTTTTTTTTTAAGGCTGCTACTGTCTTGTACTGCCATCAAAAGTCACTGGTTAGGCCCTGGCCGGTTAGCTCAGCAGTAGAGCGTCGGCCTGGCATGCGGGGGACCCGGGTTCGATTCCCAGCCAGGGCACATAGGAGAAGCGCCCATTTGCTTCTCCACCCCCACCCCCTCCTTCCTCTCTGTCTCTCTCTTCCCCTCCCGCAGCCAAGGCTCTAATGGAGCAGAGATGGCCCGGGCGCTGGGGATGGCTCCTTGGCCTTTGCCCCAGGCGCTAGAGTGGCTCTGGTCGTGGTAGAGTGACGCCCCGGAGGGGCAGAGCATCGCCCCCTGGTGGGCAGAGCATCGCCCCTGGTGGGCGTGCCGGGTGGATCCCAGTCGGGCGCATGTGGGAGTCTGTCTGACTGTCTCTCCCCGTTTCCAGCTTCAGAAAAATACAAAAAAAAAGTAAAAAAAGAAAAAAAAGTCACTGGTTATTATTCATGGTGTGTTCATCTTGAAATTCAGACAGCACATCCATGGAAGACACAAAGCTCAGCCCTGCTTGAAGTCTTTCTGCAGAATTCTCACTGAGCTAAGCCACACTAGGTGAAACAGAGCTGCTATCATGAGTACAGTTAACCCTCTTTGCCTGGTACTCATTAAAATGATGTGAGGTTTCCCAGGAATACAGTTGAACACAGTGGCCATGGCATGGGAGAAAGAGAAGGCTATTTACAATGTGGTAAACAAGCATTGATCTATCTTTCTATTTACTATGTGGTCATTATCTTTGAAATTCTCTCTCTCTCTCCCTTCTTCCCCCCTCTCCCACCCCTTCCTCTCTCTCTCTCTCTCTGTCCTCCCCCACCCCCTTTCTCTCTCTTTCTCTCCATTTGCCCGTTCTCCAAAGTCCATTTTGGAGCCAAAGGACACATCTACAGAGGTAAAAAAAATGTGCTAGCCATAAGCCATTTCCCAGATTACTGATATAATTACAACTTTTGTCAAAACAAAAGGCTTTCTATGAACTCTGTGGAATAAAATCTTTTCAGATCAAAGCTTATTCAGCTGGTCCCAGTTAAAATTCAGATTTACCATAAGAATGGAAAAGTAATACTTTTATGTGTCAAATGAATCACAGGATGTCCAGATACCCGGTTAAACATTATTTCTGGGTGTTCCTGTGACAGTGTTTCTGGAAAAGATTAGACTTTGAATTGGTAGACTGAGAAAAGCAATTTGCCCTCTCCAATGTGGGCAGTCATCATCCAATTCACTGAGGGCCTGAATAGAACAAAAAGGCAGTAGAAGGTTGGCATCAACCTGTCTCTGCCTTACTGTTTGAGCTGGGACATCGATCTTCTCCTGTCCTCGGCACTCCTGGTTCTCAGGCCTTCAGACTTGGACTGGGATACACACTGTCATCTCTCTGGCTCTCAGCCCTTCGAACTACACCACCTGCCTTTCTAAGTCTCTGGCTTGCAGACAGCAAATTTGTGGCTTCTCAGCCTCTTTAATCACATGAGCCAATACCTTACATAAATCTATTTTTAGAGATTGATAAATAAATACATACATAAATATATAATCTCCTATTGCTTTCTTTGGAGAACCCTGACTAATACAGATATCTTGATAGAACTCCTAAACCCACCAATCCCCAACCAGTCCTGTCACCAATATAGGCTTAATAGACTCACTGAATTAACATTCGATATAAAATTGCATATATCAATCATTCCTTTTCCAATAGTGAGGTTTCTGTTCCTGAACACGTACGTTTCAAATGACCTGGAATTAAGGATCTTAAAATTTTAAAGTCTTTGAGATTAAAAACAAATTTATCTGTAATTAAACTTTAAAAGAAATGCATTAATTCAGCCAAATTTCTTAGACCGGCACTTACGCTCTATCTACTAGCTGCTCTCTGCCCAGGCTTCCAATCTTGTCCCTGGAGACTACCCACACACACTATTAACCATGGAGTCCCTCAGTTTTCCTGTCTTCTCCAAGCACATTGACACTTTCTGTCTCTAAGCATTTGCATAAGGGCAAATTTATCAAGGAACTTTTATAACAGATGCTAAAATACATTCTGACAATGCCTTTAGCAATAAAAATATATGGTTCTGTCTGCCAGGAACAGGACCACCCTTCTTTTGGGGAATGCCATTGTTATGGACTGAATGCTTGTGTCACCCTCCACCAAAATTCATACTTTGAAGCCCCAGTACTCAATGTGATAGTATCTGGATGTGAACCTTTGGAAGGTAATTAGGTCATAAGGATGAAGCCCTTATGAATGGAATTAGTTCCCTGAAAAGAAGCCAGAGAGCTAGCTCACTCTCTTTATGCCATGTGAGGATACAAGATTTTGGCAGTGTGCAACCCAGAAGAGGGCTGTCTTCAGCCCTTGACCATGCTGGAACCCAAATCTTGGACTTCCAGCCTCCAGAACTGTGAGAAATAAGTTTCTGTTGTTTATAAGCTACCTAGTCTATGGGATTTTGTTTTAGTGGCTCACACTAAGCCATTTCCCCAACTCCAACCTTATGATACTGAAAAGGTCAGGGGGTTGCCAGTCATAAGACTCTGCACATCTGGTCATGGTGACTGGTCCCTGATCTATCCAAACCAATTGGAATCCTTCTCTGGGACTGGAGATTGCAGGGAAAAGTCTTTCCTTCATGAAAATGATAGGAAAACCCAAAAGTTAGAAATTTGGCTTCAGTAATAGTAGCTTTCAGTTGTAATCAATAGGAGATTATGTAATCAATAGGGTTAAATTATAATAATTTCTTGTAAGGGCTCAGTCACAAAATATCCTGTAGGGGGTAAGGGCACTATAGATAACTAGAAGCTTAGTGTACAAATCTTAATCTTTATTTTGTTGTCTAAGAAATACAGGGAGTTCTCCTGCAGAAAGTTCCCAGAGGCACAGACCTTGGCCATCCTGGAGCAATGTCAAGGATGTCAGCTAGACCTGTGACAGTGTCAGAAGAACATTCCAGGGTGGCACTCCTGCAGACCATCTCCCGCCTCCCACACACTGCTATGTGACTACCTGCATGCTGTATGATAAATCACTAACCTCCCCAAAATGTATACACAGGCCAGTCACCTGAGACTGAGGAGGCAGTTCTTTTGGACACGAGTCACCTGCCTTCTTGGGTTGCTGGCAATCTAAATAAAAAACACTTTTTATATCACTCAGACCCTAGTTTCATGACTCAGTGGTGATGGGCAACTTGAACCCCAGCTTGTTCCAGTAACTATGATATATCATTTCATATAGTTCTGCTTGGTGGTGTGTTAAATGTTTATTTTACATTTGAAGTGTGTCCTCCTAAATGATTATCATTAGTAATGGTTGGAGTGTGTTATCTCATTGATAGGAATCTAGCTTAGAGCCCTGAGACCATTGCTTTTAACATTTTGTGTGCAGATAGGTTTTGAAAGAAGTTGAATGGCTCATCTTTCACCCCCATGATATAAATCATGCCAAAGTATTGGCAGTATTCCAGTACTGTCTCTATTCACATAAGAGGGTTTTCTGGCATTTGTCTCACAGCTTGTGAGGTAACCTTAACATTCTCTAATGTGGACAGTATAGGAGAAACAGCATAACCTGCTCACTTTGGACTCAGTTTCATAATCAAGAGTCATGGAAATAATAATAACACAACAGCCTGACCAGGCAGTGGCTCAGTGGATAGAGCGTCAGACTGGGATGCAGAGGACCCAGGTTTGAGACCCCGAGGTCGCCAGCTTGAGCGCAGACTCATCTGATTTGAGCAAAAGCCCACCAGCTTGAACCCAAGGTCGCTGGCTCCAGCAAGGGGTTACTTGGTCTGCTGAAGGCCTGCTGTCAAGGCACATATGAGAAAGCAATCAATGAACAACTAAGGTGTTGCAACACGCAATGAAAAACTAATGATTGGCCCTGGCCGGTTGGCTCAGCGGTAGAGCGTCGGCCTGGCGTGTGGGGGACTCGGGTTCGATTCCTGGCCAGGGCACATAGGAGAAGCGCCCATTTGCTTCTCCACCCCCCCTCCTTCCTCTCTGTCTCTCTCTTCCCCTCCCGCAGCCAAGGCTCCATTGGAGCAAAGATGGCCTGGGTGCTGGGGATGGCTCCTTGGCCTCTGCGCCAGGCGCTGGAGTGGCTCTGGTAGCGGCAGAGCGACACCCCAGAGGGACAGAGCATCGCCCCCTGGTGGGCAGAGCATCGCCCCTGGTGGGCGTGCCAGGTGGATCCCGGTCGGGCGCATGCAGGAGTCTGTCTGACTGTCTCTCCCCGTTTCCAGCTTCAGAAAAATACAAAAAAACCCAAAAAAACAAAAAAACTAATGATTGATGTTTCTCATCTCTCTCCGTTCCTGTCTGTCTGTCCCTGTCTATCCCTCTCTCTGACTCACTCTCTGTCTCTGTAAAATATAAATAAATAAAATTAAATTAAAAATTAAAATAATAATAATAATAACACAACAGCAACTCTTATTGAGTACTTAGTAGGTTCCAGGGACACTGACTAAACACTTGACACAAGTTATATTATTTGATGCTCACAATAACCCCAAGATTATCACAATTTTTAGTGATTAAATTGAAACTCTCAATCACGATCAGAGATGGCTAGAAAGTAACAGTGCTAGAATTTGACCTTATACTAAACAACTCTAAGGCCTGTGTTCCTTTCTACTATTTTATTCTGCTCTCTAACTTGCCGCACCTGACTTGGGACATTTATCTAGCTTTACCTCAGGACTCAGATTTTATTATTGGTTTTAAAATAAATTTAGGGGAGACTATTCCAAGATCCTCTTGGTTGGTGTCACTTGATGCAAGTAAAGGCTAGGGATTTGTGGGCTGAGGGTCTGTTCCCTGACCACTTTAACATTTGTGAGTCCAGCTTGTAGAAATAATGCACATTAGAAAGAATATAGTTATGTGCAGTAACCAAATAAAAACTAATTATAGCCTGACCAGGCGGTGGCGCAGTGGATAGAGCGTCGGACTGGGATGCCAAGGACCCAGGTTCGAGACCTCGAGGTCCCCAGCTTGAGCACGGGCTCATCTGGTTTGAGCAAAAAGCTCACCAGCTTGGACCCAAGGTCGCTGGCTCCAGCAAGGGGTTACTCGGTCTGCTGAAGGCCCACGGTCAAGGCACATATGAGAAAGCAATCAATGAACAACTAAGGTGTCGCAATGCACAATGAGAAAGTGATGATTGACTGCTTCTCATCTCTCCATTTCTGTCTGTCTGTCCCTGTCTATCCCTCTCTCTGACTCTGTCTCTGTAAAAAAAACAAAAAAACTAATTATAAACAGCACCAAGCAATTAATAAGAAGACTCAATATAAACTGTGACTTCAGGAAAATCAGGTGATGTATAATTTTCTGCTGCCACTGTAACTGTAAATTACCACAAATTTCGTGGCTTAAAGACAACACAAATTTGTCATCTTTCAGTTCTGGAGGTCACAAGTCCAAAATGGGTGTTCTGAGGCCAATATCAAGGTGTTGGCAAGGTTGTGTTCCTTTTGGAGGCTTTACTGCAAATTCTGTTTCCTCATCTTTTCTAGCATCCAGAAGCTGCCTGCATTCTGGCTCACGGCCCTGCATCATTCCAGTCTCTGCTTCCATCCTCACATCACATCTGTCTGACTTTGACTCTCCCTCCTTTTCCATCATCATATCACATCTGTCTGACTCTCCTCTCTCCTTTTTTTTCATTATTAAAAAACCTAGTTTATTTTTAATTTTGGTAAAATACACAAAACAAAACATTTACCATCTTAATCATTTGGGGGTGGGGTACCAGTTCAATTTTAAATATATTTATTGTTGTATAAACCAATTTCCAGAACTTTTTCATCTCACAAAACTGTATTGGTTTACTATGTTTATGATTTTATGCACTCAAAGAATGTCAGAGTTAGTACCTATCAATGATGAAGGAGCTTTTTATCCCCAAAATGCAAAGCTGGTTTAATGTTGGAGATGGGTTAATGTAATAAATCATATAAACAAATTGAATAAGGGGAAAAACATGATTATCTCAAGAGACACTAACAAGATATTTGATAAAATGAAATACTCATTCTTTATAAAGAAAAAGAAAGCTTACCAACTAGCAATAAAGTCTGGGAATTTTGTTGATAGAAATAGTCACACATGTACTCAAAGATATACATACAAGGATACTTAAACAGAAATAAAAAGCAAAGGCAAACGTATGACTATTTTCAGACAGAAGAATTTTATATCCAGTAAATAAGTTATAAAATCATTATTTTCCTATAAAATAATAACCAACTAGCTATATAATATATACTAGAAGTTCTCATTTACAGTAATCCCCTGTATCAGTTGGCTAGTGTTGACACAACAAATTGATGCCACAGATTGGGTGGCTTAAACAATAAATTTATTTTTCACAATTCTAGGGACTGGAAGTCCAAGATCAAGATATCAGCAGGTCTGGTTTCCATGAAGCTTCACTCCTTCCTTGGCTTGCAGGTGTGTTCTCTCGGTGTCTTCACATAGTCTAAGTGCACACACATTACTGGTGTCCCTTTGTGTGTCCTAATGCCTTTTTTTTTTTAGGAAGATACCAGAGTTTGAGGGCCTACACTAATTACCTCATTTTAATGTAATCACCTCTCAATGAATAGCTTAAAATATAGTCACATTCTGACTTCAACATCTGAATTTGGGCTGCATGATTTGGGTCTGAAAAATCCCCCATGTATGCTGCCAGCTTAATCAATAAAACTCCTCAAAATTCATTTTTGGACTTGGTGTCTCTACAATAACCCACTTAAGTGAGGTACAATACTTTTCAGAATCTGGGGTATGGTACTTTATAACATTTGGGGGTTTGTCCGGGATCTTGTGTTTTGTGTCACCGGGTAGAGACACCCCGAATTGGCTGGTCTCTCCGGGGGACTGCCTGACTTCGCTGGTTTACTAGGAGGGGCACCCCCTGAAACATTTCAGGGCTCCGGTTCTCCAGTGGGTTCAGACAGTCTCTCAGCAGATACCTCCAGTTCCTAAATTCAACAATTCGGCAGAGAGATCAAGGAGTTTCTGGACCTTGGATATTTGTAGGTAGGGTTGATTTTTGCTTTGCTGATTTGTGGCCTTGGAGTTATGTAGGTTTGCTTTGCTGATTTGGGACTCCGAAGATTTGTAGGTGAAGCAGAACCTTTGCTTCACTGATTTATGACTTCAGAGATTAGTAGTAGGTAAGGCAGATCTTTCGATTTGGGACTCCGGGATTTGTAGGTAGGCAAAATCTTTTACCTTGCTGAATTGGGACTCCGAGGGTTTTTGGGCAGGGTGAATCTTTTGCTCCACTGAATTGTGACTTTGGATATTAGTAGGTAAGGCATATCCTTTGCTTTGCTGATTTGGGATTCTGAAGATTTATAGATGGAGTAGAACTTTTACTTTGCTGTTTGGTTTTGTGACTAGTCAGTTTGGACCGGTGTGTAGAAGACTGGGCACAGTCATACTCTCACATTGGGCTCTCCAAGACCGAGAAGTCAGTGGAGAGTTTTGGATCCTGCCTTGGGGTTATCTGGGATACATCTGGTTGTACTCTGGAAAGCAGGCTTCCAGAGGTGTCCATTTGTGTTTGCACATTTAGTCGTACTCTAGAGAGACAATTAGTGGGAACTGAGTTGACCAGGTTGACCAGTTTTGCCTTGGGCTTTCAGAGACATCTATTTTTGTTTGCACATTTGTACATTTGTCTAGGAAAACAATTAGTGGAAACTGAGTTGAGACCCCAAACTTCTGGAGGCATCTAGTTGTGCTCTCAGAGAGACCTAAGTGGGGACATTTGGTAGTGCCACATTAGGGGTGCTCTCAGGAACAGATCTAAGTAGGGACTGAGTTAATACTGAGCTGATCAGTCCTGTCTCAAGACTTCCAGGGACACCTTTGTGTTTGTTGAGATCTCATTCTTTGTTTTTATTGTTTCTGTCTAAAACCCTTGAGTGAATGGGGATCTCTGGTTCCTAAGCCAAAGTTCCAGGAACATGGCTAGGAGAACACCTGAGAAGACCCTGGAAGTGGAACCCCTTCTTTTGTCTATTGAGCTGGGTAAGAAATCTGTTTGTCTCTTTGTCAGAGAATATCTCTAGTGTTATTTTAATTGGAACAAGTAAAGCATGCTCATTTAGATTTCTTGATTTATAATTTATGTATGTGAAGACTTTTGTTTAATGTGTAACTGTGTCTGTTTCTAAGGCCTGAATTGAATTTTTGCATGCAAAATTAGAAATTTCTGGGCAAAAGTAAAAGGAAATTTGTAAAACAAGCCCAACAATTATAAAATCTCTTTTCTTGGATCCAAGACCTTTCTTTAGCTTCAGGGCACTCTGTCTGATTACTTCCCTGAAGAAATTATTCTCTTCTGTTGGCTCCTACTTCTTGTCTTGTGTCCTCTATAGTCAAACACTCTTTATTCTGAGCGCTAGTTAATTGTCTGTCTTATTTTTCTTGCTTTTTATTAGTGTGCTAATTCCTGCCTCCTCTCTGGACAGTTTTAAGTGTTTCCTCAGCCTCTGGGATGGAGGACTGGCAATCTATATAGACAGAAAAAGGGCCCTCAAGTCCCTCAGCAAGATCTTCTGAGCATGGCTTTTAAGGTCTATAATGACCAAGAAAGGAACAGAAAAGGCAAATAGAGCCTAAAAGAGATCAGGAAAATACCAGCTCTTGGCTCATACCCTTAAAGGCTCCAGAGTCCTGAAAGGCCTTCAAGAGTGGAAGAAAGGTCATTGAACTAAAGCCTGCCAGGCTTCTCGACCTCCACCAGGGACATGCCTTTGCTGTGGAAAAAGGGACATGAGAAGTATTTGCAGGATTTACAGGTCACATAGCAGACTGTTTGAGAGGCACTTCTAGCATTTGCCAGGAGATCCAGTACATCACCTAAGGACTGACTCCCACTGCTGCCAAGGTAGATGGTGTGCCCTACTCTAATCACAAACCGGACACTGGTTGGTCTATTTACGGTTAAAGAATGAAGAAGCTCACTAAGGACTCCTTTTTAATCAGACTTTGGGGAAGAGAGAAACTAGGGTAAAACAAAAGCCAGCTTAATTGTCACTAAAGGTTAAAGGTTTTAAAATTAAAAGTTCTGACTAAAAGTAAATTGTTATAAAAGCCAATTAGTTCTATGTAAATTGCAAAAGGTTTGTACAGTTTATAGGAAATTGATCAGTAACATTTGTTTCTTTAGTAAACTGTATTGTTAATAATGTTATTTGTTAAATATTTGTTACATGTTATAAGTTAATATCCCTACACAACAGCCCCATGCTTTTCAGTAAATTAAGTAAAAAAATTTGACTTAGGATATAAAACCAGTGGAGAATGTTGTAAGGTACCAAAAAGCTGCAAATTAATATTAATATTCTGGGAGAAAATGTCAGGCTTTCCTGTCCTTTCTTTGGAAAATGGAGGAGGGAGAATATAGAAGTCTCCTGACTTACAAGGACAACTAGGGTCATTTGGTTTTAAGTTCTCTGAAAGGACTAAGGTTATCTGAAGAACTTCCTTTCACTTTCAGTAAGAGGGAAAATTAATGTACCACCCTACACCGATCTTAGCTTTCCTTCCCTTCCTGGAATCCTAACATTAACGTATACTTCTAGGCATAGGAAGAGAGATAGATACTGAAAGAATTTGTGAATGTCTTTGATTCTATTACCTTGAAAGTTTTAATGTTTTCTGTAAATCCCCTAGACAAATGTTAATCTTGTTATTGATTATGTCATGCTGTCATGCCCCCCCCACACCTGTATGTAGTCAAAGGGTATATCACCAGCCTCTGAAATATACTCAGTGTGCACAATTTGGGCCTGCTATGCCACATGTCAGCCATATGCAGCTGACATATTTAACAAATTTCCTCCTTCAATAAGACTCTTCAAAATTAAAAAAAACCCAAAAACATCTGAATTGGAATGGAGGGGACACACAATTCAACCCATAATATTCCCAGAAAATCTATATTACCTAATTTAATCCTAAGAAGATATATGAAAAACATAAAGGCAGCTGTACCATGAAATTTTAATGAAAGACATAAAAGAACACTTGAATAAATGGAACTATTTTGTTGATGGGGAAGTGTATTATAAAGTGCCAATTTATTCCAAATTAAATAGATGTAACACAACTTTAACCAAAAGCCCAAGATATTTTTCAAATTTCTCACCCTTTCTTTTTCATTGTTCTGTTTGTTATGTTACCTTCAACTCTATATTCGTTATTTGGAATGGGCATGCCACCTTTAGTTCATACCCATCATCTCACCCTAAATCAATCTTCCCAACCACACAAATCTAACAATGGGAGATCATTACCTGCCAGTCATCTAGGATAGTGTAAAGCCAGAAGCCACGGCCACTATCACAGCCGCCTGGCCCATGCAGGTTCGCATTGGATTCGGACAGTCGGTAAAGAAACAATGGAGCCAAGAACTGATGGGCCATCTTCTTTAATCCTAGCTTGCACCTGGCGGGCAAGTAAAACACACACTGGGCTCCAAAACCCACTCACATTCAGTGCTCACAAAGCTACTGACTTATCCGAGTTTCCTAGAATCAAAGGTTTCTAGCTCACCAGACTTATTCACCTCTGTTCCCCATCTCCTTCCTTCTCCCTGAACAAACTCTGCACAGACTGGCCCCTCACTCAACACTCTGCCATCTTGGCTGCTTCTCCTGGCCTCCTCCACGTGGCCTCTCTCTGCTCTCCTCTAATGATAATCTCAGGAACCAAGAGAGTAAACTCCCGTTCTGCCCCCATTTTATAGTGTAGATTCATAACCTTTAATCCAATATACAAAATAGGGAAGTCTATAATACAAAGTCACTTATCTGGGGCATGATGGGACTGTACCCACATCAAAAAGGGTGGGAAAGGTTTAGTCCTAAAACCAAGCCCCAGGCTACAAGGATCCTGCCTGCCCACAGCCCGCCCCCAACACACATTAATATCACCTGGGCGACGGCCTCCATGTGGGCAGCACCATCTTTAACAAAGTGAGCACAATATATTTTATCTGCCCAATACCTCCTTACCTCATATTTGGATTCTAATTGTGCACATCACCATCATCTAATTCAATCTTTCTAAAATATGATTTTTATTATTCTCTTCCAAGTGTACAAATGTGTTCAATAACTCTACTGTGTGACTTTGGACAAGTTAATCACGGTGTCTCAGTTTACTCATATGTAAAATGGGAATAACAGTACCGACGTTGTTATAAAATTAAATGAGTTAATAATTTTAAAGCACTGAAGACAGTAAAAGTAAACACTTTATATGCATTTGTTAAATAAGTATTCCACATTATTTTACTTGGTACTTCAAGTGTTCACTGAGAAAAACTCATTTCTGTGGATTTAGGCTGTAAAGCCAGAAGCCGCGGCCAGGGCTACCATCACAGCAGCCGCCTGGCCCATGCAGGTTCGCATTGGATTCGGACAGTCGGTAAAGAAACCATGGAGCCAAAAACTGGTGGGCCATAGCCTTTAATCCTACCTTGCACCGGGCGGGCAAGTAAAAATACACACTGGGCTCCAAAACCCAGTCACACTCAGTGCTCACAAAGCCACTGACTTATCCGAGTTTCCTAGAATCAAAGGTTTCTAGCTCACCAGCCTTATTCTCCTCAGTTCCCCATCTCCTTCCTTATCCCAGATACAAACTCTACACAAACTGGCATCTCACTCAGCACTCCACCATCTTGGCTGCTTCTCCTGGCCTCCTCCACGTGGCCTTTCTCTGCTCTCCTCTGCTCTCTCTTCTAATACTAGTGTCAGGAACCAAGCGCCAAGTCCCGTTCTGCCTCCATTTTATAGTGTAGAAGTCCAACCCCTTAATCCAATATACTAATAGGGAAGTCTCTAATACAAAGTCACTTCTCTGAGGCATGATAGGATTGTACCACCTCACACCAAAAAGGGTGGGACAGGCTTAATCCCAAAACCAAGCCTCAGGCTACAACAATTCTCAACACACATTAATATCACCTGGGCAATGGCCTCTTTAACAAAGTGAGCATAATACATTTTATCTGCCCAACATAGGCATTATATTATATACAGAAGATTATACATAGAAATTCTGGAAAAATATTTTCTTGATTAACATGGATGTTCAGTACAGCAATATTTTTGGTAACAAAAGGACAAAGGGATCTCTGTGTGTCTACCAGTAAAAAAAAACAACGTTTAATAAAAGATGGTTGTAAAGCCAGTGGCCACGGCCACTATCACAGCCACCTGGCCCATGCAGGTTCACATTGGATTCGGACAGTCGGTAAAGAAACAACGGAGCCAAAAACTGATGAGCCATCTTCTTTAATCCTAGCTTGCACCCGGCGGGCAAGTAAAAACACACACTGGGCTCCAAAACCCACTCACATTCAGTGCTCACAAAGCTACTGACTTATCCGAGTTTCCTAGAATCAAAGGTTTCTAGCTCACCAGATTTATTCACCTCTGTTCCCCATCTCCTTCCTTCTCTCTGCATAAACTCTGCACTAACTGGCTTCTCACTCAACACTCTGCCATCTTGGCTGCTTCTCCTGGCTTCCTCCACGTGGCCTTTCTCTGCTCTCTCCTCTCTGCTAATCTCAGGAACCAAGAGAGCAAGCTCCTGTTCTGCCCCTATTTTATAGTGTAGATTCATAACCTTTAATCCAATATACAAACTAGGGAAGTTTCTAATACAAAGTCACTTATCTGGGGCATGATGGGATTGTACCACCCCACATCAAAAAGGGTGGGAAAGGCTTAATCCCAAAAGCAAGCCCCAGGCTACAAGGATTATGCCTGCCCACAGCCCACAGAGACACACATTAATATCACCTGGGCAACGGCCTCCACGTGAGCAGCGCCATCTTTAACAAAGTGTGCATGATACATTTTTCCGCCCAACAATGGTGAAGCCATTTTTTTTCAATAGAAAGCAATGGAGAAAAAGGTAAATTTGTACAGAAAATATAAATATAATGTGGAAGGATGGCCATAACATATTGAATGCAAAAATCAAGTTGAAGAATAAAGGTACAATATGCTTTCATGCATGTTTGGGAAGAACAGAAGGATATATATGCAGCTGTAAGCAGAGGACAGAGGTCTCTGTTCAGAATGAGTCTGAATAAGCTTCCTACAATGAACATGTGTTACTCTTGTAATTATAGCTAAATAAAAAAATGAGGAGAAAAATACTTTAAAGATTTAAAACTTCCTTTTCCCTCGGAAACCTCACCTATCAAAAGATAATTATTCCTTTTATCTTTGATGTTCAAGTGAAAATACTGGTGAATTTGGGGTTGATGAGGAGTCAAATGCTATGGATTTGCTTCAAAACCTCTATCCCACTACTGATGGCTTTATACACCTTGCAGATTAATTTCAAATGTTAGTCTTTTTTACCTGAGAAATATGTATCATCAATATTTATGCTTTATCCTGAAAGTCAGCCAAAGATCATTAATGTAACTACTTGGAAAATTCTAATGGAATGGAAATGGAAAACCTTACATCTGAAGCATTGATTAGGGTTCAGGGAATAGCTACCCTTTTAATAAACAAATTTCAGACTCTCCTAAGGAATCATTTCTCCATGCAGGAGAGCGAATTTTCTCTCTTCTTTTTGATACTCAGTTCCCACTACCAAGAGAAAACTCAGTGAATTGTAAATAAAGCTGGGCACTCTTGAAAAATCGTGTGTTCCGTAGATATTCTTCAGGACTTCAACCTATATGCTCAGACTCAAAGGGTTTGGGGTCTGGAAATAAAATTTGACCCTCCATAAGAAGTGGCAAAAGTAAACAAGTTCAAAGGAATTAATTACACGGTGCGTGTCAACTACTACTTAGCCTGTTGTTTTCACTCGTCATCACTGGGCCTCAGGAAGCTAGGCCATAACCATCACCTGGTGACGCTGAGGACACGCGACGTCTCACAGCTGCAGCAATTAGAAAGACTGAGCCTTCTCCTTTAAGAAGCTGACTCACGTGGACGCTTGTTGTATGCTCTCAGCTGGGAGGGGGTGGATCCTAAGTCTCTTCACATTGGACGCCTCAGGAGAGGAACAGAGTTATCCTTTGATTGGCTGTACAAGTCCGAGGTGTTGGGTTAGGGGCGGGGCTAACTGCAAAGGGCTTGTCCCGGGTCTGCGACTTCTGGGAGGGGTGGGCAGCAACGCAACAGAGAGCTGGAGATGGGGGTTGGGTGAACCAGAGAAGGGGCGGAGCCCAGCGGAAGGGGCTGGGTGCTGGGGAGAGGGCGGAGCCTACAAAATGAAGATCGTTTTGGACCAACCGGGAGAACCAAAGCTTCGAGGGGCGGGGCCATAGTGGATGATTGACGTCGAGGCCCAACCAGGGAGAGGCGGGGCCAAGGCCGGGGCCTGACTAAACCTAGAATCTAGGGTGGCCGAGGGGCTTCATCCCAGCTGAGACGGGAAAAGCCGCAGGCAGCCGCGGAGCTCACAGCCGATCGGGGTGAGTAACACAGGCAGGTGCTGGGCTCGGGGCCTGCTGGGAAGCCCCCTAGGTCGGCGACTTCGAAGCACTCGGGAATCTGGTCCGGGGCGGGGGCCCAGGAAGGAAGTGGTTCTTCCTCATCGCGCTACCCTCGGGGTCCCAGCGCAGCCGCTCCGACCACCTTGGGCGGGCCTGGGCGGCGGGGGCCGCGGGGGCTGCGGGCAGACTAGCTGGGCTGTTTCCTCTTTGTGAGGCCCGGGAGCTGCAGCCGCCGTCGGCCCGCCCCCGCGGCGCAGCCGGGACGACCGGCGCGACCGCCACAGCCGCGACCCTCAGCTCGTCGTCCGCACCGTCCCGTTTGGCCACTCCCCCCCGGCGCCGCCTCGGAGTCCCCGCACATCGCGGCGGAGGCCTCCGGCGCCTCCTCTGTGGACAGTTTGGCCTGCGACCCCCACCCCCCTCGGCTGCCCCGCCCCCACGGGCCGCGTCCCCGCCGCAGTGTCGGGGGCGCGCCCCAGGCTCCGCGCCGCGATGGTAGGCAGGAGGCCTCCTGCTTTGGTCGCATCGCTGCAGCCTTGTCCCCCAAGTGAAGTGCGAACTCGACTTAGAGTTGTGGGGCGGTGATTACGCCCTGTCGGGGCCGGCTCTTAAACAGTCTGTATCCCCGGCTGTCTGGCATTTGCGGCGGGCGGTGTGGGCTTTTGTTTTCTGCCCTGCCGGATGAACGTTCGCCACCCAGCCCTCCTCCTGCTCTGCTGACACCCGAACCAAGGGAGGGAGTCCCCGCTCGCCTGGCGGAGGGCGTGGTGCGATTGTTGGGTGGCCGCGAGGCCGCGGGGCCGCGCAGCCGGCGGCTCAGCTGTCTCGGCCGGTGTTTGTTGTGCCTCCGGAGGCCGCACCGCGCCCCAGCCCCTCCCCATTGGCCCGCGCTGTCACGTGCCCGCAATCAGCTGGGGCCAGCCTGGTCTGCGGGCTGCGCGCTGGCCTGGCCTGGGTGGCTGCGGGCGGAGCGGACCCGGCGTCGGGGTCGCGCGGACGCCCGCGTCCTTCCCCAGGCTGGTGGGAGCGCAGGCGTGCTCGTGCAACTCCTTTATTCTACGCTCCTGTGGAGATAGGTAGGACAATGAGTATTGTGAACAGTGGGAATTGGAAAACTGAACTACTACCGAGAGCTGTTTAATCCTGACACCGCCTATTAATCCTTCCTTCAAAGGAGAGTCTGGAAAGTGTACAGCTCATTTATTTTTAAACTTTTTCTGTTTACAGAACCCTGTTGGTAATCTGAGGATTTTTATTCCAGGTCTCCTTGACAGATGGAAAACCTGAAGTAACCTCAGACTAACCTTGTGTTTCTGGAAAATTAGACTTGCTGTTGAAGTAACTGGTGGTAATAGGATATTGGCTAATTTCGCACAGCCACATATGCGGTGTTGCAGCTGCTTTCATATAGATGAACCAAAATGCATGAAGTGTTTCCAGTGTACATATTTGTGCCAGATGTGAAGTGTCTTGGTGTATTCTTTTCCTAAAAGTTTATTGCATACTTGTACTGTGTTAGGTATGAAGGAAATTACAAAGAATCCCGAATCTTTGTCTTAAAGCTTACAGTTTAGTGAATAGTCATAGACAATTGAAATTGAGAATAACAATGCAAAGTTAAATATTAATGTTTTGGAGAGGAGGGAGGGGGAAAAAAATGGGGTGAGATGACGGTAAATTTGGAAACGTTATGTAGTGGATTGGTATTGATTAGGCCTAGAAGATGAAGAGGCTTTGGATTGCTATCAGGCAGACACAGGGCTAGGAGCAAAAACAGGCCTGGAGCATGTACAAACAGAAGGTGGAGCTTGTGCAGTTTGGCACACAAAATATTTTCCACATATCCCATTATCTTTATGGGAGTGCACTGGAGCACAGATGGAATATAGCTCTTTGGAAAGGACTAATGTCTACCTTTTAAGAGGGTGCCCTCACCTAGCTCAGTGGGCTCCTATAAGCCCACTTACTGACTGACTTTTTCTTTTTTCCTTTCTTTTTTTAAAGACTGAGATTTTATTTTTAAAATTTTTATTTATTTATTTATTCATTTTAGAGCGGAGAGGGAGAGAGAGAGAGAGAGAGAGAGAGAGGAGAGACAGAGAGAGAGAAGGGGGGGAGGAGCTGGAAGCATCAACTCCCATATGTGCCTTGACCAGGCAAGTCCAGGGTTTCGAACCGGCGACCTCAGCATTTCCAGGTCGACGCTTTATCCACTGCGCCACCACAGGTCAGGCCCTTTTCCTTTCTTTTTAAAAAGTTATTGTCTCTAACAACCATCTTATCTATAGAGAGGGTGATGAAATGTGTTCAATTATATTATTTAACTATACATAGGGAACTAAGTAAATTAGATTTTAACAACTTTTCTAAAAATATTAGTAAAATCCATGTGTGTTTTTCTAAAATAATATCTGGTTGGATCATTAAGGACTTATCCCTAGACCTATCTGCCTTTTCCTTTGCTCTACTTAAGTGGTAGAAGAGAGGATAACATTTGGAAACAGTAAAAAGGGAAGAGAAATAAGATTAAAATTAAGTCAAAAAGAAGAATTTAGCTACCAGCCTCCAAAAAAAAAACCAGTCCATGATACATGAAGCTCATCCTAAATATAGTCATGAATTGTGAAGACAATCCTAAATGTATTTGTGCCCAGAATATTTTAAGTTTTAAAATAACTAAATGGCAATATAAGTCGATATCAGTTTCTCTGGTAATCCTGCATAGTAAAGGTAATGTAGGAACTGACCTTAGCTATGACATGAATTTACTTGACACCTGAATCAGGACACCAGAGAGTTAAATTATACTTCAGTTATTCAGTTTGAGACTGTTTTGACCCATGGTATTACATCTCAGCAAACAAGAGATCTTGAATTTGTCTTGCCAAAAGGCTGGGGAGATTATCAACTTGGATTGTTTTAGATGACTCACTGAGTTACATGACTAGTCTTATTTTCTAGTGATGACTAAACAAAAAGTGTTATAGAAATACAGTAAACTTGGAAAACATCTAACAACAACAAAGGCATTATTTGAGGATCAAGAAAATATAAAATTACTGTCAAATGAAAACCTGATTCCACAACCAGAATAACATTTGTCTTAGCAGAGGAAACTGGTCAGGTATTGCAAAAGAATTTACAGAAGAAAGCACAGCTTTCTTGTGTAACCAGAAGCTTGGCTTGATGAGTTTTTTGTACAAAAATTGGAAAACTAGTTTTATGGAAAAAACTCGTTTATTTTCTTGTGTAGGTTTTCTATAGAATTTAGTCATAAATCAGTATAAAAATAGTTAATGAGGTTACCATAACATTAAAATCAATTATAGTAATCAACCCAGCACTGTTAAAAGTTCTTTGGGTTTTGTTCCTTTCTTTGTTTTGGAAAGAGCAGAGACTGAAAACCAGAAATACAAGCATGCTTGCGCATGTTTCCATTTCAGCAGAACTGTTTGCAAAACAACCTCCCCTGAATGACAGATTACTTTAAAACCCTTTCTTTACTAGGTTTCTGCAGTTAGTTCCTTGCAGAAGAGGCTTGTACCCTGCTTCTGTCCACCACCACCTTCTGTTGCAGTGGAAAAGCCCCTCTCAGTTCTGGTAGTATGTGTTTTCTGTGGTCTGTGGAAATGCTCAGTTGTTCTATTACAAAGGAAAAGTCTCTATGAAGTAGGTATTTTCCCATCAGAAGGTCCTTAGAAATGCAAATCAATACCTACTATTCTCCCAGGTATTTTTAGGGCTGGTAAATGTGCTGCCTCTTTCAGGGTATTGTACTTGCCAGTGATGAATGTGAACTGGATTTTATTTATTTATTTATTTATTTTGTATTTTTCTGAAGCTGGAAACAGGGAGGCAGTCAGACAGACTCCCGCATGTGCTGGACCTGGATCCACCCGCCATGCCCACCAGGGGGCGATGCTCTGCCCATCTGGGGTGTTACTCTGTTGCAACCAGAGCCACTCTAGCGCCTGGGGCAGAGGCCAAGAAGCCATCCCCAGCGCCCGGACCAACTTTGCTCCAATGGAGCCTTGGCTGTGGGAGGGGAAGAGAGAGACAGAGAGGAAGGAGAGGGGGAGAGGTGAAGAAGCAGATGGGCACTTCTCCTGTGTGCCCTGGCTGGGAATCGAACCTGGGACTCCTGCATGCCAGGCCGACGCTCTACCTATCACTGAGCCAACCGGCCAGGGCCTATTTTTTTTTAAGTGAGGCAAGAGGAGGCAGAGACAGACTCCCGCATACTCCCGGACTGAGATCCACCCAGCAAGCCCACTAGGGGGCGATGCTCTGCCCATTCAGGATCCTTGCTCTGTTGCAACTGGAGCCATTTTTGTAGCGTCTGAGGCAGAGGTCAAGGAACTCTCCTCAGCGCCCTTGGCCAACTCGCTCTAATTGAGCCTTGGCTGCAAGGAGGGGAGGAGAAGAGAGAAAAAGGGATGGAGAGAGACAGACAGACTGACAGGGTGGGGGGGAGGGATGGAGATGCAGATGAACTCTTATCCTTTGTGCCCTGACCAGGAATGGAACCTGGGACATCCCCACACGGGCCACTGAGCCAGCAGCCAGGCTACGTGAACTAGATTATTAATTACAGGTAGGACAAGTACATATTTTAAGACCTAGAACTGCGACACTAAGAATTTGAGGTGCTTTAGAGGGTTTGTGACTTTCCTCCTGCTTGTAATTTCTGTCATCTGGTCACCTAGCTTTGTAGTAATTGACAGGTGGTAAAGCCAGTTGATTGTTGTTTGTTTCATGTACTTTCTGAGCCTTGTTTTCTTCATCTCTCATAGGAGAGGGAAGTTGGGGTGGTGAATGTTAAAGAAGGTATTCTGTTTTACTAGATTAACCTAAATAAAGATTAATAAAGCATTTACTGTATGCCAGGCACTGTTCTAAGAATGTATTATGTCCAGTTCTTACAAGTCAGGGATGGATACTACTATTTCCATTTTACAGATTAGGAAGGGAAGGACACCTTACCCAAAGTTTACACAAGTTTTAAAGGACAGAGCTGGGATTTGAACTTGGGCAATCTAATTCCTAAATTCAAGTATTTGAGCTATATTGTTTAAATCCTGGGGGTGAGGAGAGAAGAAAGCAGAAGCTGGATATATATTATCTATTTTTTATAATCTTTTTATAGTTGATCTTCAACTTGCTGAACTGATTACAAGAGAGTTAAAGATTTTAGCTAGTAAAAACCATAAAGAAAAGGGAGCAGGATTAAATTGACCTTCTCGAATACTTCTGTTGATCCTTAAATCTGAATGCCACCCAAGTTTATTTTTAGACTGTCTGCTTTCTAAATGAAAGGTGCTTTTACTACCCGAAAAGATTTTTAGGCAGGGGTTGGTACGCTTTCAGTGGATGTATAGTGAATATAATCTTTGCAACCATGAAGTTTCAGTTGTAATTAACCAAACTGTGCCATTGTACTGAGAGAACAGCTAATTATAAATAAGTGTGCGTGGGTATGTTCCTATAAAATTTTATTTATGACACTGGAAATTGAATTTCATGTAATTATGTGTCACAAAATATTCTTTTGATTTATTCCCCCCTATCCATTTAAAAGTATATTATTAGCTCATGGACAATAGAAAAATAGGTGGTGAGCTGAATTTTGCCCACAGCCCTTAGTTTGCTGACCCCTGCTTTTAAGGAAAATATCTAGCAATGAGACAAACTAAAGAATAAGATACCATAACATTTCATTTGTTTACATGCATTAACACCAGCAATGGACAATTGGAATTTGCAATTAAAAACAATACCATTTATATTAGCATCCCTCCCAAATATTTTTGTATACATATATAACAAACTGTGTGCTATTATGAGTAAAAATATAAAACTGTTAATGCTAATGAATGAAATCAAGAACTAACTAAATGGAGAGAGATTTCATGTTCATGGATAGGAAGACTCAGTGTTGTCAAGATGTCAGTTTTTCCTACCTTGATCTGTAGATTCAGTACAGTGCCAATCAAAATCCCAGCAGGCTACCTTGTGAATATCAATAAACTGAACTTAAAGTTTCTTAGAGAGGTAAAAGACCCAGAGTAGCCAACACAGAAAAAGAAGCTGGAAGACTGACATTACCCAATTTCTAGACTTGCTATAAAGTGACAGTGATTAAGATAATAATGGTATTGGCAAAAGAATAGACAGAATAGATTAATGAAACAGAATTGAGAGCCCAGAAACACACACGTAAATATCATCTAGTCAACTGATGTTTGACAGTGAATCAAGGCATTACACTGGAGCAAAGATAGTCTTTGTGCTGAATGGTGTGGAATATCTATACATCCATATGCAAAAAATTGAACCTAGACACAGACCTTACACCACATTTGCAAAAATTAATTCAAAATAGATAACAGGACTATGAAAAATACAAAACTCTAAAACTCCTAAAAGATAAAACCTATATGATCATGAGTATGGCAGTGACTTTAAAGACAACACAATAGCATCATCCATGAAATAAATAATTGATAAGCTGTACTGTATTAAAATTTAAAACTTCTGCTCTATGAAAGACAATGTCAAGAGAATGAGAAAACCAGGCCACAGACTGGGAGAATATATTTGCAAGAGATGTATCTGATAAAGGACTATTATTCAAAACATAAAAATTTGCCAAAACTCAACAATGAGAAAATAACCCACTTAACCCTTTGAGTAGTGAGCTTTTTTCATGCTCGCTGACTCCCAGAAGTGAGTTATTTTTCAAAAAATAAAATTAGTTCCAGTTTTATTAACTCAAAATCATGTTTGTTTGATACCCAATTTATGGAGACAAGAACAACATACATTTGCCTCTTTTTAATGTTGCCTTACACATTTTTAGAATAAAATTTTTTTTACTGTGGATGGTCAGGAGCTATGAGGATGTACATGAAGGTTTATACTACTCAAAGGGTTAAAAAGGGGGCCAAAGACCTTAACAGACACCTCACCAAAGAAGGTATGCATATGACAAACAGCATGTGATAAGATGCTTCACCTCATATGTCATCAGAGAAATAAGAATTAAAACAACAGTGAGATGCCACTACACACCAGTTGGAATGGTCAAAATCCAGAACACTGACAATACCAAATGCTCATGAAGATGGAGAACAACTGGAATTCTAATTGATTACTGATAGACAGTATCGTGGTTTCTAACAAAGTATATGATCCAGCAATTGCACTCCTTGGTATTTACCCAAAGGAATTGAAAACATGTCCACCCAAAAACCTGGACATGGATGTCTTATCCATAATTTAATCATCTTTTCAGCTTTACTTACAATTGCCAAAACTTGAAAGCAACCACAATGTCCTTCAGTAGGTAGATATGTAAATAAACTACATCAAAAGGCATAGAGGAACCTTGAACAAATTGTTACTAAATGAGAGAAGCCAATTTTAAAAAGCTACATACTGGATGTCTGTGATTCCAACTACATGACATTCTGGAAAAGGTGAAATTATGGAAACGGTAAAAAAAAATCGGGTTGATGGGAAAGATGAATAGGCAGAGCACAAGGGATTTTTAAGCCAGTGAGAATACTGTGATGCCATAATGATGGGTATGTGTCATACATTTGTCCTAACCCATGGTATGTACACTGAGAGTGAACCCTAATGTGAATTAGGGAGTTTGGATGACTATGTGTCATTGTAGGTTCATTAACTGTAACAGATGGGACGACGGTGGTGAGGGATGTTGATAATGAGGGAGGCTATGCATGTGTGGGGGCAGGGAATATTTGAGAAATCTACCTTATTTTCCTGTGAACCTAAACATACTCTAAAAAATTAACTCAATTTATTAAAAAAAAATAGTCTTTTTTAGAAATTGTTTGGATTCAAACTAGGAATTTATGTAGTCTGTAATGTCTAATTAAAATAATACATTCCTGGCCCTGGCCGGTTGGCTCAGTGGGTGGAGCATCTGCCCAAGGTGCAGACATGCCAGGTTTAATCTCCAGTCAGAGTACACATGAGAAACAACCATCTGCTTCTCATCTCCTCCATCTCCCCCTTCTCTCTCTCTTCCCCTCTTACAGCCAGTGGCTTGATTGGTTTGAGCATCTGCCCCAGGCACTGAGGATGGCTCGGCTGATTCAAGCATTGGACCCAGGCAGGGTTTGCTGGGTGGATCCTAGTCGGTGCACATGTGGGAGTCTGTCTATCTCCCTTCCTCTCCCTTAAGAAATGGACACTTTGCCTTTAAACACACATACATACTATACTCTCTCTCTCTCTCTCTCTGTAAATCCTTTAAATAAATTTAAAAAAATTTTGTAAAAGGATAGAGGTCCTAAACTGTGATTGCTTCCCAGAGTCTTTTATTAAAATAGAAATTAAAAGTTCTAGGTTGCTAAATATGCTGTTTGTTGAAGGTGGAGGAAGTTGGAAATTACTAAAATATCTACATATCATCTATGAATTTCATTTGTATTTTCAACCTGACCCCTCACTGTTCCCAGTAATTTTAAATAAACTGATAATAGGCTCCCAGCTAAATAACCAAGTTTTGTACTTCTCTTATTTCAACCTTTTAAGGATTTTAATAACCCGGACCTAAGAAACGGCAGTACCAAAGAGGCCATATTTATAAAATTATCTGGGAATGGTACTTATAAAAATTCAGATTATTAAATTACTGGTTTTTGCTTGAAAGTTGAAAAGGAAGAAAACGTGTTAAAGCTTTAACTGTGACGAGTTTGGCATTTGATTATAAACTTGAACTTCACTGATACATACCAAAGTGTATTTTATTATGTAGGGATAGAGTTAGGTGGCCCATAGAATCAAGACGGAACTTTAGTCATCTGTGAAAGCAGGGCACTCTTAAGATGTTTTAGAAATACATGGCTGAAGAGATTTGGAACTCTTCTAAATTCAAGCAAGGTGATTAGCATATTTGGGATATATTTTTAATTTTAAAAAATCAGAAGTAGATAAATGGTTATGTTTGACTCGGTGGGAGGAGGGATTGACTTCCGAGAGTTTGTTGGAAATTGGGAGAGATGATGGAAATGATTCTAAAGCTGGTTTGTGATGATGGTGGCACAGCTTCATAAATTTACTAAAAAACATTCGATTTTACATGTACAGTGGCTCATTTTTACAATTTGCTTGTTATTCCTTTAAAAACTTTTTTTGGCAGCCCTGGCCGGTTGGCTTGGTGGTAGAGCGTCGGCCTGGTGTGTGGACATCCCGGGTTTGATTCCCAGTCAGGGTACACAGGAGAAGCGCCCATCTGCTTCTCCACCCCTCCCCCTCTCCTTTCTGTCTCTCTCTTCCCCTTCCACAACCAAGGCTCTATTGGAGCAAAGTTGGCCCGGGTGCTGAGGATGGCTCCATGGCCTCCACCTCAGGTGTTAGAATGGCTCCAGTTGCAATGGAGCAATGCCCCAGATGGGCAGAGCATCGCCCCCTGGTGGGCTAGGCTGGTGGATCTTGGTTGGGTGCATGCGGGAGTCTGTCTCTCTGCCTCCCTGCTTCTCACTTCAGAAAAATACAAAACAAAACTTTTTTTGGCTTTTTTTTATTTTGTACAAATCAGCTATACTCATATTATCCAGTCAAGAAAACGTTTCAAAGTTCGTGTTCTGTATGCGCTCCTAGGAGTGTCTTAAACACGTCTCTGCCCATATTTTTGTAGCACTATCTACTTTAGCACAAAAGTAAGTGGCACCTATGATTGTATGGTGCATTTAATAATGTAGTACACACTCCCTGACCCAAGAATTTTATATAAAAGTGATGAGAGTTTGAATTGACATTCAGGAGGGAGAGAGAGGAAAGACCTCCAAAAGTGATTTGGAAGATATTGTTGCTTTTGCAGTTTCTTTTAAGAAATTGCCAGGGTTTCTAGTTTAGGAGAGTGTGATTGGAATTGCCACCAAGATAAGGAATACAGGATCAGCATGGAGGCAGGAATGCAAAGAACTGGAGCAAGATGTAGTTCAGATACCAGTTTCAGAAAGTCATACAATCTTTATTTCTCTACAAAGGTGGGGTAATAAATACCCACTTTAGAATTTGTAAGATTAAGTATGTAAAATACTAAGGGCAATGTACATACAGTATAGACACTAAATAATCACTAGGCCTAATCATAGTAAAGTGGCTTTCTGGTTGATGTCAGCCTCCTGAGAGCATAGCTAATGTCAATCAGTAGGAGGTTTTGAAAATAGCCCTGCAAAGCTAACTTAACACCTGGAAGCAAAAGACCCTACAGAGGTTTTCGTACTTCTCAATAACTTTGACAGCAAGTGTTGTTTTGCTTCCTTTTGCTAGGTTCCATGGCCATTCTAGCTTCTCTCTTTAAGAACAGTTTTCTTATAAAGAAAACATTTTATAGTCTTATTCAATAAATAAAATAAAAACTACATTTTATATATGTATATAGGACTCTGTAAATGGCAGCCACAACTAGGAAGGGTGATTCCGCACTGATATTTTTGGTCTTGGTAATGAATCATATCATTGAACCCAGTAAAAATACTTGGGTAACAGAGTAAAAGATAGACTGGATTTGAAGCAGGGGGATGAAATCATGTTAAATCTACCTACCCCAGTGAGGACTAAAGAGCTTGCCTGTATCTAGTAGCAAATATAGGTCGCGCTATATTGTAATTTTGAACCAAAGATAGAATGTTGGTAGAAGCATAGGAAAAGTTCATTTTGAAATCCAGTACATTTTCCACAGCATTATATCTGCCATTGTAAATTAAAAAACATCTAGTTAGTCCTACATTATGGTTGAAATTAACTACAATATAAATACTATTTAAGTTTGAAGGAAAAAGTCACAAGTCCCAGAAACCCACACTGGAGGCTAAATCACTCTAAAGGACCAATATTAAGAAACATGACTAAAATCAACTGCTCACAGAGTCGCCCAACACTTTATTTACATCAAGAGTCTTAAACTGGGCCCTGGTTGGTTGGCTCAGTGGTAGAGTGTCAACCCTGTGTGTGGAAGTCTGGGTTCGATTCCCAGCCAGAGCACACAGGAGAAAGCACCCATCTGCTTCTCCACCCTCCCCTCTCTCCTTTCTATCTCTCTTCTCCTCCCACAGCCAAGGCTCCATTGGAGCAAAAGTTGGCCCTGGAGTTGAGGATGGCTCCATGGCCTCTGCCTCAGGCACTGGAATGGCTCCAGTTGCAACGAGGCAATGCCCCAGATGGGCAGAGCATCGCCCCCTGGTGGGCATGCCAGGTGGATCCCAGTCAGGTGCGCATGTGGGAGTCTGTCTGCCACCCTCCCCGCTTCTCACTTCTGAAAAACACACACAAAAAAGTCTTAAACTGAAAAGTCAAAGGTAATTAGACGATGCAGAGTGGAGAGTGAGCAATGAAATGACCTTGTGGGGAAAGTTAAAGCCACCTCAACTCAAGTCAGTTGTTACCCAACATGAATACATTCCTGTGTTGCTGGATCTCCCCATTGTTTGAGGGGGGGACTCAAAATACAGGTCCTTTAGTGAACTCTCAAATTTTAAGTGGCAACTCAACTGCTTTTTATTAAGAATAAAAAACTGTGGGCAAAACCTGGCCACTTATATTTTGTGAGAAAGGGTTATTGGTCTGTTTTGTTCACTGCTATATCCCTGTACCACTAAGTGAATTCAGCCTGTGAGCCTCAAATTTGCAACCTCTGCCCTTTGTGGAACAGTACTGTGTTCTTAAGAATATGGAAGAAGTAATGTTATCATCTTAAGAGCCGAAAAAATAGGCAGTGAGTCTTAGCTATTGTCCTTTTGCAGAAAGGTAATCGAAAAGCTACATGTCATTTCTTAGGTCTTGGCGTTTTTACCCGGGGTTTATTCATTGACATTGTTTGTGGACTGGTTTTCCTTTTGCCAGCTATAAATTGTAATTATAGTCACCATTTGTTTTTCATTCCTTATTAAACTTTTATATTATAATGTGTAACGGGAATCGTAATGACCTTTGTGATAACGACAGTTCTGAAGACATTAGGACTGCCTAATGGCAGTTCACAAGAGGTAAGAGGAATAGAACTTTAAAAAAATGTAATGGAATTTCCCCAAATTTAAGATGACGGTGGATTCTAATTATAAAGGTGGAATCTATATTTCGTTTTCATAATGGCAGCTATATCAGCCCTGCATGCCATTTAAAGACATGTAGTATTAAATATTTAAAACACAGGAGCTGATAACTATACCCAGGAATAAATTCTCTTTTTAATGAAAGCTTATAGTGTATTCTTGACTATATCTATATCTAAGTTGGATTCAGAGCTTACCTCCAGTTTCTTCATTTCTGTGACCTATTGAATCAGTATGATTTATTGACTGTAAGTTATATAATAATGGCTCACCTCTCCCTTCTCTGTACTTGTTTTTCTAGCCTTCTGTCAAGCCTAGACCATCTTCTGTGTCCTCTTCTTAAGAGGAGGCAATATAGGGTAATGAAAGAAGTTTGGCTTTGAGTTGGGTCAGTTGCATTCCAGTTACGATTTTTCTGTACTTGAAAGTTGTATAAACTTGGACCTATTAATATCTTTGGATAATCTATGACGTGGGGGTGTTAACCTCACAGAGTTATGATTTTGAAATCACCTAGTACAGTGCTCCACAGACTCAAACTTACTACAGTGTTAGTGCCATCACCCCTGAATGGCTATAGCTACACGTGCTGACCAGAAACCCACTCATTCTCTGATTGCCCTTTTTCTAGTCTTACCTGATCATCCCACTCATGTCCCACAACTCTTTTCTTAAATTATGCATACTCAATATATACTTAACACTTAAGCTAAACCTTTCTTCTCACCTCTCTACCTGTGCTTTGTATCAGTTTCTGATATTCCATATTCTACCTATTTTTTTCATACCAACCAAAAGAGAGGTAATACCATTCTTTTTCCTGCCTAAGCATGTTTCATTCATTGGCTCACTGCTTCTAAACTATCTTAGCTGGTGTATGCCTGTTTATTTGTTCAGTGCATGACCTTTGGATCCTTTCATTCAGCGTCAGCTATTTCACATATTGAATACTCCAAAGCAGAGATCACATACATAAATGGTTCTCTATGACCCCCACCAAGTAGAGACTAACAATTTTTTTTAATCACAATGCATTTATTGTCCTTTTCCATTTGCTCCTAGGTCATTAGAACCTCAGCTATAAAAATGGGCAGAATTTTCCTTGATCATATTGGTGGCACCCGTCTGTTTTCTTGTGCAAACTGTGATACAATTCTGACCAACCGCTCAGAACTCATCTCCACTCGGTTCACAGGCGCCACTGGCAGAGCATTTCTTTTTAACAAGGTTTGTGGGAAAATCAGTTTCATTTCCTAAGTGGGTTGAGTGGTGGATACATTTGGAATTAGTCCAGAATACTACATAGAGCTTGGAGATACTAGGAAGACTCAGAATGAGAGCTGCAAACTATAGAAATAATTGCCCACTAATTTGTCTTTGAGTGGATCTCAGGAAGGCATTACTAGTTTTTAATATTGGAAGTTGAAACACGATTATAATTAGAAGAGTGGTCTCTATTCAAAAAACATTCAGTGTTAAGGATTTAGTAGTGACTTCAGGATCTAGTACTGTAGTGACTTCACACACTATGGAAGGGCTGAGACATCCCCATACCCATGTCACTGGTTTATCTTTATAAGGAAATAGCTGCATTAAGCTCTCAGAGCTTGACAATGCAAATGAAAAAGGATCGTCTAACCAACTGGCCTTGCTCTAATTTATGGTCACCAATTATCCCTCTGATTATGATTTAGTTTATTACATAGGTTTGCCAACAGGAAGAGTATGTCCTGATTTACAAATAAATGTCTAGTCTACCTGCTTCTTTAATTTCTGGCTTGCTTTGTGATTGGTTGATGTAATTTCTGCCTTCTGGAGTCTAATGTATACTAGCGAAGTTGAATTTCCAAGTCTTTTAGGCTAAGGAACAGAACTAGTGCACAGGTCAGCTCAACTTCCCCAGTTCAATTTAGAAACAAGTTTTTCTCTCAGAGAATTGATAGGTGTAGGGCAGGATTTGGCACACTATGACAGGCCAGCTTCCTCTTTTTGTTTTTGTTTGTTTTACCGGGGTGACGCCCCAACCAACTGAGTAACCAGCCAGGGCTTGTTTTTTGTTTTGTTTTGTTTTTTAAAAGATTTTATTTATTCATTTTAGTTAGAGGAGAGAGAGAGAAAGGCAGGCAGGGGGCAGGGAGGAGCAGGAAGCATCAACTCATAGTTGCTTCCCCTATGTGCTTTCACTGGGCAAGCCCAGGGTTTTGAACTGGTGACCTCAGTGTTCCAGGTTGCTGCTTTATCCACTGTGCCACCACAGGTCAGACATTTTTAAAAAATAAAATTTAATGATGCACAGCCATGCTCATTCATTTATGTATTATCTATGGCTGTTTTTGTGCTACAACAGTAGGCTAAATAGTTACAACAAAGACCATATTGACCTCAAAGCCAAAAATATTTACTATCTGACCTTTACAGAAAAGTAAAGTATAGAGGATTGTTGGGTATTCAGAATCAGTGGAAATTCTTTAGAATTTCTTTGAACCCACTTGAAAACAATGTATTGCAATATATGGTCTATAATAGGTTTCTCCCCAGTCTGGTTGTTTATAAACTGTATTTTCAGAAACAAATTTGGCAAACTTTTTAATGGAATACCTGTTGTGTACTAGTTCTTTTACATTGGTTTGCACTCATCATCAAATGGAGAATAATAAAAATTGAACCCAGCCTTACACTTTGTCTCCAAGTCAAGGACTCTTCACTACAACCCAGAAACATAACTGCTGTTTGCTTTTCTGAATTTGCTATTACTGCACCAACCATTGTTTGTACCTTTTGGCAAATAATTGACTCGCCTTTGCAATTTTGTTTTCACTTGTTTTTTAGGTAGTTAATCTGCAGTACAGTGAAGTTCAAGACCGGGTCATGCTCACTGGCCGCCACATGGTTCGGGACGTGAGCTGTAAAAACTGCAATAGCAAACTGGGATGGATCTATGAGTTTGCCACTGAAGACAGCCAGCGTTATAAGGAAGGCCGTGTGATCCTGGAACGCGCTCTAGTTCGGGAGAGTGAGGGCTTTGAGGAGCATGTACCATCTGATAACTCTTGAAGAAAAAGAGATAACTTCATCTTTTCCCAGGTCTCCTTCACTGAAAACAAAAACCTACTTACATACACTGTCACCTTAGCATCAGAGTCGGATTCATGAACTGCGGAACAAGAGGTTATGAGAATCTGAGATGGAACCTTTCTTTCTTTCTTTCTTTTTTTAATTTTGTATTTTCCATCCAACAACAGTGTATAGAGAGAATATTATGCAGATGATGTTACTTTTTTCCCTACTCTTACATCTCGAGGCAGAATAATCTATCTGCAGCTACATGGTGGGCTATGTGGGGAAAAAATCTGGGCTATTAGTGTGGAAAAGTGTGTTTTATGTAAATTTTGAAAGGGAAATAGGTCAAGAGCATGGTTTTTAAATTTATTTGGGCTTCATTTTAAACCTTTTTTTTTAGACCCAGTTATTTCATTTGATTTGCTAGCTTCAGAGAAGAGATCCGAATTTGTGACCAGCGCTAAAGGTTCAGTGTTAGTATGGCTTGTGCTGGCCGTTGTGCCATATTCTTGTTGGAGATGAACTGTAGCACCAGAGCCCATTCTTCCTTGTCAGTCTTGACTCAAAGATGTCACCATTCCTGGTTATTCGTCACCATGTAATTGGTGTTGATTGGAAACTTTTCCTGAAATGGGGCAGAACTGCTTGGTTGTCCTTTCCGTGTAACTTAAGCATAGTAATATAAATAAAGTAATAGTTGAATGTTTTTGGTCCTGTGTTGCTTTTAAAAAACACCTTTAAAAAGAGCAGAGTATTTGATAAGTAATTTTCTTAGTACTATTTCTTTTCATCTCTTACACTAAATTGACTGTTTGTAAGATGCTACTTTGTTTAAATTATACTGTTTAAATCCACAGTATTGTATTTAGAAAACAGCTGAACAGAATGTCATTGTGCATTCATGCAGAAAGCATTTCATCTGCATCTATTCTAAAAGAAGGGGGAAATGAAGCAGTCTATCTAAAAATACTGCTTTGCAAAGCATTTCAGCCTATCCTCAGTTTTGCTTTGATTTTGACAAGTTTGTAGAGCCTAATAGTTTCAACAAAGGACTAGCTCTCGTTAGCATTATTTTCTCAGCTCTTCCCTAAGAAATTCAGTTATTGAAATTGAGATTGTACTTGGTCCCTTCAAGTGGAAAGGGATCAAATTTGACTCAGGGTGTTATTTTAGCCCCAAATTTATAGCATTATGAAGTATTAAAATGTAAATGTTTCTTTATCCAAACTTTCTTAGATAGTCTAATATTTGTTTCTGTGGAAAAAATGACATTAAAATTGATTAATTTGAATGAATGTTTGAGTGCTCAATTTCTAAGTTTTTGTCTAGAGAGAAAATTTGCCTCAGCAAAATCTGTCAATCTAAGAAGTAACTTCTGAGTACAGTTAAGACTAGGTTTCTCTTAGTTGCCTTTGGGCTCTTGGTTAGAGGCATAGGGATCTGATAAGTAGGTGTATAATACTGCATTTGAGATAAGTGGACACAAATTTTGTCTTTCCTTCACCATGGACTAAATATTCAAACATTAAGAAACAATATTCATTCCTACTCATTTTCATACTGGCCTTTGTTATATGCAGATTCCGAGTAGCATGTCTTACCTATAGCACTATGTGCATTTGCTGTCACAATAAAGTATATTTTGTCTTGCATTGGTGCAATACTGCTACTTATTTCCTGCTTGATCTTTGTCTAGTAATTATCTTAGTTATAGCTATGAATATATACATCATACCTTTGAGTGGCTATATCTTGCTTCAGTTGGTGCCAGGTGACATTCTGGCTTAGTTAATGCTACCTTATTTACACTTGGAGATATTGAATTTACCAATATTAATGTCTCTGAGATGATTTTGCTTCAGATGCTGACAACTACAAATAATATTCAATATATCACATCGCTAGGTTAATGTAAGTGACTGAGGCAGGTACCATAGCAAGCAATGTGGAAGATCTAGTCAGATTGGATTTTCTACAGAAAAGCAAACTCATTTACTTGAGGTGGGAAACCACTAATGAAAATGATTTGGGGCCCTGTCTGGTGGTTCAGTGGATAGAGTGTTGGTCCACCATATGCACATCCTGGGTTTGATCCCCAGTCAGATCAGGGCACACAGGAAAGTGACCGTCTGCTTCTCCCCTCTTTTTCTCCCCCTCTTCTTCCACAGCCAGTGGCTCAGTTGGTTTGAGTGTGGCCCCAGATACTGAGGATAGCTTGGTCTGAGATCATCAGCCTCGGGTGCTAAAGATAGCTTGGTACTCAAGCATTGGCTTCAGAGGAGGTTGCCGGGTGGATCCCGGTTGGGGTGTATGTAGGAGTCTGCCTCACCATTTCCCCTCCTCGCCTAAAAAAAAAAAAAATTGTTTTGGAATGGGAAGATTAACCAAATACAGGTAAATGTACTGCATAATAAGTGGGTTACTAAAAGGTATACTGATAAGCTTTTTCCTTTGAAAACTTTATAGAGTTCCTCTTAGTTTTAGGTGAATGACAGTAAACTGTTTTGATCTTAAACATCATGAGTGCTTATATATATTAGACATACCCTAAGTTAAATAACCTAAATTTAAAAATTGTTAGTAATTTATTATGTAATGATTTAAATTACAATTGTGAATAGCTGTTTTGAGATTGGAGGAGAAAAATAGCAGTAACCATATCTGTTTTCTAAATTTACCTATTCATAAACGTCATATGGGATGTTTAAATGCAAGAGTCTAAACTGGTCCACAGGCAATTTTTAATTGGGCAGGATTGGGAAACTACCGATTTTGAAAATTATTCAGAGACATACTGATGGTTCATTTCCACAATTATAAAAATATCTCGATTTAAACAGATAACTACTAATTTCATGTCTGACCAGCTACCCACCAGGAGCCATGTAAAACCCAAACTATTTCTAATCTAGGGAAGGTATGAATTGGGAATACAGCAAGATGAAACTGAGAAAACCTGTTTGGCCAGCACTTTGCACTGATATGAAGATATGAGAAAAGGGTGGATATTCATCCTAAATGGGATATGAAATATATAACTTCTTTATTTTAATATACTGAGGTTTTCCAAATTGAAATTGCTATATTTAGTAAAATATACATTCCAAAAGCCTCCATGAGGGGTTTTGTGATCTTTGACATCACTAACTATTTAGATTTTTTAAATCCTCTGCAATTTGACCACTTGGGAGCCTGGTTAAACAGTGAATTCTGCCCCCATTTTCTCCCCAAATACTTAGTCACTCAGGTAGAGATAAACCTATCTGCTAGTGCATGAAAATCATTATTTATAGGGTTATTCAAACTCAGTGTGTGGTTGGTTGTGTGTTACCACTTGGTAAAAGGAATTTGTCACAAGAGGGCCACAGTCTTAGAAGTGTGAATAAGAAACTACAGATTAATGTGATTTCCACCTGGTAAAACAGCTTAAAAGTGGGTAAGTACAACAGTTAGATAAGCTGACTTTTAAAAACTCTTTATATATTGACTTTTTAGAGAAAAAAGAGGAAGGGAGAGAAAGAAAAAACAGTTTCAGTGTTCCACTTTTTTATGCATTTATTGGTTGATTCTTGTATGTGCCCTGACCAGGGACCCAACTCGCATATCAGGATGAAGCTCTAATCAACTGAGCTGCCCAGCCAGGGCTAGAGATAAACTGACTTTTCATGAGAGATAAAATATCTCTGGGAAAAAGTTTCAAAACTATCAATAGACTTTAAAGACCTGTCTTCAATGCTGATTGTGATTTATTGGCTAGGTGACTTTGGGAAGTGTGAAACTTAACCTGTGAAACTTGGTTTTCTCAAGTATGAATTATAAAAACATTTAAATGGTTCTTGTTAGAATATAGTGAAATATTTGCCCTAAAAACCTGTTTTAGAAAAGGTGTTTTTAGGGAAAATATATGGTCTAACAATTCCTCTTTTAGTAATCCTAAACAACCCTTCACAATAACCTAATTTTGCTCTAAAGGAGAGAATGACCAGAATGCTTTCAAAGTTCTTCCTAGTCTTGATATGTGCTTGCTAATCCTTTAAGCAAATTAGGGCATGAAATCTGCGTATCAAATGTTACCCTTGACCTTTTGCCATAAGGAAGGTTTCATAATCTACTACAATCCATATTTTACTTTGCTTTTAAAAATTGTAGAAGCTCCTATTTGTCTACTACCATGGAGCCAAAGGAAGATATGTAAAAAGTTCATTGAATGCAATCTTAATGTAAATTTTAAAGAAAGGAAGCTTAATTTTACCCTCAGTTAGAATCCTACAAAAAGTTTTCACTAAGATTGACTAGTTACTGTTCAAATCCAATTTTATTCTGTGTTTATCTCAGCCTGTTTCACACTACCACTCTAATAGTTCAGTTTTTAAAGAGTCCTAAAGATGTAAGAGAAATGGTTTACATACCATATCATCTCAGTTTATTTCCCTGCCAGTTTGCCCTAAAGTTAAATAAGTCATTTCTTGCCCCTAGATTTAAAGCAAAGTACAAAGACAAATTTCACCTAATTTCAGGGTCCATATCCATAGCAATACGCAAGTTTTAGAAAAGGTGTTTGTGTTTCTGAGGATTGACCAGAGGTTTTCAGGGACGGGTGCAGTTTAAGAAACCTTACTCCTGCCCCCCTGAGTCAGGAGGTTGGCTTCATCTTTTCTCCAGAAGGTCCTGCTCCTCCAGGCTTTGAGGCACCATGAAGTGCCTCCCTTACCTTCTCAACTAACCCACTGTACCTGAAGCCCGCCCAGGAACTACTGGGCAACATGGAAGTGTTACTCTGAACACATGGTAACCCCATGAGTGTTTTCTGTCCCTAGTTAAGCCATCTCCCTTCCCTGGGTTCTAAGCCAATTGGAAATTGCTCAGAGGTGTTTCTAAAACCTGTCAGTATGCCAGAAGGAAGAAGTATTTCAGTCCCTTTCCTAAGAAAGTCTTGACTGCCGTTTTAGAACACGCTTCTTAGAAAACAAGTTTCAAAGATTGGGATGGGGGTATTTTTTTTAAGGAGTTGAGTAACGAGGAGTGAAACATTGGAGTGGTTCTGAAGTTTACATGAAGAAAAACAGATTTTTAATAACAATAAGCTGGAACCCATGCTGCCAAAAAAGTACCAGTAGATGGCATGAGTATGCAAGAAATTTACTTCTTAACTGAGAGTCTGACCTGTCTTTAAGAAAAGAATAATATGGGGTAGTCTGTTATTGTTGCTATTAGCTACTAACCTGAAGTGAGATGACTTTACTCCAACTGGGTAGAGTTGTGGGAGCCGTGTGAAATCAGATGTGAAGAAATGCTTTGGAAACTATAAATAATAGAAGTTTCTAGTTATTGTGATAAGTTTTTTTTCTGCCATATTTGTTTTTGTATCTCAAGCTTTAGCTTCCATTACATCAAAAAAATTTTTTTTCAACATTTTCTCAATGGCTTTTATTTTGATAATGACAACCTGAGATTATAGAAAATTTAACGTCACAGTGTGACTTTGAAGCTGGTTAACCTCAGGAAACCTCATTTTCTCAACTTTAAAATACAGAAAATAATTTTTAGAGAACTACAAAAATATATAAACCTGCCAATATATATATATAAATATATATATATTACTATAAATTGAGTGAGGTTCAATGAGTGTTTAGCTAGGATTGGTACCAGTTGCTACAAAGTATTTGCCCAATCATTTATTCAGCAATATCTGAGTGCCTATGATGCATGTCAGGCAATATGCTAATCACAGCACCTGGCACGCACTTCCCAGAGGCCATATGAGGATGTTTACAAAGCCCAGTAAGATTCCAGAACCACTGTATTAATACCGAATATATTACTGCCTCAGGAAATGAAAGACATTCCAATAGGGTGCATAAACTCATGAAGCATGATAAAATGGTTTCTCATTCTTCCAGCAATTAATTTTTAAGTCAGAAAAGAAACCTTCCAGATTAAGTACAAATAATAGAAGTCATCTTTCCACGTGCTGTGGGTTCTGAAATTGGATTAACCTTATATTCTAAAACAAGCTTCATCTGTCTCCCTTTCAGAAGCAAATATAAATCAGCATTTTCAGGGCGCAGGGCAATCAGAAAACACCAGTTTACATCTGACCCCCATGCCAAGTAGAGGATTTCCTTAACAGGTGGGGAGCCAAGGCTCGGAGCCAGTGCGCAAGAAACATCCCAGGTAAAGTGTTCTTTAAGTTGGATTGGTGGGAAGGCAGGGAGAAAAAAAGTGAAGGTGAAAGAAATGTGTACTCGTTGGACCTGAAATTTAGGCATTGTCTGAGTAGTGATCTCAACCCCAAATGCCTTTGGATGCCAGATTGTTAAAATAAGGAAAGCGGGCCGGGTGTAAGACTGCTGAAAATGGTAGTTACACGTAAAGAGGGAGAGCCTATGCCACTTAAAGACGGACGCTTTCAACTTAAAACTAAGTAATTGACCAAACACAGCTTACCCTTTGGGCCTCGGGGACCCCAGCTTCTATCCCTCCTCTAGTCTAGCCTCTTACTTTAAACATTTGGAAATTTAGGATTGGAGAGATGAAGTGACTAAGCCAAGTTCTCTCTGTATGGAGCGGAGAGAAGACTGTTTGGGGTGCAGGGTCTCACCACAACAGAGTATGCTAAAAGTCTTGACGTTTATAATGCTTTCAGAGCAGCCTTGGAAGGCAGACTGGTTAAGAGCATGGATTCTGAGGCAAGAGGGCCTGTGCCTGAATCCCAGCTCTGACTCTTAATAACTGTGTGCTCTTGGGAAAGTTTCTTAACCTTTCTGTGCCTCAGTTCCCTTGTCCATAACATGGGGCTAATAATAACACTTAACTTCATAGGGCTGTTGTGAGGGTAAAAATGAGTTAGTATGTAGGAAGTGCTTGACCAGTGACTGGTCTGAAATGTATGCTTAGAAGTCAAAGTCAACTTTATTTAGGGTCTCTATTGTGGGGTGGAGTGCGCAGGCGGAGAAGATGCGAGGGACACTTGCCTAGAGGAGGGAAGGCCTTCCTCTTGGTTCCTGCTGTCTCTTCTCCGGCTGCCCTACCTCCCCTGCGGACACAGCCACTGAGTCCGCCCTGTCACATCCCTGACACGCCCATCATTGGCTCCCCACTCCCCGCTCCCTTCAAGGACCCACCTGCTTCTGCGAAGCTCCAATGACGCTAAGTTCCTTGTCCACCCTTGAAAAGTGACATGCTTTGTCCAACTTGCTGTGCTGTGTTCACTTGTCCCTCTGACTAGGATGCCTACCCCACTCTTTGCGTGGAATACTCCTCCTTGCCCCCGAAGACTGAGCAGCTCTGGCCACCCGTCCCTCAGTCCCACCAGTCTGGGTTATGTGTGCCCCCCCCCCCCCCGTACCTTCCTGAGAATAGCCCGGCTTACCTCTTTCCCAGCACTTGCATTGTTAGGTAATTATATATTTACTGATCTGTTTCCCCTTCTAAGTATGATTTCTAGTCTATATCAACTTTTATCTCTTAAATCCTCAGAGACTATTACAATATCTGGTACAGAGTAGGGCAGTGGTCAATTAATTCCAAAGCCCAGGCCACACTCCAGACAAATTAAGTCACAATCTCTGAAGGTGGGGCAGGGGATCAGTATTTTTTTTTTCAAATCTCTCCAGGTTATTTCAATGTGCAGACAAGCAAGGGAAGCACAGCACAGTAGTTTCAGGATGCAGGATGGATGAATGATGGATGGATGGTCAGATGAATGGATAATCAGATTGAAGGTTAAATAGGACAGTAAAGAAGAGAGGGAGAAGTGTTTTCAATGAGAAGTAACTGCATGAACAAAAGCCTAGAAATAATAAGGTACACAGGAACTGGTCAAAGATAAAACTAAAAAAGTAGTGAGGGAGCCGTCTCTGAAGGGCCTGACTTCATGCTCAGGAATCTGAATTTTATGCTCTAGGTAGATGAAAACCATGGAAAGGTTATAAGTAGAAGAGTGAAATAAACAAATACATATTTTTAGAAAACCAATTGGCAAATGTGAGATCTTATTGCCAGGGAGGCTTTGACTTCTAAGCATACATTTCAGACCAGTCACTTCAGCAGGGAGAGGCTGAAGGCAGGAAAAGAGTGATTTTTCCACTTTGCTCTCTGGCCAGGCACTGGCCTCTGGGAGGCTGTGAGCTTTCAGGAGAGGCAGCCCATGGGAGGCTTGATCGTGGGAGCACTTGAGGCTATCGGGGTGGGGTGGAGACTCCTCACCTACAGCTGGGAAAATGAAGGCTCAAGTCTAGTCCTTCTGTTTCCAAGTCTCATAACTCTTCATACTTATTTCAAATGCTCAGCATTTCCAGGTGGTTTCTGACTGCAATCCTATTGTGAAAAAGAAAACTGGACAAATTCAAACACACAGGCAAGCAGACATTAATTCACTAATGACTGCTAACAATCGGAGCTGAACCTGCCAATGAAACTGTTAGCTCTGGGGATCCAACCGCAAAGAGAAGCGCAATGGTGAAGCCACCGCTTCTGTTTTCCAGTTTTATCTTCTAGTTAATCAATCCCTTAATCAGCTCTCAGATACTCTAGGGATTATCCTCTGGATTGGGTCTTCCTGGGTCCCCCGGGAGGCTGCTCACCCTGCTGCCACCCCATTTTACCTGAAACTAGATTGTCTTCCAGCCAACTCCATGTTGGAGCATTTTTCTTTTCCCCACTCCCCTGACTAGTAACAGATGGGAAGGAGATGGGGAACAGGAGTCAGAGGAGGCCTCTAGCCACCTGGTTAGTTTTCTGTGTCCTGGGCTGGCTGTGCTGGGACTCCCAGCCACACGCCGAGATCCCAAGCCTGTGCCTGGAAGGACTAATCTGGCCCCACACACTTGGCCTGCTTTTCCTCTGTTTTTTTCTTTTCCTGTCTTTCCTTATCTTGTAATTTTTTCTCTCTTCTCCTTTTTTTTTTCCCATTTATTATTTTTTCTTCCCTCTTTCTCTTTCCCATGTAATCATCCTCTTATGCTTACCACCAATTCTCCTTTCCCATTTATCTACCTGTTCCTTCCCGCCCCGGGGCTTGCACACTCTGATTCTGCCCTGGCCCAGAGCACCTGGAGAAGGAGGAAAGTGGGGAGTGAGCTTGCCAAGCCCAGCACCTGCAGAGCCACCGCTGCCCAGGAAAGGGCTCCTTTCTGATAGGTACAGAGGTGCTAGGTGTTCTTTATATTCTTTTCATGTCTTTCTCCTCTGTTCAGGAGCAATGCAGCGGGGTGGACAGAGCATGAACAATGGAGTCAGGCTGCTGCTCAACTTCTGGCTTTGCCATTTACTAATTCTATAACCTTGATCATGATATTTGATCTCTCTGAACTTTAGTTTCCTCATCTGTGCCCACCTGCTTCCTTGGCTGTTAGCTCTAAATGCCTAGGGGTACATTCAAGTGTAATGAACACAGAATAAAGTCTTAAATGCTCAACCAACCATTTGCTCTTCGTATGACCTTAGTATCTAACCTCCCTAAGCTCCACTTTCCTAACCTCTCCAATGTGTAATAACAGGACCAAACTCGTCAGGTTGTTGTGAAGGTAAATGAAATAACTCAGGGAACGTATTTAGCATCTGGATACATCAAAAGCATAAAATAATGACCAATTATACGTTATGGTGTTGTGGTTATATATTATTTGTATGCTACCTAGCACATGGTAGGTGTCCGCTGCAACCTGCCTCTATGATGATCCCCTGGGATCCATGCCCTCCTGTCATTTCCTCCCATATTGAATCACAGCTAGTTTGTGTGAATACAGTGCAAGTAACAGTGTGTGACTTCCAAGGCCAAGTCATAACAGCCATTGCGATTTTCACTTAGCTTCTTGAATCATTTGCTCTGGGGGAAGCCAGTCTTCATGCCATGAGATCGCACAGCAGCCTGTGGAGGGGCCCCGTGGTGAGGCGCTGAGGCCTCCTGACAGCAGCCGGCACAAACTTGCCAGCCATGCAAGTGTCCCCCAACCCCCACAACACGACACACACACCAAGGGGATCCTCAGGCCCAACCAGGCCTTGAGGGGACTGACTGTAGGTCTGGCTGACATTGATGGCTACCTTGTAGGAGACCCAGAGCCAGAACTGCTCAGCCAAACCAAACTCACCACCCACAGAAACAGGGGAAGATAATAAATTAGTGTTGTTTTAAGCCACTCCTTTGTTATGCATCAATAATTAACTAATGCATTGCTTTTAAAAAGTTAGTCTCCTCTCCCTTCCAGTTGAGAAATAGGCTGGCATTTCCGCTGCAAATCCATGCAAACTTGCATGTGAACAGCAGGGGGAACCATCGGACCACTTTCTGATCCAGCTGTGCGGGCTTTTCTGTCCCTCAAGCAGTGGGAACACCTGGGTTGGGCCAGAGGAAATGCCAGACCTGTCAGGAAAAGGCCAGCCACCTCCCGTCCCTGCTCCTCTTAGGCAGAGCTGATGGTCCCAGGGGAATAGCTTGGCGCAATGATGAGCTCAGAGCGGGCCCTTGCCTCTGTAGCCAGGAAGCTCAGAGCACCACTCAGCCCTGCGTCACAGCTGTAAGCTTGGGGGCAAGCTCGAGTGCAACTCCCCAGTGGCCAGAGAAGCTCCCTTTCTTGGGCTTGAGCAAAGACCCTGGTCACGGGTGCTGTGCCATGAGGTACTGTTTGGAAAGGGTTTCTGTGTCTCTTCCAAGTGACTCATTTGCCCCTGAGAAGAGCAAAAGAGAGAATGGCGGGAATGACAAATCTTGTAACCTCCAGTGTCCTGGTGCACCCCAGCCTCCTACCCTGTCAGGAGTACGCAACCTGTGGTTGCCTCACGATCAGTGTGCGAGAGAGTCCTGCAGCAGGAGGGCAGCTGGCACTCTGCATCACATGCTTGAGACTTTGGGGACCCTTGTCACATACTAGCAGAGCCGGGCCCAGCATCAAAGAGCAAGTGCCTGATAAGTGGGTCTGCCCCAAACTAGAAGAGCTGTGAAGCCCGAGACCACAACGGAGGACCCGACAGCCAGCTCTGACGAAGGCCAGACAGCAAGGTTGAGATGGCGGAGTCAGAGTGCAGGCTCTGGTTCCTGGTGGGAGGCCAGGGGGCCGAGTGAGATGGCTGAGCACGCCTGCCTGCTCTCCTTGCGCCCTGCAGAAAGAACAGAGAGCCCCGATGGCCCTCATCTCTGCTGAGCGAGAGGCTCGGGGCATTAAAGGCCTTCCACGTCCTTCTGTAACATCTCCCTGGCCCAGAAGAGGCAGAGCTCTGCAGGGGAGGGGGGTGGGGGTAGAACATATCCCGGATATTTCACCCCATTTCTTATTGGTGTATGAAGTCACAGTAGGTGCTGGGAGACAGAGGTCACCTGAGAGGTTCAGAGGGTAAAGATCAATGTGCCGGGAGTGGGCTGATCCAAACCCCAGGAATGATTCCTGGTACCTGCTCCCCCTGCCAGTAGAGCTGGATGGGAGGCAGGACCACCTTCCAGCAGGCTTGTGAGGAAGCATGATTTTTCTTCTGATGTGGTATATTTAAGCACCAGATCCACCGCCGCCTTGATCTTGGCGTTCTCGAGCTCCAGAACTGTGAGAAAGGAGTGCTTGTTGTTTAAGCTGCCCAGTCTATCGTATTTTTGTTATAGCAGCCTGAATGGACAAAGATGCCAGGTTATACTTTGTTTGGGAAAGCTCCCCATCGACAACAAGTCTGATTTGTAGTTATTGTCACCAAGTATCTGAAAGCTAATCTCTGCCCTGTGTTTTGCATTAGGACCCTTGCTCTTCCCAGATCTCCGTCCCAGCAGTGCAGTAAACTCCCATCTCCAGGAAGATATGTTGTTAGAAGACTGAATCCACAGTCATCAACTCAGGAAATGGCTTTTCCTCTCTGGGTAGGCCATGCTGTCATTGTAGAAGAGCCCGTGTTTGAGTGATGGGGTTAATCATGTTCATTCCTTTTGTTTTTTGAATTCACCTGTCACATGGCAGGCACCCAATAAATATTTTTATAAATGAATGCTTCAATAGGCTTGTGGTCTAGATGGTCTAAAACTAAATAGACAGAAGAAACAGTGCCATAGGAATATATTCACCCAGGAAATGACTGAGCACCTGCTACACATGAGGTACTATGCTACCACTGCGGAGGAGTCTAAAAGTAAAGGAGGAGCAGATACCCTCCAGGAAATCACGTGTGAAAGTAATTTCTAAAACAACCCTCTGTTGTCACCCACTTTCAACACGCACAGACTGAAGTGAAGACCTGGGTCTGTCTACCAGCTGGATGAGGTGTAACAAAACCCTGAGGCTGGATACAATTCTAAGTTGTTATTCAGGTGGGGGTGCATAGCAGTGTGCAAAATGAGAAGCATCCCAAAAGCTTGAGACGCTGGGGTGGTCCCTTCTGGTCCAAGGAAGAAAGTAAGGAGCTGTGAGAGGCAAAGTAGTAGGCTTTGAGGAGAAGCTGGACACCTATGTTTAAAAAAAAAAAAAAGAAAAGAAAGAAAGAAAGCCTGACCAGGCGGTGGCGCAGTGGATAGAGCATTGGATTGGGATGCGGAGGACCCAGGTTTGAGACTCCAAGGTTGCCAGCTTGAGCGCGGGTTCATCTGGTTTGAGCAAAAAGCTCACCAGCTTGGACCTGGCTCGAGCAAAGGGTTACTCGGTTTGCTAAAGGCCCACGGTCAAGGCACATATGAGAAAGCAATCAATGAACAACTAAGGTGTCTCAATGAAAAACTGATGATTGATGCTTCTCATCTCTCTCTGTTCCTGTGTGTCTGTCCCTATTTATCCCTCTCTCTGACTCTCTCTGTCTTTGTCAAAAAAAAAAAAAAATCCAAAAAGAACTCTCTCAAATATCTAAGTGAGATTAATGAAGGCCTCCACCACCAGGGACACTCTCCAATCCCTAGTCCAATCAGGGTGTTCTCACCTGAAGTAGGTTAAGAACAAGGAAAATCAGGGGAGGCTCCATCAGCCCACAGTGAAGAGAATCTTCAAAGAAAAAATGTTTAGAAAATCTTTAGGCCCCTCTCTATGTGAAAAGTCTCGGTCAGAAAGGTCGTCTCCTCCTTACAAAGAAACAGACTGCTTCCAACAGCTTGAAATAGCTTCACCCACTTCTCCACAGTGAGGAAATTGATTTTCTGTTCTCTCTTGACTCCCTCTGGACAGAGGAACTCAGTTATCAAGCTCCACTTCCTGTTCTCCCAGTAACCCTATTTGGTGAAATTAGAATTAGGAGTTTAATTCAATGTAGTGCAAAGCTCAATGTGATTAGCTTTATGGTTTCAAGACCTCTTGCTAAGAAACAGAATCCCGCGTTCTCTATCCCTCTTCCAAACATTGACAGGCAGCTAAAGGGAGGCTGGGGGTGGGACAGCTCTCCTGGGTCCTGTGCCCACGTGCCCAGGACTGCTGTGCCTTTTGAACCCTGTCAGTGCTAGATATTTATGAACCTATTCTGCCAAACTTGACCTACCTTAAAAAAAAAGTGATTATTAGATTTATTTTCCACGCTATATAAAAATATGGTGGCAAACTGAACCAAAACACAATAGGGGACATTCTTCACGCATCTCCCAGATGGGACACAGTTTGCCCATGGCATTTTTTTTTTTTTTTTTTTTTTTTTTTTTTTGTATTTTTCTGAAGCTGGAAACGGGGAGAGACAGTGAGACAGACTCCCGCATGCGCCCGACAGGGATCCACCCGGCACGCCCGCCAGGGGCGAAGCTCTGCCCACCAGGGGGCGATGCTCTGCCCCTCCGGGAGTCGCTCTGCCACGACCAGAGCCACTCCAGCGCCTGGGGCAGAGGCCAAGGAGCCATCCCCAGCGCCCGGGCCATCTTTGCTCCAATGGAGCCTTGGCTGCGGGAGGGGAAGAGAGAGACAGAGAGGAAGGAGGGGGGGGGTGGAGAAGCAAATGGGCGCTTCTCCTATGTGCCCTGGCCGGGAATCGAACCTGGGTCCCCCTGCATGCCAGGCCGACGCTCTACCGCTGAGCCAACTGGCCAGGGCCTGCCAGTGGCATTTAATGTAACCCTTACCTGTGGCCAGCTGCGTGGGCACATATTACCCATGCAGTCAAAGGGCTACATGCTCAAAAGGATCCACGCTTGGTTTACTCTTCTACTGTTAAATTCTTAATAACTTTTTTAAGATTGATTTTTTTAGATACAGAGGAAAGGAGATAGAGAAACAGTTGTTGTTCCACTCATTTATGCACTCATTGGTTGATTCTTGTATGTGTCCTGACCAGGGATCAAACGCACAACTTTGGTGTATCAGGACGATGTTCTAACCCACTGCGCTAGCTGGTCAGATCTTAATAACTTTTGAGCAAGGGAGCCTATCTTTTCATTTTACACTGTACCCTGCAAATTAGATAACCAGTCCTATCTTCACCATAACTATTGCTTGGTAGATATGTTGATCCTATTTTGAAACTGGGAAACTGATATTTAGAGTGAGTTCAATAACTTACCCCACATCATACAGATGGAAAAAAAGCAGGTCCAGTATTTGAAGCCGGGTCCCTGCTACCAACCCCAAATCCATGCTCTGTTGACTCAGTGATACTGCCCTCCTGACTTAGTTATCCAATTCAAGCCAGCTCATCTCTATGAATTCTAGACACAACAGGTTAAAAGGGTATTAACAGGCAGGGATAAAGTAATCAAAATAATTACTTTAGGTCTCTAAATAGTTCTTCATTTATAGTATTTTCTGACAAAATGTAACAAATTTTGTCTTTGAAACCTAAGCAATCTTTTTATCCTAATATACTTTTAAAATAGCATTATAGTCCTTGACATGAAGAACATTTGCTCTATAACAAAATTAATTTCTTTCCAAGATGTAGTGATTTAATATTTAAAACAATATCTGTGAAATATAAATACAAGGTATTCATAAATAAATTAAATTAGATTGTGGCTACTAAAAGCCAATTATCATGTAAGATATCTCTAATACTTAAAATAATAAGAGAGCAGAATATTAATTCTGACATTCTCTCTAGTCTAAGCCATGACTATAAATTGCTGAAATGGTCTAATAAGTTATGGAATTTTACTGAGATTTGTGATGGCCCTTAAAATATTCATTGTGTGTTAGAAATTAGTTGTCCTAATTGATTTTATTTATAATTCTGTTACATGTTTACAAGGTGGGAGAAGGAGGCATGGATAGAACTGAGAAAGTCTATTCTCCTTATGAAATAATAACGGTGACTAAGATGGTGGCAACATGATTAAGAAATTCAGCTGTTGTAAGGTATCAAAAAGCTGAAAATTAGTATTGATATTCTGGGAGGAAAGGTCAGGCTTTCCTGTCAGGCTTTCCTGTCCCGTCCTTCCTTTGGGGAGGGGAAGGAGAAGAAGGTAGAAGTTTCTGGCTTGTAAGAACAATGGGCCATTTAGTTGTTTTTTTTGTTTTTTTTTGTTTTTTTTACAGAGACAGTGAGAGTCAGAGAGAGGGATAGATAGGGACAGACAGACAGGAACAGAGAGATGAAAAGCATCAATCATTAGTTTTTCGTTGCGCATTGCGACACCTTAGCTGTTCATTGATTGCTTTCTCATATGTGCCTTGACCATGGGCCTTCAGCAGACCGAGTAACCCCTTGCTCGAGCCAGCGACCTTGGGTCCAAGCTGGTGAGCCTTGCTCAAACCAGATGAACCTGCGCTCAAGCTGGCGACCTCGGGGTCTCGAACCTGGGTCCTCGGCATCCCAGTCTGATGCTCTATCCACTGTGCTACCGCCTGGGCCATTTAGTTTTAAATCTAAAATAAAGGTTAACCGAGAAACTTCCTCTCTTTCAATAGGAGGCAGAATTTACAAACCATCTTACATTGATTGTGTTTCCTCCTGCTTCCTGGAATCTTGAGAGTAAAATACCTCTAGGGTAGTGAGGAAAGATGAACCCTAAAAGATTTGTAAACATCTTTGTGTTACCTTGAAAGTCCTAATGTTTCTGTGTATCCCCTAAACAAATGTTGTCAGCTCCTGCCATGATGTCATGCTTTCCCCCACCCATGTGTGATCAAGGGTATATAAGCAGCCCCTGAAATAATTTTTGGACTGCACGATTTGGGTCTGCTGTCCCGTGTCAGCTATATCCGGCCAGCATATTTAATAAATCTCCTCCTTTAATAAAACTCTTCAAAATTCATCTGGACTGGGTGTCTTTACATGAACTCAAGGAAGCGAGGCATGGTGCCTTTCAGAATCTGGGGTACGGTACTTTATAACACGGCCAGACCTACATTAGAATTCCAGTTTCACCATATTCTAGGTGTGTCACCTGGGGCAGTTTACCTAACTTCTTAAATGTCCTCATCCATGGAAAAGAGTTGTGATGAAAAATAAATTTGAAAATGCATGACGCACATAGCACAGAGCCTGGCACTTAGGAAGCACAAAATAAATGTTAGTTCTTATGATTTCTGCTGCCACAAATGGGGGAACTTGAATGGTCTGGGAACATAGAACTTTCTTACCTTGGTTATTTTGCACCAACTGCAACCTCAAAGGCCGTAACATTATCTTTAGCACCAATGAGAAATGATGTGGATGTTCTCAGTGGTGTACTGATAAATGTTTAACAACAAGTGGCACGGGGAGTAAGGGAGCCCTGATTGGTAGTGTTGGCTGACTTCTATGGGTGGAAATATTCCCACTGTGGCTGATTTCAAGCTACCAAAGTGATATGACTCAATGTGGATTTGGGAAGATATGCAGCACTCACCACTAGAGAGCTGATAAGACGCGGCTTGCACACCCCACTGGGAAACAGGGGATTCTAATTCTGGCTCTGCAGCTCTCTAGTTGCATGACCCTGGGCAATTCCCACCCACCCATCCTCCCTAGGCCTCAGCTTCTTCATCTGTAAAATGGAGGCTGTATTACCTATCTGCTATGCTGAATAGGGCTGATGTGACAATTAAGTAAATAGAGGACGTAAAAAAAAACTATTGATCCTGTGAAACACAATGGAAATGAAGTTGGCAGGGGTGATGCACAGACTCCCGTAGTTACAGAGGAGGCTTTGTCTGCTTCAGGGTCCCAAGATGTGAATTCCTTTGTCTTTTGATCTGCTGTTCTTCTGGTCAGGAGCTCCTGGTTTATTTTCCCTAATCTTTTCTTTTTTTCTTTTCATGTCCATTTAGTTCATAACAATTATCTGCACAATTAGCATAATAAAGCAAGTTAGTTAGGCTCTTTTAGGCCCTAGGAAACAAAAACTAGCTCCTGTTACTTGAGCCTTGAGCAGCAGCTTGGGAACCCATCAAAGCTATGTCCCACCCATCCCGGGTAGCAGGGAACTAGGGCTCCTTGTCCTCAGGGGACTACTGGCTGTCCTGGTGACCTGCTCACCTGGTTTCCCCTTCTTAGAAGGGTGTGTCCTTAGTTCCTGACTCAAATCCCCTTGACAGTCACGAAACTCTGTTTCTGTATCTAGTCTGAACTGCTCTCCACGGCTTCTGCTTCGGCTGCGTTTGAACAACAGCCAGTGTCATGGTGGGAGCAGAAGTCAGACTGCCTGGCTATGTCTAAGTGCCACCAGGCACTAACTTTGGGCTGATTACCTAGCAGTAACATTTTTGTGCTTCAGTCTCTGCATCTGTAGAATGAGGATAATAGCACCTGCCTTGTGCGGCTGGTATGAAATTAAAGGAGTCAGAACATGTATAGTATTTAGAAGAGTGTCCAGCACATAGCAATCATTGCTGACAGCTGTCCAGCTTCTATACCGTCTATCTGTGGTCTCCCCATCAGGCCTGGGCTCTGATTAGGTCTTTTGTCACTGCCCAGTGTTTCCTTCCAGGAGGGAGAGTTCTCACAGGCCTCTGGCTTCCCTCCTGTCTGCCTAGACATGGCTGCCTTTAGCTAAGAAGCGCTGTCACATAGCACAGTGCGGCTGTGGTTGTGCAGACACTCCCAGTCTCTTGGTTTCTCTTGTTTATAGCAAGCAGTCCTTTCTGAACATCGAAGAGGAAGTAACGTCAGCCCCAAGCATGCCCAGGAAGGCATTCCATGGCTGGGTACAGGAGGATTCTGAGGATCACGATCAGAGGCAAATCCTTTTTTTCAGCAATGGATGTTTCAGAGATTTGCCCTTCACTCTCCTTGATTTGAATATTTGTTCCTCAAAAGCCATGCGAGTTGTCAACCTTTTCCCATCCCAGAACCCCTGGTGGCCCACTCTATCTGTGACAACCTCTGAAGACACCAGTGAACCTCAGGCTGGGGTATCAGGATCCCAAGGGCAGGGTTAGCTTGATTAAAAATAAAGTCAGCTTCTTCATTTTCAGAGGGAAATCATTTAAGAGTGTGTTTCCAAGGTTCAGCAGCTCATCTAATAACAATAATAATTACCTTAATGTTCTTCAATAGGGGATTAGTTAAACAAATTATGGTACAGCCATGGTACATGATGCAGCCATTAAATTAAATGAAGTAGAACCATACACTGTATTTCATTAATTATTACACCGCTCTAACACTGCAACATGGGTGGCTTTGCGAGTGTGACAACCTGGGGGAAGAGGACTGCTGTTGAGGATTTTGGAACGAAGGTGCAATGCGCATTCTGAATTAAAATTATCCCCCTGGATCTGAGCCAAAATTGCATTTTCATCCTGGCCACCTAAAAGGGGAGGGAGAGAGGACCCCACATGAACGGATTTCCTGGAACACCACTAGAAAGCCAAAGGGACATTGTAGAGAGGAGGCCGAGGCTGGAATGACCATTTCTGGGTGACGGCACGTTTCAGAACTGGATGTTCCAAGTGGAGAGCGATTATGTGAGTCACTAAACTGAGGAAGTCTCTGAGACTCCCATGCGGAACCGAGTCGGCTGCTCGGGCTGGTTCGGGGCCAGCAACCTGCTCTCCCCCCACCCCCCACCCCCGCCACTGCCTCGGGGACTGAACATCTGGGAAGCACCAGAACAGACTCCTTTCCTCTGGAAAGATTTACAGGGAGCCTTGTACTGGGAGCAGAGAAAAGGTTTGGGAAGGGGTTTAAACATGCTACAGAAACAGCACAGAGGGAATAGTCACCAAGCCAGGGAGCTGCTGCTGCCCATGTGAGCATTTCCAAGGCCCCACCCAATGGGGAGTTGGCAGCAGGGCATTTCTGGGTGGGTCGTCCTCACTGCTCTGAAGTGAGCATATGGCAGGGTAGATAGCAACTGGATGGATCTGTCAAATTCCTAACCTTACAGCACGGACTTGGGGAGTGTTAATGTCTCCCAAATGATTATCGTGTGCTTTCTGCCTGGGACCCAAAGAACAAGGCTAGCAAGTCCCTCACTGAGTTCTTGCTGCAATGGCGTGCAACCAAAAATTAGCGAACCAAAGGGTACTGGCAGAGACAGAGAGAGTCAGAGAGAGGGATAGACAGGGACAGACAGACAGGAACAGAGAGAGATGAGAAGCATCAATCATCAGTTTTTCATTGCAACATCTTAGTTGTTCATTGATTGCTTTCTCATATGTGCCTTGACCGTGGGCCTTCAGCAGACCGAGTAACCCCTTGCTCGAGTCAGCGACCTTGGGTCCATGCTGGTGAGCTTTTGCTCAAACCAGATGAGCCTGCGCTCAAACTGGCAACCTTGGGGTCTTGAACCTGGGTCTTTCTGCATCCCAGTCCAACGCTCTATCTACTGCGCCACTGCCTGGTCAGGCTGGCTGTCATTTTTATTTTGAGATACCATCTAATGTGAATGCCAGTTAACCGAGGAAGAAAGAGAAGTAACTCTAGCGGCCAGCGAGAAGCAGGACTGAGAAAAGGAGCCCAGATCTGAGATGCAGGCCTCAGTCAGAGCTGGAGGTTGTGTTGGCTCCGCCCTTTAAGAATGATCCCTGGCATTCTGGGTCTCAGGGGTCTAGACAAGCAGGCTCCATGCCCAGGACTCTCAAGCATTGGTCAAGAGTCTCTAATTTGCTTTCTAGAACAGTCAACAAATGAGAACACTGTACTCCAGTCATTTACTCTCTTATAGCTCACAGTGTGAGTGAAACAACCCTAAAAACTGGATGTGGGGGTGGAAGTGACTTTGTATAAGTCGTCTATTGCTGCATAACAAATTAACCCAAAACTTAGCAGCTTAAGACAATTGTAATTTATTATCTCTCACAATTTCCATGGCTCAGAAATTCAGACAGAGAGCAGTAAGGATGGCTTGTCCCCTCTCCACCATGTCTGGGGCTTTAGCAGGACGGAGAAAAGGCCGGAGCTGGAATCATCTGCAGGCTCATCCACTCGCATGGCTGATGTGATGCTGACTGTTGGTTGAAGGACTAGCCAGGCTATTGACCAGAAAACCAACGTGTGGCATCGCCACATGCCCTGGGCTTCCTCAGAAGAGGAAAACTGGGTTCCAAGGACAAGGCTCCCAATAGAGAAAGCCAGGCAGGTTTTATGCCCTAACCTTGTAAGTCACATACTGTCACTTCTGCCACATTCTGTGTCTTAGAAGTGAGTCACTAAATCCATAGTTAAAAAGAGGATTAGATTCCATGGCGAGAGGGATGTCAAAGAATTTGCAGATCTATTTTTAAACTGTGGCAGACCTCACTGTTAATGGATTATGACAAATAGGGCATTTAAGGGCTGCTTGCTACCCCAGTTTTCCTTTTCCTCCCCATAACTAAGGTGTGGAAGCTTGAAGAGGGTTGGAATGGAAAGATTTCATTCAGACTTTCACTGTCATGATGCCATTCCATTCCCAGCCTAGTCGCTGAGAAGGAGGTAAGATGGATTCAGTTAGGCTCCAGCCAGAAGTACCGAAAGAATTCCCAGAAGGGAATTAAATATGGTTCCAAGGAGCTCATGATGTAAAGAAGGGAGTTTTTAAGCTATTAATAGGGAGACTTAATAGGAGGTGTATTAGACTTTAGACATCTCTTTGGGAAGGTTCCACAAAAGATCAAAATGGGGGAAGGTGAACTGGACAAAATTGATTAGCGAGTGAGCAGGAATCCTTCTAATGTCCAGGGTTTAACACTGGCCTCTGGAATAAGCTAGCTTTTAAAATTACAAGGGATGGAACACAATTACTTAACCTGTCTGAGCCTTAGTTTCTTCATCCATAAAATGTGAATGATAACAGTACCCCTCCCAGGGGGTCTGTGTGAGCGTTAACTTAGGTCATGCAAGGAGAGCACAAAGTCTGAGCATGAACCATCATCTTCATGTTGTTGTTAATGAAAATCAAGTAATCTCCCGTATATAGCAGGCCACCAGCCTTTCCCAACCCACACCCCTAAAAGAGACTCAGTTTCCTGCTCTTGCTAAAGCTCTGAAGGGTCCTGCCTTGCCAGGGAAGTTTCTATGAGCTTTTCCTATGTGAGAGGAGGAAGGAACAAGAGAAAAGGGAGAGGAACCAGGACTCATACTGAGAGCTTTTCAGGGAATTTTGAAGTATGAGGTGCAGGAAAGTGCAGGCATAGTAGATGGGAGAGAAAAGCCAGATTTTCTCAGACTGACCTTTTATGTGGTTCCAAGAATACCGCTATGAACTTGAGATCATTTTTAATTAACTTTTGGTTATTGAAGATATTTCTTTGGTTAGGACACCGGATCTGGACCATGTGGAGACAGTTTTTTAATGCATTACATTTTTAACTAAGGCTTGGTTAAAACTGTTGCTATAGCTTGCTTTTGTTTGTTTGTGCATAGAAATTTCTAGAAGAAATGCAAGCACCCAAGTAAAGCAGTTTTCTCTGGGCTGAGACTATTTTTCATTTTATATTTTTGGTTCTACTAAGGTTTTTGTCAACCTGGGCACATATCGCTTTCTCAACCTATTTAATATAAATTAAGTGGTTGTTTTTTTTTTTGTTTGTTTGTTTTTGGTAAATAGCCATTTATTAAATACCCATTAAATATCTATGTTAGGAATTTTATATGCATTTTATCTGATTCTCACAACAACTTTGTAAGACTGATTTTTATTATCTCTTATGTTACGGATGAGCAAATAAAGGCTTGAAAGATGAAGCAAACATATTAGGATTCTCCAGAGAAACAGACAGAATGTGATTATATGTACATAATATATATTCTATTATCTATATTAGAATAATATATAATAGAATATATACTGATAAAGACTATTAGAATATACACAGGCAATTATATACAGACTATAATGTATTATATAATAGTCTATATACAGGAGATTACTTGATTTTCAGCAGTTGGTTCACAGGCTGGGGGAACTGGCAGGTCCACAGTCCAGAGGGCAGGCCAGCAGGCTGGACGTTGGGCAGAGCTGATGCTGCAGTCTCGAGTGTGAGTTCAGCATGGCAGTGGGCTGGAAACTCAGGCAGGCTTTCTGTGTTGAAGTCTTGAGGAGAACTTCTTCCAGAAACCTTGGTCTCTACTCTTACTGCCTTCAACTGTTTGGATGATATGTTTATGTTAAGTTGGGTAGTGATTATAGGGGTACATTCATATGTAAAAATTCACTAAGATTTGTCAATTTTGATATATGTATATTATAACTCAATAAGAAAAGGTGAAAGTTTAAAAAAAAACCCATAATATTGAGAAAAGAAGGCACTATTTTGTTTTTCAAATGCAAGGAGTTAATTGTCATGAGAGTCAGGACACCCTGCTGCGTTTAGGGAGGAGGTCGGGGTTGTGATTAGGCAAGGGTAATATTCTCAAATGAGATCATATTCTATTTCTTGACCTAGGGTTGTTCACAAGATGGTCACATAATTATAATAACTCATTAAACTCTTAACATTTTTTATATGTTTTTATGTATATGGCTACATCTTATAATTTAAAGCAAAAGTTTTAAATAATCCAACAGGCAACATAGTTGCTTTGTTGATGCAGCTGAAGATTGCAGGCTCTGGGAAGGACTGCCAGGCAGAGTGGCTTCAGCTCAGAGGGCCGCTCCCGGGCCAGGCTCACTGTCCCTCCCTCCAAGACCCCCCCCCCTTACCTGCCCCTGAGCCCATTAGGACCCTGGGAAATTGCTGCTCCCTCATTTCAGAGCTTCTGATTAAGAGAAGACACATTTGATTATAGAAAGCGCATTCCATTTCACATAAACAGCATTTTCTTCCCTTGTCTGATGGGTTGATTAGATTTCAGACAGGATTAGTGGGGTTGATGCCATTGAGTAAAAAGCCATCTCCTTTGGAAACAGCTCAGAAAGTCTGGATTCCATTTCTAAAAGCCCCAGATCCCTTTAAAATGACATATTGAGAACGCTGTAAATCCAGATTCAATGGGAGAAGTCAGAACTCCAAATACCTGCAGATGCGTGCAGACACCTGGGGGCAGGGGAAGCAAGGTGGTGAATGAGAACAGCGTGATTTGGCCAGAAGACCAGAGAATTTTCAGTCACTCTCTTCCTCAAAAACATGTAATCAGGAAATCATATATTGCCTGTCTGCCATGGAATGGCTGAATAAATTATTGTAAACCCACACCATGAAGCAGTGCACATCCATTTAAAAAGTATAAATTAGAGGTTGCATAAATGGAGTTGGATGGATTTTCATCAGGTATTAAGTGAGGAAAGCAAGACACTTTAGCTCTTCGAGCATCTAAAATGTAGTCCCATCATAGAAAACAATGACAGACAACCTTCCCATTTACACACATGAATACTTATATACATGTATGTATATGCGCATGTAATGAGTCTACATATGCTGTGTAGAGAAAAATATAAAAAGAAACATACCAGGCTATTAATATCAGTTACTTCTAGCAGGATTTTGAGTGGTGGTAGGTGCCAACGATGGTGAAGGAGAGCAGAAAAGTGGGAACAACAATAAAAACAGCCAGGTATGATGTCATCAAATTATGTGTTTATGTAAAAGTCAATAAGGGAGCAGGGAGTTAAACTATGTATTGCAGCTCCACTGTCTCTAGCCTTGCCCCAGGCATGTAAAGAACAGAGCAAGGCTCTGTCCACCACACCCTTTGAGGAAACAGAGCACAAACCCTTGGAGCACTTGGCGAGCAAGTCAACATGATTTGGCATTTTAATTCTCTGTCTTCCGCATTCCAGCTATTCTGTCATCTGTTTATTTAACAAGCATTTCCACAGCCTACATTAGGTGCTGGGCATAATCACTGCACTATGAAACATCCAGTAATGGGAAATTGATATACTTAGAGATGGACACATAGAGGTGCTAAGTAAATATTTATTGAAGTGGGATAAAATAGCTACAATTTGTACAGGAGAGGTGCTCTATGAGATTTTGTCATTATAGTCTTGTAACCCATGACATCAAGCTCCAAAGGGACCTTACTAACTATATAGTCTAACGTCCATAGTTTACATCTGTGCAAACTGAGGCCCAGGGAAAGTAGATGAGAGTAGTCATTTCTAGTACAGTACACAGCAGAATTGAGATCACAAGCCACAGTTTAAGGGCCAGTCTTACTTCTTTCCATCATACTATAAAGTCCTTTTAGCAAAACTGAGAACAAATAATGCCTTAGAGCAGCGGTTCTCAACCTGTGGGTCACGACCCCGGCAGGGGTCGAATGACCAAAACACAGGGGTCGCCTAAAGTATTTTCTGATGGCTTTAGGTGACCCCTGTGTTTTGGTCGTTCGACCCCCGCCGGGGTCGCAACCCACAGGTTGAGAACCTCTGCCTTAGAGTGAAGCATTTGACACTTTTGTCATCTTTCATATGAAGCAGCTGATATAATAAGGAAAATATGGTGCTATTCATTGAATTGTGTCCCCCAAAAGATGTTCCACATTCTAGAAACCTATGAATGTGACATTATTTGGAGATAGGGCCCTTACAGATATAATCAAGTTAAGATGAAGTCGTACAAGATTATAGTGGTTACAAAATGCACTATGATTCTTTATCAAGAGGGAAAGACACAGACACACAGGGGAGAAGTCATATAAAGACTGAGGTAGAGACTGGAGCAGGGGTCAGGAACCTTTTTGGCTGAGAGCCATGAACACCACATATTTTAAAATGTAATTCCATGAGAGCCATACAACGACCCGTGTACCTTACGCATTATCCAATAAAAATTTGGTGTTGTCCCGCAGGACAGCTGTGATTGGCTCCAGCCACCTGCAACCATGAACATGAGCGGTAGAAAATGAATGGATTGTAATACATGAGAATGTTTTATATTTTTAACATTATTATTATTTTTATTAAATATTTGTCTGTAAGCCAAATGCAGCCATCAAAAGAGCCACATCTGGCTCACGAGCCATAGGTCCCCAACCCCTGGACTGGAGTGATATGTAAGCAAGGAACACCAAGGACTGCTGGTAACCACCAGAAGACAGAAGAGGCCAGGAAGGATTTTCCCCAGAAGAACACAGCCCTACTGATACCTTGATTTCAGATGTTTAGCCTCCAGAACTGTGAGAGAATATATTGCTATTGTTTTAAGCTACCCAGTTTGTCATGGCAACCACAGGTAGCTAATATACATGTCTTGGAATTTTTGTTAGAAATGGAGTAAAATCTTATTTGGTTATATACAAGATGGATGATCTTGGGCACATCAACCAACTTCTTTGATCCTTGGATTTATTACCTGTAAAATCAGATAATAGTAGCACACCAGCTGTGAGGATCAAACCAAGTAATTCCGGTACAGCTCAGAGCTCCTGACTCCTTGGCTGAACTCTGGGAAAGGGACTGAGCCGGGCTGGGCTGGGGGGAGGCAGCAGGCTGTGAGTTCCTCTTCCCTTTTCACCTCACAGTGTGGTGTGAAGCAAGGCTGGCCAGTTCTTTTATCTTTTCAACTGCAGTTAACCTACAGTAGTGGCTGGCATGTTGCAAAATAATAATGCTGTTGGCTGAAGTTTGACCCTTCCTGACGTCAATTACAACTTCATTCTTTGCCTAGAGAGAGATGCTCCAGAAAGATTAGGCTCAAGCTGATGAGAGAAAGGATTGGTTTGAGATACAAGACCTAGGTGCTATCCCTGGCTTGGGTACTTGCTCTGTGACCTTGAAGTTTGCATCCAGTGGGAATAATACCACTACCTTCTGTCACAAAAGGAATTAATAAAAATGGATGAGTTTTTAAAAAGCCCTTTGAATAAAGGAGCAGAGTTAATAAAACACAAACTGATTTAGCTAGAGATACAAATGGAAATTTGGATTCAGCTCCTAGAGTAGAGGAAAGAATTCTTGTATGCATCTATCAACTATTTTTTGAATAATTGCTGGGATCTGAGGACACCAAGAGAATAAGACATAGTTCTCTGTCCTCAAGACCTCACAGTCTGGTGTGGAAAATGGAATGTTGTAATCTCGTGAGCTCACGAGAGAATTCAGAACCTGTGGCCTTGCTGATAAAGACCCAGAGGTTTCTGGAATGGGCTGACAGGAAGGAAGTTCGAGGAAAGGCTTTTAGAGGAGGAAATCCTGTGTCATCTTTTCATTGCCAGTTGTAAAAAGTGATTCTGGTCTCCAGAGTTCCAGAAAGGTATCACAAGTTATGGAATCACCTCCAGTTCATTCACAACATAATGAAAAACCCACCATCTCCTTCTTTACCTTGTGCTTTCTTTAAAATGAGATACCTGGAAAACTTATGTCCACATCATAACCAGCACACAGCTGTTTATAGCAGCTTTATTCATAATTGCTAAAACTTGGAAGTAACCCCGATGTCCTTTGGTAGGTGAAAGGACAAATAAACTGTGGTACATCCAAAAAATGGAATTATATTCAGCACTAAAAAGAAATGAGCTATCAAATCATGAAAAGACATGGAAGATTCTTAAATGCATATTACTAAGTGAAAGCAGCCAAGCTGAAATGGCTACATACTGTACGATTCCAACTGCCATATTTCTCCATGTATAAGATGCTCTCTTGTATAAGATGCACCTTCATTTTGGGGCCTGAAATTAAAAAAAAAAAAAGTACAGTATTATATAAAGTTATTGAACTCAAGATTTACTTATCATAAAATTTATACAACTCCTCATCTCTGTAAAAAAAAGAAGCAGAAAATGCAAGTTTAAAAAAATCTACAACCACTGTATAAGACGCACCCTGTTTTTAGACACATTTTTCCAAAAAAAGGTGTGTCTTATACATGGGGAAATACGGTATATGACATTCTAGAAGAGGCAAAATGATGGGAGACTGTAACAGGATCAGTGGTTTCCAGGGTGAATAGGTGGAGCACAGAGGATTTTTAAGGCTAAGAAAATACTCCACGTGATACCACAACAGTGAATATGAGTCACCATAGAGTGCACAACACCAAGAATGAACCCTCATGTGAACTCTGAGTGGTAATGATATGTTGATGTGGATTCATTGATTGTAGGAAATGTACCATTCTGGGGGGGGGGCTGATGTTAGTAGGGAGGGCATACGTGTGTGGGACAGAAGGATTTGAAAAAATCTCTGTAACTTCTGCTCAATTTTACTGTGAACCTAAAACTGCTCTAAAAATTATAATATATATACATTTTAAATGAGATGACAGTGTTCATCTCCTGATATATTGAAAAAATGCCTACCTCAACTCTCCAGTCACCAAGCCATTTCCTGTTTGCAGCATCCCGCAGGTGGGATTACAGTGAGGCCAGGCGTAGGGAAGGAGATGTCCAGATAAGAAAAAAGAAATGCTGGTTGTGTTCAGATGCTTATTCATTTGGAAACACAAAGATGCTCTCTCCCTGTGTCTTGTTTGAGGGGTCAGGAGGGGGCACTTGTTAGCATGAGCACATACCACTTGTGCTCAGCTGGACTTATTTTTAGCAGATCTGTGTCAATGTCACCCTGAAATGAAAATGCCTGGATGGTGGCAGAACACCCTGCTCAGAGTAAAAGGGTCAGTAATTCCAGGGCTGTGGGCTGGACAGCAAAGAGTGATTCAGAGATGCGGGAGGGGAAATGTCACAGTGGCCCCGAATGAACAATAGCCTGTGTCTTAAAGGCGGTAAAACCAGGGAGGAGGCAGCTGTGGCAGAGAGGGGGTTGCTTCCTCTCCTTCCCCTACCTCCTCCACCTCCTCCTCATCATTTATGGAGTCTTTTTAAGCACTTAACATGCATTTCTTTGTTTTTGACTTAGTCTGGAGATGACTCCACACCTTTTTGGAGCTGTGAGACCCTGAGCCTCAGTTCCCATGTGTGAAATGGGGACAGTATCTCCCTGGTTAACAAGAGTGTGGGGAGTGGAATCAACTCAGCTTTGAGTGGGGCACGCTGAGTGTGGCTTCTGACTCTTCGCTCTCGGGTCCCTTGGTCTCCTTGAGTTAGCAAACAGAGATGTCAAACCTCTTACAGAGGGTTTGGGGGGAAATGTAAGGGACTGAACGAAGAGCTGCCATTTGAATGTCTGCCCTGTACCGGCCGTTGAACCAGTGCCCTAGCATACCGTCTCATTTAACACACAGTACCCGATGGCCACCTATGAGAGGTTAGACTTTTCCCATTTTATAATGAGGAAACTGGGGAGCAGAGATCTCTCTGTCCTTCAGTGAGCACCAAAGTCCCCAGTTTTGTTTCATTCTTTTCCTGCCTCCTGGGTGGCCCCACCCCACTGTCCTTTCCCTACCGGCCTCCTGTTCACTCAGAGCTCTGTTTAGATGCCACCTCTGTCCTGCCCCACCGTGTCCCTTTCACCTATAGCACTCAGCGCGGTCTATGCCACCTACTCTGGCTCTTGACATTGTACTCTTGACCTCTTTGGGCCTCAGTTTCCTCTTTATAGTAGGGGAGGGAGTGTTGGCCAGCTCTGGGAGGCCCCTTCCAGCTCTGCTTTCCGATCTGTGGGTCTACATGCATGGGTCTTGTGCCCAGTGAGAGAGAGAGCAGCTTGAAGGATGAGGGTGAGACCCAGACTTTCTCTGAGTGTGCCCCAGTTCCTCGTGCTCAGCATGTAACACACCCTTGATGAGCATGTATGGAACGGCATTGCTGATGTCCGTGTAACACTCAATTCCTTAGAATGAAGGTGCGTTTGTACAGTTCTGAATCCCACTTTCTCTCTTCACACAATTCTCATATTTTCCCAGCCATTACAATTCTTAGAAGACATCACTTTAGCAGGTATTATTGTTCTTTGTAAAGCTACATTGTAATTTAGTTAACCACTTCCCTATTGCTGAACATTTAGGCTGCTTTCAATTTTTCACTCTCTTCAGTGGCGAAGGCATGAAAGTCTGTGTATATCTTTGTTCGTATCCCTGAATCTGTCCTGAGAAAGATGGAATTTCTAGATAAAGAGGACCAACATTTAAAGTTTTATTCCCCAAAGAAATGATAACCCAAAGATCTATTCAAAGGTGGAAAGTGTTTCTCGTCCTACCCTTAACCCTCAAGCCAGGATGGTTTGACTGGCACTGGGTAGGAAATGAATAGCTGCTCTGTAATACCCAGCTCTGCTTCTTAAGTAATTAGGGCACAAACCCAGGCAGTGATGAGCACCTGAGTCAGGGTGCCAGGGGCCGCTGGCTCAAGGCCGCTGGGTACAGCCTTCCGCTACTGTGCTCAGCACGTGCTCTCGCTGCTGTGGAGAGAACACCTCACGGCAGAGCACAGGGACTGTCCTAGCCCAGGCCCCCAGCCCCCTCCCCACAGGAGCCCTCCAGTCTGGGAGGACTGCCAGGGGGCCGAGGATCGATGTCCCCGAGGCCAGTGCATCTGAGGTTTTCTCTTGGCTGGAATTCAGAGCAAGGAGAAAAAAACTGTGTCTGGGCCAAGGTGAGCCTGTCTGGCTAGAGGTGCCTGGGCTCCACCAGGAGGAGAAGGGCATTCAGAGCTGCCAGCCAGGTGTGGCGATGAAGAACAGAGATGCATGCTGCTGGCTCACATGGGACTGCCCGAGGCGCCCTTCAATCCAGGACAGTAGCCCTGGCCTGAGATCGGTCAGTCACACAGTCTTAAACCACCACAGTTTACACCTCAGTGCCAGGGCCATCCCTTCTTTTTTAAAGGAGGGAAGGAGAAATCAGTATCCCCTGAGGATTTGCTACGTGCCATGCACTTTACAACACATGGGAGGCTTATTAATCTTCTCCTTTTTACAAAGGAGCACACCGAGGCCAAAGGAAACAAAAGGCCTTGCTTAAATTACGGGGCCAATAAATTAAAGAGCTGAGACTGGGACTGGCTGCTTTTCAATCCCTGGGTACAGAGGCAGGTGTGGTAGAAAAAAGATCACAGACCTTGGGTTCCCATTCAGCTCTGCTGTGTGCTAATTCTTTGGACCCAGGCCTGCTGCTCCTGTCCTCAGAGGTTCAGCTTTCCTGCTCTGTAGCTGCGCTGCCTGCCTTGTAGGGTTCCTTTTAGAGTAACAGGAGTAATGCTTGCAAAGGAGCCGGCGTCGTGTCCGCACACGGCCCACGAGGAGGGGCTCGGTAAAACCAGTTATAACGTTCACCTCTTTTGCTTCTGTCACCTCCACCGAGAGCCCGGATGGTGCAGCCCCTCCTGGCGTGGACCTGTACAGGGATTAGTCTCTGAAACTAATCCCCTTGTTTTCCAAACCTCCCGCCCCCAATCTGTCCCCAGACCAGCACACTGGCTGCTTGACTACTTGGCAGCACTCTGGCTTTTCTCCCAGAACAACTTGTCAGGAACACCGGAGAGAAGGCTCGGGACTCCGCTTTAGCCCTCCGCTTCCCAGACGGACCTGATCCCCAGGCAGAGGAAAGACAAGGCACCGACTCAGAGTGGGGGTGGGGGGGAGGAGGAGTAACTGGATGTGTCCTTCACCCAGGTACCCAGGTGACATTTCGTCCTGCTCCTTCTTAAGGATCTCCAGTGAGCAGAAGGGCTGTTGGAGCCCCAATCTGCTGGCACCTAGGCGTTTGCAGACCCAGGGGTTTGGCTGAGCCCTTCCGCTGCCCCACAACGGTCAGCTCTGGGGTTCCCTTTAGAAGCTCTGGATTGAGCACAGCCTCCTCAAAGGGGATAAAACCATGGAGGACCAGACAGGCCCTGAGAAACAGCCTGCCTGGGAAACATTGCTTTTTCTATTTGCGGTATCACAGATGTTGACTTTTGATCTCTTCCCTTCTCCCTCTGGGCCTCAAATCAGTGATGACTGCTATTTCATTTCTTTATATTTTTTTCTTTTTCTTATCTTTATAAAGGGGAAAAGTTAGGAGGGACTCAGAAAGGTTGTTAAAATGTTGGAAGGGTTATTACATAGTGGAAGGGTGACAACGAAAAGATCTAGCCCTCTCCGTGTGAAGCCGGTGGCAATCCCTGGAAGGAGGCTGGGTGGGCCATCCTGTAATGCGGTGTTTCCTAATCTTTTGTGTGTTTGTGAACCATCCAGGGATCTTGTTACCAAGAAGATTCAGGCGCAGTATGTCTGACAAGCTCCCAGATGAGGTCCACGCTGCTGGCTCAGGATCACGCTCAGGGAAGTAGGTGTGGAGGTGCTTCCTGTCTCTCCCTTGCTCCAATCCTGAAATGCTGTGATCAATAAATCCTCCACGCAGCTGGGTCTGTTCAGGCAAGATGCTGGCCAAGCTGCTTCTCTTAGCAGACACTTCAATAGAATTAAAACCCACACTGAGATTTTTATCACTCCTGGCCTGTTGAAATAGAAAGACATTCAGATAGACACAGGTTTCCAAAGAAGGTGCCTTTGGACCAGAATCTGTCCAACGGGTCACCTGAAGACTCCTACTGGGGCTGGGCATGGGGACAGTTCTTCCTTCTTATGCTCCATTCCATCCCTTTGGCTTATTATTTTTTAAATCAAATTTAGCTCAGTCATTATGGTGTTATGCTAATTTTTTTTTTTTTTTTGGCTATTCCATAAATAGGTAAATTTCTGAAATCCCAGTGATAATTAATTACACTTTTCTTTATATATTTCCTAGGTTTTTTTTTTAAAATTAAGTTCTATTTATTTTGTACACATGGGCTTAACTTTAAGAAAACGTATTATATGATAACTCAAACATCATATAGTGGCTAATTATCATGCATTGGAAAGTAATCTCAGGTTTATGACAGGATTCACTGTAGCATCACTTGGGTGATGAGCTCATTCTGGGCACTTAACTATGAAAAACTTGCCATCAGAGATTCTGATTTAATTGGTCTGAGGAGGGACTAGGGACTAATATCTTTTAAGCTCCCAAGATGATTCTGATGCACATCTAGATTTGAGAACTATTAGACTAAATGATGTCAGGTTTCCAACTTTAAACTAGTCGGGTGACTTGTTCATTTAAATTCAACACACATTTCTGCACACTGTTGTATGCCAGGTACTACGTGAAGCTTCAGAGATAGGAGGAAATCAGTCTCAGTTCCTATCTTGAAGGCTCCCACAGCCTAGCAAGGGAGATAAAACTTGCAGAATTCATTTTATCTGGAGGCCCCACAAATAGTGAAACAGAAATGTTGCCTGTATCATACAAATAAAAGGAGAGGCAGAGGCAGGAGTGGAGGGACCTGCGTCTATCTCCTCCAGCATCATTGGTTCCTCTCTCCCTTTCCTCCAGAGGGAGTAGAATGCAGAACAAATAAAAACACAATGAAGTTGCAGGGCAGACACTTGGCTCTCAGATTTGAATTCTGGGGGGAATGGGCTGGGCTCTGGGAGGCTATAGTACGTGACCTTCCAGACTAGGTGAATCTTTTTTTTATTTTTTAAAATTAAGAGAGAGGTGGGGTGGCAGAGAGACTCCTGCATGTGCCCCAACTGGGATCCACCTGGCAAACCTTCTACCAGGCAACGCTCTGCCCATCTGGAGCTGCTGCTCTATTGCTCAACAACCAAGCTACTTTAGTGCCTGAGGCAAGGCCATGGAGCCATCCTCAGTGCCTGGGGCCAACATACTTGAACCAATGGAGCCACGGCTGCAAGAAGGGAAGAGAGTGAGTGAGAGAGAAAGGGGGAGGGGTAGAGAAGCAGATGCACTTCTCCTGTGTGTCTTCCACATGCCAGGCTGACGCTCTACCACTGAGCCAACTGGCCAGGGCCCAGACTAGGACAGACAGACAGAAATGGAGAGAGATGAGAAGCATCAACCATCAGTTTTTCGTTGCAACACCTTAGTTGTTGTTCATTGATTGCTTTCTCATATGTGCCTTGACCGCAGGCCTTCAGCAGACTGAGTAACCCCTTGCTCAAGCCAGCGGCCTTGGGTCCAAGCTGGTGAGTTTTGCTCAAGCCAGATGAGCCTGCGCTCAAGCTAGCAACCTCGGGGTCTCGAACTTGGATCTTCCGCATCTCAGTCCGATGCTTTATTCACTGCGCCACCGCCTGGTCAGGCGATTAGGTGAATCTTAATATGGGAATGCGCAACCTTCTCACAAGTTGCAAAAGCTGAGCAGCAGATGATTTCCAGCAGCTCCTCTGCCAAAACTGTCAACTAATGTTGCCTTTTCCACTCTTCTCCCACTTCTTTTTCTGAATAGTTCTCCAGCCCCCATCTTTGGGTAGCCTTCTTCCCAGATGGCCTCAGCTGGTCCCCTCACTGGTCTATGTTCCTCACTCATCCAGGCTTACCTGCCCCCAGATTACCTCTCACCAATGGTAGTTCTGACTCGTGTATTGCAGGCATTAGGGAGCTGGGCTGGACTTCATACTATATGAATGGCCAAGAGACCTGCTCAAGAACACTTTAGAAGTCTGTTCCTCCAAAATCCAGGGGAAATTTAAAAATGATATGTTTTATTAAGTGCAAAATCAGACAGCCCCTAACTTAAATTGATCTACTAAAGAGATCCAGGTAAATAGACTTTGGCAAAAACAGCAAAAGCCCTAAGCCTGCCCCTTGACCTCACTTCTGGGCTTCTGCCAGCGTGGTCAAGTGTGGTCCTCTCCCACAATGGAGAGAGCACTTGCCCCCGGGCAGAGCTGGCCAAGGAGGAGCTGGACTGCTTCTTGAGATGGTGTTTTTGCACTGAAAAGCTTTTGTGAAGAGATAAAGTGAGGTTGGGGAGCAGGACTATTTGAACAATGATAGGGTGTTGGATAAGTTTAATATGCCTTACATGGAACCTCTAAAAACCACATGTCTTTGAAATATTTGGATTGAATTCAGGATGTCTCCTACAAGTGGAGGAGCAATGTAATCCTGCAAAGCAATAAATATGAACAAACATTAACTGGAACTGTGCTCAAATCCTCTGTGTGACACAATCACTCCAAGGAGTAGATATTATTATACTTATTTTTAAAAATAAAGAAACTGAGGCTCGAAGAAGCTGGAAGATTTGCTCAATATCCCACAAAAGACAAGTGGTTCAAGCCCAGGTCTACTGGCTTTTAGTCTGATGCTCATAGGATGATATCACAATTTTTATTCTGTTCAGACACAGTTTTGGTCTTACTGAGTATGTTATCGTCAAGAAAGAAAACAATCTTAAAGAAGAAATGGGTTGCTGTCAGGGCAATGCTCATGCATCACCAGCAGGGGGCAGAAGTCTGCCATTCTAGATGCTTACATCCCTTCAAGCTCATCTAGAAGTAAGTGTATGAGAGCCTTTCACCAAGAGGGAACCAACTGGAAGCAGGAAAGTACCAGTGTGCATGTGTGGAGGCTGGTTTCAGGCAGCGTGCCCCTGCACCCGGAAGGCTGAAAGCAGCACAAGATGTGGACATGCACAGGGTTTAAACACAAACAACGCAAGATTTGGGTCCTCCATCTGCCATTGTCTAGCCTGCATCACTTTCTCTCTCTGCATTTGCTTCTGCATCCATGAAGAGAATAATCACATTGCCTCACAGGAGTACTGGAATAATCAGTGAAAGCACTCTGCAAATTAAAATATGCCCAGAGGTTAGTTTTGGTGAGTTCAAATGCTGCTTCCCCTAGTGTCTCTCACTAGCACATGAGTTGGTGGCGAGGTGGCCAAGGGCTGCCTATGCTGGGAGGCTTGGGGAGGAAGCTTGAGCTGGCACGGAGGTGGTAAGCAGGGGAGGAAGGAGATGCCACAACATGCATTCTCTGGTTAGTGTCAGCCTGACCCCAGGACACCCCATCCCAGTGTAGTGTACTTCAAATAGGCTCTCTGTCCTCTGTGGTCCTGTGTCCTCAGAGTAGATGCATTAACCTCCCTGGGCAGGAGCTGAGAGGCCCGAGCTTCTGCTAAGTGACCCAGCTCTCCCAGCCCCAGGGATCATGGTCAGAGTCCCTTCCCAGCCTGATGGCTCAGAACTAAAGGGCTGCTGGTGAGGCTATGCAAGAGAGAGACGTGCCCATGCAAACTACTTGTCACAGCCACAGCTGTTTACAGTTCTGCCCAGGAGCACAGCTTCCTGTCCCATTCGTGATTTGGTTCATCAGACCAACAGTCCTGAGAGGCAGGTAAGACAAAACCAAGTTTAATCCCATTTTTTTTTTGAACATGAAGAAACTCTCAGCAAGCTTAATTGATTTGCCCAAAGTCATACGGTGGCTAAAACCAAAAGAGAACTCAGACCCCAATCTTATGGCTCTAAAACTTCACTTTGCAGTCATGTTCTCACCCACAGAAGTCTTCCATGTCTCTCTTTTTTTAAACTTCTGGTACAGATATATACAGTCATCATTTTCAACTTAGGGTACATTACCATTTTCAAGCTACGCAAAGACCCTCTTTTGTTTTGTTTGATTTAATTTTTTCCCCCATCACCCCCAATTTCTATTTTTATTTCTTTTTGCTCCACAAATGGGCACTCCCTCCAATTTGGTTGGTTAGTTGTTTGGTTCACTCCTTTTTCATCTGTTTCTTCTTTCATTTGTTCATTTATTCATTCAATCAGAAGCTTGAGTCAGGTACATTTCTGACCTTTTCAAACTGTGTTTATGATTTTTTTTTTTAAACAAGCGTTTGTTGTTATTGTTCACAACCCACGGACTCTCACCTCTGGTTCTGTACCTGCTCTATTCCTGGTAATCTCCCGTCCTATATTTATGTGCTTTCCTCATCCCCAACTCTTGCCATTCCTAAATATATCACTTGCTACTTGTTCTTACTTTGTTTTATTACTATTGGCTTCTGATTTGTTTTATATTATTCTGGACTTGATCACCTTGGAGTTGTTTCCCTGCTTGTTTGGGAATTTGTTTATTTACTGTATATGCTCTCAAGTCCTTCATCCAAGCTGGTGACAGTGACGTCCGGAACTGGTCACGTTAGGTCATTTCTCAACTATCACATAAAAGTCTGAGGAAACTCCTTATAAGGCCAACAGCAAATCCTTGACAATTTTTCTTTCATCTGGATCCTTTTACAACTTTTATATACTCTAATACTTGAATGATGGAGCAGTGGTGTCCAATAGACCTTCCACAGTAATGGAAATGTTTTATATTTTTGTTCTGTCTAGTGTGGTAGCCACTAGCAGCATGTGGCTACTGAGCACTTGCAATGTGGCTTGTGTGATGGAGGAGCTAAATTTTAATTAATTAAACCTTAATGCATTTTTAAAAAAAACTCTTGAGATAATCATGAAAATTACTTTTCAGTTCATTAATGGTAAAAATCACATTAATGTTCTTTTCTCACATTAAACTTTTTTCATATTCTAAACTAAGCCTACATGGTCACAACTTTCCAAATACACTGTGGGTACAGTCAGCTAATATTTTATTTATAATTTTAATATCTCTATTTAAACTTGAAATAGACTTATAGTTTTTTTTTTTAAATCATTTTTATCTGACTTTGTAATAAAGGTTACACCAATCTTATAACAAAGAAGCTGATTTCTGTTTTCTGGAACAATCAGGGAGTTATCTTATCCTTACAAGTGGGTGGAACTTATCTATAAAACCATCTGACATGTGAGCCTAGGGCTTTTCAGGAAGAGTGTACGTAGGTCTTTGATTATATTGTGATTCTTAATTAAACACATGACAACTAATTTTGCTATTTGTTCTTCCAATTCTGGATTTTATATTTTTCCAGAATTCTATCAATTTTAGTAAGTCCTCAAATTATATTTCTTTATAATAAGTGTTAGTTTAAAGCTTTATGTTGTGCTTGTGTTTCTTTCTACATTCATGGCATATTTACATCTTCTCTTTCTTTCCTCTATTAATTTTGTCATATATTTGTATATTTTATAATCTTTAAAACAACCAGCTTGTTTAATGTCTTGTTGCTGTATTCTGTTTCTCTGCTGACCTTATGCATATGTTTTTCTTTCTTTTTTTTTTAGGTTTACTCTGGAACTTTTTTCTAGGTTCCTTCCTACATTGAAAAATTAGCTTCAAGAATGTCTCAAAAAGGAGTTTGGAGTTAAGCTTTCTGAAGCCTTATATACCTGATACCATTTTTAGTTTGCTTGCTTTTGAATGATAGTTTGGCTAGATATGAAATTACAAGTTTGAAGTCCTTTTCCATCAACACTTTAAGAGATTACTTCATTGTATCCAGTTTTGTTATTGAGGTTTCATGCCATTCTGATTCTTTTTCCTTTACAGTTGATCTGCTTTTTCTTTCTAAAAGTTTTGAGAATTTTCTCTTTGTTACTAATACTATTAAATTTTTATAATACATCCAGGTATATCTTTTTATCTATCTCATTTAACACTGAGTCCTTTCAATCTGAAGTGTTATATTTTATTTCTAAGAAGTTCTCAGTCATTATACCTTCTAATATATCCTATCTCCATAATTCATTTTCCCATTCTGGCTCCAAAGCCTGTGATCCTAACCACTACACTATTCTCCCTCTCTGAAAAGAGTGTCCAACATTTTGTTGCCATTATCTATTTATGTAGTGCCTCCCTCCACCGCACTGTGAAAGGCAGCAATAGTGTTCTAGTTTGTCTCTGTATTTCTAGTGCATCAGTGCCCACAGCTTGTTGAGTGAATGAATGGATTAAGAGCATGGAGGAGTGGGGGTGGCCACCGGGCTGGATCTGGAGGTGCTATGAGGCCAAGGTAAACACCAAGCTGCGTGACAGTACTGTTTGTCCACATCTAGATGCATGATCTCTGTCAGGGTGGCAGTCTCTTTAGCAGACCCCTCCCTCTGTGCGTAAGCAACTGGGGCAGCCAGTCGAGCACAGTCATGGTCCAAGATAATAACCTGAGCTACATGCCTGCCATGTCCTCAACCAGCTCTTCATCTGGCTTGAAACTGCATTCTGACAGCTGTGGGATCCTGATTGATATGAAGCCCACCTGACTCCTTCCTGGCCAGCTGTGGGACCTATAGCAAGTTGTCCTCCTTTTTGACCCTTAGTTTTCTCTTGCTTCAGGATAATGTCACATCCTGTCCAGCTTGCAGAGGTGTAAGGAGCAGCGGAACAGGTGTGTAATTGCTTTGTAGGTATGACGAGCTGCACACAACAGATGCTGCTGTCATAAGAGACCTATCACAGTGCATGGAAGAACCTTCAGCCTGGACTCTGAATTCTAAAGGGGGATCCCACAGGTGATATGCAGTCCTTGACCTAATTCTGTTTCCTTAGAGGAGGATAAGACTCCCCACAAGTTTGTGGATTTTCATGTCATTGAAAAGGAACTTCTAGGAACTGGGGTCACCTTCCACTCAGATGGAGAAGCCATATCAGGATGGTGATTCCACCCACCCCTCACCCTCCCTTCCCTCACCTTTATCTACCCCCCCCCTACTGTATTTCCCCAGTCTATCCCCCTGATCGTCCACTCCTCTGCTTATCACTGAGTCCCCATTCTGGCCTTCCTTGTTTGTAAGAGGGCCCCACCCTCTGAGTAGTTTCTTCCCCTGCCCAGCAGAACTCCCTTTGCTATACCTTATGACCCTGCTCTCAGCTAGGCCTAAACTGAGAAATTCAGTCTAAAGGTCTCCTGGATAATAGATTATATGGCTTTACTCCTCATAAGTTACATATATTTTCTTTCAATAGGGCACCCAAAGTCTTACTCCAAAGGGGCATCACTGGTGGAAATGTCAGGCCTGCTGGCAGCCTGGCATGGTATCAGGAGATATTGTAAGTCCCTCAGGTAGCCCACTTAGGCATCGATGTAGACAGAGTCTTGTAGTTTCTCAGGCACGGATGTTTCTCTGTATGCGTTCTTCTGGACTGAGGCTCTCAGCTCTCTAGAACCACCCCCTCACTTTCAGCTTCTCTTAATGGCTACTCCCAACAAACTTTGAACCTAATCGATTCATACTTTTTCTACCATTTCTTTAATTTTATTTATTTTTTTAAGTAGCTATAAAACCCTTTCAATATTTTTGCCTTTTTAATCTCTTTTCATAAAAGTCTTCCTTTTTGCCTGACCCATGGTAGCACAGTGGATAGAGCATCAGCCTGGGATGCTGAGGTCCCAGGTTCAGAACCGCAAGATCACCGGCTTGAGCGTAGTATCATCAACATGAATCTATGGTTTCTGGCTTGAGCAAGGGGTCACTGGCTTGGCTAAAACCCTCGGTCAAGGCAAGTATGAGAAGCAATCAATGAACAACTAAGGTGCTGCAATGAAGAATTGATGCTTCTCATCTCTCTCCCTTCCTGTCTCTCTTGCTTGCTTGCTCACTCACTTTCACTCGCTCGCTCTCTCTTGCAAAAAAAAAAAACCACCTTTTCTATAGCTTTTTAAAAAATATTTTTGGTCTTTTCTTTTTAATAGCTTTTAAAAAAAGGTTTCAAGAATGAAGTGGGAGATTGGATTAGATTAACTTGGGCAACATTCTACCCTCAACTCATTGACTCTATGAAATTTGCAACATGGTTAACACTAAACTATCACCACTGAGGATCACTAATGATTAAATCTTCAACTCTGTGGATGCTGCCCTTTTGCTTAACAGGAAAATAAACACCAGCAAGTTCTTGTTTGGTGTCAAGATTAGTGATTTACTCTGGCATTATCTCATTGGAACATTCAAACTTGCCACATTCCCAGTGTGTCATGAAAATCCTATCTTAGGAATGACAATAATAGACAATATATTACACCATGTACTGTACCAAGTACTTTATATACATTAATTTATTAATGCCTCACACTAATGTTATCAGATAATATTTTCATCTTAACAACACTACGGAAGGGAAAGCTGAGGCACAGAGAGGTTAGGTAACTTGACCAACATTGAAGTTGCTAAATGACAGAGCTGGGATTCAAGCTCAGCAGTTTGCCTCTTAGCCACTACCTATATTACCTCCTGAAGCTCAAAAACAATTATTCTGTACTCCCCCCAATATGTAAATATGCTCTCATATCTCCTCAGAGGAGACCATCAAAACCTTGCCCCTTCTCCCCTTACCATTGCAATATGTGTCTGGGTTTTACCTTTGGCACACTGACAAGAGTTGGAAGAATTAGGAGACCTTTGAAAGGGAGAACTACTATCGGTAAAGAAACCGAAGCCACAACAAGAAATAGGAAGAAAGCAATGTCTGAGTCAAAGTAAGTAAAAGTGAAAGAGGGGAGCAAAGGAGGGAGTGAGGGGTCTTGTGGAGGGCTTGTGGATTATAAGCACATGCCATACAGAAGACATGAATAAAACAAAGCATTCAAAATCATAAAGATGTCAATTTCATCTGTAGAATTTTTGCTGAATTCCAAAGGGTGTTTTGTTTTATTTTGTTTGGAACTAGATAATCTGATCCCAAAATTGAGTTGGAAGAGCAAAGGGCCAAGAATAACTGAGAAGCAATTTTGAAAAAGTACAAATTGGAAGAACTTGCACTATTAAGACTTAGAAAATATTTAGTAACGACGACAATAAAGTTGGGGCAAAAGGATAGACCAGTGGAGCAGAATAGAGAGCCCAGTCCCTGGCTCATCCAGTTTGGAAAAAACACCAGGCAGAGATGATGTTACAAAACAGTGTGGAAAGGGTAGCTATTTGATAAATGAGTTCTAGGAACAACATTTATCCATATGGAAAATAGAAAATTAGATTTCTACCTTAGATCAGGTAGATTCAATCCAGGTGGATTAAAGAGCTAAAAATAAAAAGCAAAACTTTAAAACACATGATGAAAATATGGAAAAATTCTTCATGACCTTAAGATAATGAGGGATTCCTCTAGGGAAAACCCCCACAAAAAATGGAAACCATAAAAAATTGATAATTTTGACTACATTAAAATTAACTTATGCACAACAAAAAGCCACTATAATAAAGTGGAAAAACAAGCCACAGCCTAGGATAAGCATAACGTGTAAAGAAACCTCTTGAATTAATTAGAAAAAGTTAACAGGGGGGTAAATGGACAAAGAACATAAACTATCAATTTGCAGAAGAGGAACCTCAGAAGGTCACTAAAAATACAGAAAGATGTTTGCTTTCATTATTAATCATAGAAATACTAATCAAAATAATAATGAAATACCATTCACACTCACCAGATCTGCAGAAATTTATGTTAGCCAATGCCAACATTAGCAAAGATCTATTAAATCACAGAGCTTCATCCACTCACTGTTGGTGGGACCGTAAGTTGATACCAGTATTTTGGAGAGCAATGTAAGCAATCACTAGTAAAGTGTAGGTGGTCATGTCCAGAAATTGCACTCCTAAGCATGGAGTCTTGTATGTGTGCACAAGGAAATATGTATTAAGATGTCTGCTGCAGCATGGAAACAACCAAGTGTACATCACCAAGAGACTGAATCATGAAATTGTGTTACCGGTATATAGTGAACTACAACAAACGTGTCAACATAGATAAACACCTCAGGAAGAAATGCTCAATGCAGAAGATTGTAATACTGTATATGCATATATAGTTAAAAGCCAGCTTGATATACTTTAAAATGTTTATGGATATATAAAAATAGTAAAAATATAGGCCCTGGCTGGTGGCTCAGTGGCAGAGCGTCGGCCTGGCGTGCAGAAGTCCCGGGTTCGATTCCCGGCCAGGGCACACAGGAGAAGCGCCCATCTGCTTCTCCACCCCTCCCCCTCTCCTTCCTCTCTGTCTCTCTCTTCCCCTCCGGCAGCGAGGCTCCATTGGAGCAAAGATGGCCCGGGCGCTGGGGATGGCTCTGTGGCCTCTGTCCCACGCGCTAGAGTGGCTCTGGTCGCAACAGAGCGACGCCCCGGAGGGGCAGAGCATCGTCCCCTGGTGGGCGTGCCAGGTGGATCCTGGTAGGGCACAAGCAGGAGTCTGTCTGATTGTCTCTCCCCGTTTCCAGCTTCAGAAAAATACAAAAAAAAATAGTAAAAATATAGAAAAACAGGCATGAAAATGATGAACACCAAGTTCAAAACAGTACTTAGCTCTGGGAAATGAGGGAGGAGAATGAGATAGAGAGGAATACAGGAAGAAACTCAGTAATATCTTAAATATTCACTCTTTAATGTGAAAAAACAAACAAACCCTGAAGCAAATGAGGCAATATGCTAGTATTTGCTAAAGTTGATGCGGTCATCATTAATGGTGCCCACCAAATATTTCTGGCCCTCTGTTTTCCAGGCCAATGGTAAATAGTATTGCATTTCCCATTTATTTTGAAATTTGGGGTGCCCCAGAGATTTACTTTGGCCAATGGACTGGAGAGGAAAGGACTTTGGTTTCAGGCCTCATGAGCCAGTATACAAAAGCTTTGGTCAGCATGGCAGCCCAGAGACAAAGCTTCTCCCCTCCCTGATCCCTGAGCTGCGTACTATCCCCAGATAACCCACAGAGGACAAGTAGATGAATGAGAAATAAACCTGTGTTGCTTTCAGCCATGAAGATTTGGGGATGTTTGTTACCAAAGCACAACCAAGTTCATCCTGACTGATAAAACTGGGAAGTGAGGCCCCTCTCTTATTTTATTGACTCTTATTTTCTTATTAAGTACTTTAGATGTGGGATGGAGGCAGAGTTGAACCGCAGGAGCATCCCCAGTGCTGCCAGCATGGGTCCAGCTTTCCCCCAGTGCTCTTTGCTAGCTATCAGCCTGTAGGAGCCAGAAACCTGGTTAGAAAGTCTTCGCTCTTCTCCAGAGAAAAGGAAACAAGAACCGTGATAACGGCAATGGCTCAACTATTGCTGACACTTCGTATGGCTTTTAGAAAAAGTATTTCCCCCTTTGTTCCCAAGTCTCTGATGTGTCTGAAATCAGTAGGTTTGTCCCCTTCCTGGCCCTCTTAGAGCCAGCACCTGCCCTCCATGTCCGTCGCGCAGCAACGGTTTCCCGGGATTGAAGCCACCTTTGTGAGAAATGCTAATAAAACTTTCCCACACCTCTTGGATTCCAGGTTCCTTTTCCGGGCTGCTTGCAAAACCCTCAGGGAGTAAAACCCCCAGAAGGGGTGGAGCGGGCGGGGTGCAGCGTGCTGGGAGAAGGAAGAGAAAGCGGCGCTCTCAGCCGGTTCTGCTCGCATTGTGCAGCAAGCACAAGCGGTGCCTGAAGTCACCGTGAAATGCGATGCCTTTGAGAAGTTCCGTGGAAAGAATGACATCATGAACAACCACTCCCCCCCCCCAACCCCACCTTTTTTCCAGTGGGAGTGAGAAATAAATAGACTGACACATTTTCCAGTCAGGGAGCAATTCTGGAGAGCAAGTTTACCTTGGCATGGGCGCTCAGGTGGGGCTGTGAGAAACCTTATCTGTGCTTGCCCGGTAAACAAGGAGCCCTCAATCTCTCTGGAGCCTTGGCCACTGAGCAGGTGACCGCAGGAGGCAGGTTAGCAGGGTGAGCTGAGAGCTGGCCAGAGCCATTGCAGAGCCAGCTTGGCCCCTGAGCGGCTGTGTTGGGTCAATATCACCTTGATTTGATTGACAGACTCATTTACTGACAGTTGGTTGCCAAGAGAAATGCCATCCAAGCCACCAGGTTCACAGGTAAAATTGGCATCCCTTCATTTGATGATTCTCAAACTGTAATGCGCATATGGTCACCTGGGGGTCTCATTAAAATGAGCAGCTTTTGATTCAGAAGTTGGGGCAGGGTGGAGAAACTGCATTTCTAACCAGCTGCCGAATGATGCTGACGATGCTTGGTCTAAGGTCCACACTGTGAGCTAGCAAAACCTTAATGCTCAATGACCGTGTGCGCTTACACAATCAAAACAGTTACCATACAAGGGGCCCTGTCTGCCTCTGTGACAGGTGTTTGTTGTCATCTAGTTCTTTTACTCTACACCCCAACTCTGCAAGCTGGGCATTATTGTTCCTGCCCCTCCTTGGCAGGCAAGAAAATTAAAGCGGAGAGGTTAATTTGTGCTGTATGTGTGTCATTTCTAAGAGGTGTTGTTACTACCTTCCCTTCCCAGTGATCTGAAATAACCCAGAGACAAAAGATAATGGGCACCCTTGTGGCAGGGCTGGGCGTTATCTCCTTGTGGCCATTGGCCCCTTTGACCCTGAGAATGAGCAATTCCTTTTATACAGAATCATCAGGTCCAAGCATGGGAATTCAGAAATCCTAGAATCAACGTCTGACCAGGTAAGTCCCAGCCTTAATAGAGATAGTTGCTCAGAAAGGTGGACAAGTCTGGTTTTTAAACCCCCCTAGTGCTAATATGTTCACCCCTAGGACATGCTGTTTGAGGTTCTTAATACCAGGAGAATGCTTTGATGAGTCAGCTTGGAAAGAATGCCTCTTAAGGGCCATTCAGGATGCAGGAGGGGAAAAAAATATACCCCAGCTTGTAGAAACACCAAAGTGAAGGCTATTATAACTAACTGACCCATCTGGAGATAAATAATTAAATACCTCGAAGAACTGGGATGAGCCCTTGCAAAACCCAGACAGCTTGCAGGTATGAACTTGCATCATGTCTGGCTCTCAAGGAGCAAGGTGGCTCGACTGGCTATATACTATATACTATATACTATATACTATATACTATATACTATACTATAGTGGCCCTGACTATATACTATACACGGGCCAAGCGGAAAAAATATAAGACTCTTCCCTGAGACCCTTGGGAGACCTGAATTCTGGTGACCACTCAACAGGTCGGGCTGCTCCAGGACTCCACTAGCATTTCAACCTCATCCACAGTAGTTCCAAGATAAGACCATGATTTGCACAGCAGAGTGGGGAAGGTTCAGGCCCTCCTGGAGGTCCATCACAGTTCCGTCCCTGGAAGTTGTTACACAGAAGAACTTACTCAGAGAGGCAAGTCCTAAGGCAAATTGAAGGCCGGCAAAGAAGTTATATTTAATTTTGTTATTTACATATTACATCATTCTAGAAAGTACTTGAGGGAGTTTACAGAAACCACAGAAAATAGAGTAAGGTTTAAAAAATAAGAAGGGAGACTATAGGGAGGAGGGAAAATAAAAGGTAAAAGAAAACAAAGTCTGGTGTGGTTAGTATCGTCTCAAATACTGTAAGATCTGTGCACCTGGACTGAGGAATCTTCAAATCAAGCCCTGGCTTCCTAACCTAAAACCAAAAGTACAGCACTCACTGTACCTGTGATGTCAAAAGTGGAGCAGAGGCTTCGGGGAAGCACATCTATAGGTATTCCTGGGGCTGAGGCTCCTCCCCATGGGGCCTCATAAGGGACAACCAGAAGACACAGTGGAATGTCATGAAGAGCGTCCTCAATACCAGCTCTGTGGGAAACCTTGTGGGTCATTTCATGGGGATGTCTCCTATACTGCCCCAATGCTTGCTGACGGCCATGTCAATGCCTAGACTGTTGAAAAGAATTATAGAAGACTTCAGAATGATCCCTGCTGAACTGACTTAATACCAGGTTAAAAATCAGAGGCAAGAAACTGCTTTGTGAATCTGCCAATTTCTAAGCACCTCCTTCCTGTCCTGACTTTCTGGGAATCTGATTTTAGCTTTGTCCCCGAGACTGGTACATCTTCACTCAGTGCTTTGGGGAGTGAATCTCTAGCACTCCCAGCAAAACTGGAGGGCAAGACAGAGGACACCGCATGTAGCCCATCCACAGGTTGGGAGCAGTGATCTTCCCTTCCAGACCCACTGAGCACAGAGCAGTTTCCTCTCTTGGGGCAAGCATAGGCTGAAGAGCCAGAGGACCCGCTGTTGGTCCTGAGTTTACCACCCACTGGCTGTCAGGACTGAGAAAAGGCAACCCCTTTCTGGACCTTAGTTTGGTTGCCTGCAAAATGAAGACTTTGGACTAGCCTCTAACCTATCACTCCTTAGGGATTCTCTCAGCTGCTGTCTTCTGTACCACATGGCAAACCAAAGGAAGGCAATAAAAGGGCGTTGTGAATGCTGGGGTCTCTGGTGGAAATAAAAATGTGTCACATGGGTCCCCTTTCAGGCGAGGACTTGCTGATCAGCTGTGGTGAACGGGGTCAACAAACTACCTCCAGCAGTTAGGTCCTTCAAGGTTAGCCTCTACAAAAGAGACCCACCTCTCCCAAGATCAAGCCCTTCCTAGGACAGCCCACAGTTAAGACAGAGAGGCAGGGGAACAAAGGCCCTGGCATTTTGTCGCAATGCAGGGCACTCTGACAGGTCCTGTTTGCTCCAAAGCTCTGTGTAGGCTTGGCTGAGATTTGTTGAGCCCACATCTCAATTAGACTTTTGTCTTGGCCCAAGCCTGCTTTTCCCCCTTCCTTCCATTAATGTTGGCCCCAAGCTCTATTCCTGCATCTGCCTCTGAAAAACCCAGTCTGCAACAGGGCCCAGCACCCACAGCACAGAGACTAGCCACATACATGCCCTTTAGAACAGAAGCCTTAGCCGCCATAGACCCAAGAGCGAGAGAAGCAACTAGCATGAGTAGGGTAAGAGCACTTGCAGCCACAGCTACTACTCAAGGGGCAATCATCACATGGCAGTCCCAACCGTCTAAACCAGAAATAACCCTCTTCTTCCCAAGCCAACCTCTGGAATTTGCTTTCCCAGTGGATGGTGCCAGTTTTCCAGTCATCCAAGCTCAGGAACTCCAAGCCTCTTCCAGTTTCCTCTCCCTCCTGCTCCCACATCCGAACAGTTACCAAGTTGTGAAGCCTCCGTCTTTGCATGGCCTCTCACCATCATCCACACCTCCCACAAACACACCTCCCTCTTGGGCCATCACAGCAGCCCCCTTGCTGACCTCCCTCTCTCCCGATCACCCCCCTCCTTTCTTACTCTCAGAAGGTTGGTCCCATGAGGGTACCTATCACGGAGATGTCCCCTGCTGCTCCCTGTCATTGCTCTATAGAAGGAAGAGAATACCAGGTGTCAGATATATTGGAATCACACTAGTCCCTCACACCTGTTTCCCCTGAAGTCACTGGGAGGTGTTCGTTGCTGCTTGTGACAAATACCCAAACACAAACAGAGGTGGTAAAACAATGTGAATTGGATGAAAGGTTTCTGTTTCTATTTGGATTGAGGTCAGTGTTATTTCCCTAACTTAGATCCAGAAAACAGGGCACTTGTTCAACTGCCATGGTGCCCCTGGCATGCAAGTATATGTGCTTGTGTGGACATGTGGAGGTCCCAAGAACAAAAGAGCTGGGTGACTTGCTGGCAGCCAATACCAGGGTGTTTCTTAATGTTCCTTGTTAAACAAATAGCTTTTAGATGCCCATGTTCCCATATGTGGAAGGTGGGAAGCTGTATGCCTGCCGGTGAGGGCTAGTGTAAACCACATTAGACTGCCCCAGGAATATGGCAACTCACACACCTGTGTGCTTCCAGCCAAGGTGTTGGCAAGTCTGAGACCCGGTGCAAATAGTGCAAGAAATGTGCTGGGAAAAGGGCGAGATAGGGTATACATTATTCTATCTGGCATCATTCTCTTTCTTCTAAGACAACTGGCTTGGCCTCTCTTTCTCAGCAAACCAAAGGGTGTTCCTGCCTCTATTATGTTTTCCTGCTAACGAGCAACAAAAAGAAATAATTGATGTGGCTTTTACTTTCCCTTCTTTAGTATTAATCTGCGAGCAGATCCAACAGAGGATAACTTTAATACTGTACCTTTCTGCCAAGGAAAGCAAGTGCTTGCCGCTGTTGTTCCCCAACTGAGCAACGAGTCGAGGGCAAGGAATATCAGGCCCATTTTACAGAAGGGTAAACTGAGGCCAGGCAAGTGAAGAGAGCTATTTGTTCTCTTATTAAGAATATCAGACCATATCATATCTGGTGTGTAATTCATCAGTTTCTGTATTCTTTTTTAAATGGAGAAATGAGTGAGTATTGTGGAAGATTGAGGGTCCTGGTGATAACATGACAATGTTATCACCTGGCAATATCATGACAATGACCCTGGTACTGTGAAGGGGACCCTGTCTAGTGTGGAACTGGAAGCAGAGTGAAATCAGGGCTCTCACAGTACACTCTCCAACCACCTTCAAACAAAAACGGGTGGATGGTTAGGAGGGGGGAACGCCCCCCACAACCTTGTGAAAGACTCAAACACACAACTCTAGCTTTTTTTCAATAGTGACATCAGAGGAATTAGGGAGTGAAGTTGGGAAACAGCCTCAGGAGAATTGCCTTCCATCTGTCTGGGTTCCTTTCCTAAGATAGGACTGGAGAAGAAGGAGCAAGGCAGCCAGGTGCAAGCTGGGAGGGTGGGTGGAGACACCCGGCAGCCTCCTGGAATGGTTCAGTCTTCAGCAGTCAGGGCAGAAGGTGTGGGAGGCCAGTTGCCTCACTGTCCTCAGTAGCGGGCAAGCAGTCATGTCACTACTCTCCCCAAGCCCCAAATGTGCCACGCTGTCTGCCCACTAGGCTTAGAACCCTTTCAGGGAAGCCTCTGCTGTCCGGAGGGCCTTGTTAAGCATGTGAAAAGGCATTTGGCCTTTCTCACCATTACGACCTGTCATCAGCTTTGCTCAAACTGGCACAGGACTTCTGCACCGGGGTCAGAGCCACCTCTCCCGCTGCACACCTGGACTTCTGAGCCTGGCTTGGGTCGGCGCAAGGACGCTGGGCGCCCAGGGACCCCTTGTAGTTGTCCCTGTTGGTTTGAAACTCTGACCTTTCTTAGTAAGGGGGGAAGAAAAGGGTCTGCTGAGACCTTTTTTTGCTCCCCTCCTGTTAGTCACTGTAGTGACCAATGGAGTTAATTCACTAATATTAGAGCTGAGGCAAGGATTCCAATCAGATCCCTTCACAGCGCTGTGACCAACAGGAAAAATCATTTTATATGTCTGTCCACTGGTGGCACCCACCCCAGCCCTTCTGAGGGGTTCACTTCCTTCTCCATCTGACTGTGGCTTGGTTTCCCCTCATTAACCCTCCGCCATCATCAGCCTCCAGACCGCAGAGCTCTTCCCTCTCGCCCACTGACCCTGCCTGAGATGCTGCTATCGGACAGAAGCCCGGGTGGTATTGCAAGCGTGTCATTCTCACAACAGTGTGAATTTATGTGTCAGATCAAGTTCACTTGCCTCAAGGCAGCTGCCTGAGATGAAGGGAGCTGAAGGATGAATATTTCAATGGAATAGAAAGGGATGGTTTTGGAGTCTGGGGTTGTTATGAAGGGAGCATGGGTTTTTTGAGATCAGTGGGTGCCTCGGGCAGGTCAAAGAGAGGTGTGAAACAAGAGGGAATGGAAAGGGGAAGTCTCAGAAGACACATTTTACATAAACCCAATCTGACCTACTTAACACTTCTGCTTAGGCCCCACCTAAGAGCACAAGAAATGCTGATATTAACTCAAGTCGTGGAGAGGCGAGGGGAAACGGGATCGGTTCGGCTAATAAAAGTGACGAAGTTTTTCCTGGGCTAAAAATTCTGTGCACAATCAATGTTGCAAAGTATAAGGCCCTTTGCTAAGAAATAAGAATTCCATTTAGCATGCGGACTTGTAGTTGTGAGGACCCCAATGTAACCTCCCAAGATCTAGATTCTTCTGCTCACTCCTTCTTCCCAGCACATCCCTGGCACTTTCTCAATCCTTTGCCTTTGTTTATGGTGTTCTTGTTGCTAGGATGTCCCATCCCTGGCTTCTACGCCTTCTTTGAGGCCAGCTCAGTGGCATCTTTTCCCCAACATTCATTCATTCAACAAATAGTTCTTGAATGCCTGCTATGCACCAGGCATGCTTCCAGGAGGTAGAGGTCCAGCAGGAAAGAAAGCAGACTCGCCTGACCAGGCGGTGGCGCAGTGGGTAGAGCGTCAGACTAGGACGTGGAGGGCCCAGATTTGAAGCCCCAAGGTCGCCGCATGGACTCACCGGCTTGAGTGTGGGGTTGCTGGCTTGAGCGTGGGATCATAGACATGACCTCATGGTTGCTGGCTTGAGCCCAAGGTCACTGGCTTGAAGCCCAAGGTCACCGTTTTGAGCCCAAGGTCGCTGACTTGAACAAGGGGTTACTCGCTCTGCTGCAGCCCCCTCCAGTCGAGGAACATATGAGAAAGCAATCAATGAGCAACTAAGGCGACTAAAGAGATGCAATGAAGAATTGATGCTTCTCATCTCTCTCCCTTCCTGCCTGTCTGTCCCTATCTGTCCCTCTCTCTCTGTCTCAGTCACAAAAGGAAAAAAAAAAAAAAGGAAGCGGACTCAATTCTTATCCTTTCAGAGCTAATAAGCTGGTAGTCAGCACCCCTCTTCCCAAAACAAGAGTAATCATACCACCCCCATGGTCACATGCCTCTACTGCAGCTGTTATCATATGGTCAGTCTTTCAGGGGGCTGGCCTCTGGTCCTCCCAGTCCCCCAGTGACAGACACCATGCCACACACCAGAGGCAGCCCCTGGTTTCTTCAGAAAAGGAACTCGGGAGTAGCAAATCTGATAGGAAGGGCAGAAGCTCGGGGTCTTCTATGCAAACTGCACATGCATAGCAAGTGTGCCGTTTCCACTCAGCTTTGTGATTATGTAGGGCATCACTGGAGCAATTTCGGGAATGAGTCTTAAAGCTGTGTTGGCCTATCCCTTTCAGTGTGTGTTTCTTTGGGATGGTTTTGGGGGTGACGAGAATAGGAGAGGTGCACAATTCCTTGGAAGCAACATCATCTGGTCCATGTTAGGTGCTTAATTCCCATTGGTAGAACTGTTGAAATGGCATGAAGGTGTAATAGGGACCCAGCTATCTGATCCCTGGGCTGGGCACCATGTGGGTGTGAAGCACACCTGGGACTCCAGCAAGCCGGTGGGGAGCTCGGGTTACGGGTTACGGAGTTGGCAGGGGCATTCAGAAAGAGCTGCTCCGCTGTGCATAATTCACTGCTTGCTCCTCTACGGAGGAGCAGGGGGTGTGAAGTCAGAAGGGACACAGCTGCCCTGGAGGAAGCTAGCGACATCCTGTATATTAGAAAAGAAAACTGAAAGTGCATTTCTTCACAAGAAACTATTGTGAGTGTTTTCCTTTTATTTTTTTGTAACCCCCCAGGTCCAGTGGAGATCTCTGGTCCAGAGTTGTGGGTGAAATGGCTTGGGGGTGGGCACTGGACAGAGAGGTATGAGAGAAACACGGATTTCCGAGAGGCCGAGCTCTCTGTCTAATCTGGGGAAGGTATCAGCCCGCGGGAGCCTGCCCCGAGGAGCCCTCTGCTATAGGATATGTGTCCTGGTGATAGTAACCTCTTTTCTGGCTGTTAAAGTGCATTCCTGTGTCGCTGTGGAAAGAGAGAAAGCATGCTCGAGTCAGAGCTAGGACAGGAATGTGAGTATTTCCTTAATTGGACACGAGAGGCTTGAACTGGTTCCAGTTTTAGTGTTTTCTTTTAAGAGCCTGGACCCTAAAGATGCCATAGAGTTTTCTTTCTCTGAAAAATCCCTTTGGTTCAAAGGCCCCTTGATAGAAATAAAGAAAAGGCCAGGGCTCAATCTCTTTGATATTTGGAAAGGCAAGAGTTCATGAGCTGCTAGATCCCAGGCTTCTTATGGGGGTGAGAGGGTTCTGGGTAGAAAGCAGGAGGCTCCTGCTGAGATGGCACATGGTGAGAGTACCCACAGGCTTTATATTGGGCCGCAGAGCCCTGATGATAGGCTGCAAAGCACTTTCCTCTTGAGCATTTATAGAAGAAATTTCTCTCAGCCTTATTAGCACCCTGAGAGCTTAAAAAAAAAAAAAAAAAAGACGTCTATTGCCTGCTTTATTGCTTTAGGAATCTGAGACACAGAAGTCATGCAACTTGCCTGAGGTCTTCCAGCAAAGCCAATACAAAAGGCTAGAGGGTTTGGTCTGGTGGGTTTGGGCTGCTTTGTGTTGTGAACTGCTACTTCCCTAACAGCCAAGGAGGGAAAGCATGCTCGCACTCTCGGGCTGCACCCATTCATCGTCGGTCCAAAATCCAGCTGGACCCTTGCTGGGAGGCACCAAAGACTGGAGGAACTTGGAGGGGGGTTGTGGGGAGATGCTGGGACACTGGGATCACAGCAGTGCCCCACCAGGCAGTTTTACTACGTACCCCTGTCCCTGAGTGCTGGAAACTTCAGTCAAGGGGCTCCAGGGGAAAATGGGGCAATGTGTGGTTGAAATGAGGGAAAAACTAATGCAAATGCAATCAGCTCTGCTGAACCCCCTCTTTTCTTCCCCAAACACCTTAAAAACAAGCCATTCGTCTGCTCAGTGCTTTCCAACTCACCAAATGTTTTCATAACATTATCTCATTTCAGCCTCACATCAACCCACACACATTCTTGCCTTTCAGATTTCTCATGTACTCAAACAAGTTTCACCGAAAAATTGGCCAGAAACTCCCCTTCTCCTACTCATTCTATTTTTTTCTTAAACCCCAGGCCTTTGACTGATACCTTTAATAAGCTCCCAGATTCCCCAGGTGGGAAATGTGTTTATTTTGCTAGCTGTGCCCCACTGATGGACACCAGTAGTCCTGGACTTTGCTATTGGAACCAACACTTTTGTATTTAGTTTATAATTAAGCTGTTAAAACAAACAAATAAAACCACAGAGGCTGGGATAAGTGTGGTATTGTGGGAAAACATAGGTTTTGGAACCAATAAGCCCAAGTCAAATACTTATTCAGCCATTTGAGAGCCATGTGGCCATGGTCAAGTTACTTAACCTCTCAGAGTCTCTCTTTCTTCATTTGTAAAATGGGGCAATGGTGCTAATGGCTTAAAGTAGTTATGAGGCATAAATGTGCTGCCAACTGTTACTCAGTGAAGTTCCTTATAGCTAACCAAAGGACCGGCTTCACCATGACTAGGCACATTAACTGCAATATAGTATGGGTTTTTTTGCAAGCCCAAAGGGAGAAAAAGCGTGGGATTATGTTGCTAAATGAGTTTAAATGGGAACATTTTTACTCGATGAAAATTAACTCCATGTCCTGCATACATGGCACAGTGGCACCTAAAGTAACCCTAATAAGTTATAAAACTCAGTATCTTTATTTTCTTTCTTTCTTCCTTCCTTCCTTCTTTCTTTCTTTCTTTCTTTCTTTCTTTCTTTCTTTCTTTCTTTCTTTCTTTCTTTCTTTCTTTCTTTCTTTCTTTCATGTTTTCCCGAAATTAGAAGCGGGGAGGCAGAGAGACAGACTCCCATGTGCAACTGACGGGGATCCACCTGGCATGCCCATCTGGGGCATTGCTCCATTGTGGCTGGAGCCATTCTAGGGCCTGAGGCAGAGGTCATGGAGTCATCCTCAGCACCAGGGCCAAGTTTGCTCCAATGGAGCCTTGGCTGTGAGAGAGGAAGAGAGAGATAGAGAGAAAGGAGAGGGGGAAGGGTGGAGAAGCAGATGGGTGCTTCTCCTGTGTGCCCTGACCAGGAATCGAACCTGGGACTTTCACATGCATGGCTGATGCTCTACCGCTGAGCTAACTGGCCAGGGCCTCTTTATCTTTTTTTAAAAATCTTTATTTTAGGGGTGGGAGAGATGGAACTGGAAAACTGGATTTATGTAATGTTGGAAAACAAAGCAGTTCTGATTACACTTGGATTTTTATTGAAGCAGAATTGTTTTCAACCCTTTAGTTCCTGGGACAAGCGTGGGGGTGGGTGGGAGGGAATGCAGAGGGCTCTGACTGGGTATTTAGTTTACTGATCTACACACAGATGTTCATGAAATGTTGGTGGTGGACTCAGGTGGTTTAGGGAGTCTGGATCATGTATTTGACTTTTGCTGCTGACTTCTTGACAAGTGCAATGCAAGACGTAGGGTTGTAGTGGAAAGAACATTTGACCATCCATCTGAAGGACTGCGTTCAGGTTCCATCTACACCACTTAATAGCTTGGTGACCTTGGACTTGCCATTTAATCTCTTAGGTGACTTCTCACCTGTAAAATGAGGAAACTGGATTAGGCGATTTGAAAGGTCTCTTTTCAGCTCTAAGTTTCTGAGGCTCTAAGTAACTTCAATTGCTTGTGTTTCTTTTTCTACATTTATTCAAAGGCAGTGGGGATAGGAACCTATCTCATAGGATATTAAGAAGAAATAGTCAGTCTGCATGACAAATACCTTGTGTCTTTAGAGATCTGAATAAAATGCAGTAACCCAGACCATGTAACAGAGTAGCTGTGTGACTGTTGGCAAATCCCCTCATTTATTGCAGCCTTGGCTTGCATATTTGTAAACTGGGGGCTATAAGACATGCTATGTTATTCTTATTATGTTCTTTTGAAAGCTGAGTTTATGAAAATGCTTTGAAAAACCACAGGGGACCATATAAAGTATTATGATTGAGAAACGGCATACTTGTTATGGTTGTATCAAAGTTCAACCCTGTGCTTCCCATATTTCCAAATGAATGAATGTGTCACTGTGACCCCAGAAAGGAAACAGAAAGTGTAGATCTGAGGTCACAACCTAAAGCTTACTTTCTACTCCAACTTACTGACAGAGGTGAAATTTAGTTGAAATGGGCATTAATATGAGGTGAAATTTAGTTGAAAGGGCATTAATATGTTTCCTCTAGAGCAGTGGTCCCCAACCCCCGGCTGCGGACCGGTACCGGTCCGTGGACCATTTGGTACTGGTCTGCAGAGAAAGAATAAATAATTTACATTATTTCCATTTTATTTATATTTAAATCTGAACGATGTTTTATTTTTAAAAAATGACCAGATTCCCTCTGTTACATCCGTCTAAGACTCACTCTTGATGCTTGTCTCGGTCACGTGATACGTTTATCTGTCCCACCCTAAAGGCCAGTCTGTGAAAATATTTTCTGACATTAAACCGGTCCGTGGCCCAAAAAAGGCTGGGGACCACTGCTCTAGAGTGCACATCAGGTAATGACCTCAGTGTTCTCCAATGCAGGGAGTTTTTCCAGAGGCCAGATATTGGCTAGAGGAGGTCTTACTTCCCACTTCTCACTCTGCTCCAGAATGAGACCATTTTGACGCTTCAGGAGTATATGTGTGTATGGTGGTGGGTGGGGAGTGTCGCTTTCTGAGTTTTGAAAGTTTTGCAAAGCAATAATAACAACAACGTAGCGCACGGCTATTGATACATAAAAGCGGTGAGACAAGTCCTTTGTCCACATCTTTCCAGGGATGGCAACTGGGGAGAAATAGCAGAAGGCTTCTGTCCTGCTCACCCAGAACCTAGCTCAGGGCCCCAAAAGTCCCAGCCTAGAAACCAGCTCTCCAAGCATTGGCTTTTCCTTTTGTTTTTATTTTTTTGTCTTTTACATTTTTTCCATTGGGTTTTCCTCTGGCTACTTAAACGATAATGTCACACCCAATCTTGAAAAGCTTCTCTACCCTACCCAAAAGACACAAACAGCCCCTACCCCCAGCAGGAACTCCAGATCTGGAGCATCCCCCATCAGCTCCTGGCTATAGAAGCAGTGCCCTCGATTTGGACACTATCTCCAGAGGAGCAGAATGAAGATGGTACTTGGCAGCACAAATCCATTTCTGATTTATGTGGGGTTGTGGGGTTGGGATGGGGAGAAGCTCCTGAATGTCACTGCTTGGAGGGAGCAATGGTGGGTCTTGTCTTGAAGCTGCATTTTCCTTGAAAGTACACTGCTTTCACTTAGGTTGTATTTATGAATGACTAAAAATAGCAAAATTATTTTTATTGTGTTTTAAAATATTTATTGATTGATTTGAAAGGGGGAGGGGGGAGAGAGATACTGATTTGTTGTTCCACTTATTTATGCATTCATTGGTTAATTTCTCTATGTGCCCTGACTGGGATTGAATGCACAACATTGGCGTTGTATGGCTTTAACCAACTGAACTACCTGGCCAGGGCCAAAACATATTTTAATTATTCTTCTCAATTCTTTTTTATATACACATTCAATAATCATGATCAGATCTTATCAATTACTTTTGTTTGGGTTGGCTTGGGAAGGCTGGTGAAAATTATGAGGGCCTCTGTTACAGCCTCACCATTAATCCTAGCCATTCCTTGAGACAGAATGTATTTCCACTTTTAAGCACATACACATGGTTTCAAAACATTCACAACCTTTCAAAGAGATGACTGACTTCAAAGCACGTTTAATTTTGCCAAGTTTTTGATACCCCCCCACACACACACACACATCCTACATCCCTAGTACACATATAGGTTAGGTTTATAAAGCCATTTCACAGGAGTTTTTGGAGCAGAGGTGTGAAGCAATGCACTCCAGCCACAGAGGGGCAGACTGCCATCCTGGCTCTGGGGGCTGTGCAGACTGACCACCACAGACTCCCGGAGCTGCAATTCCTGGGCAGTGTGGAGGGGTTCCGCTGAAGCTCTTTGTTTCTTCTTGGATCAAACCTGGGAGCCAATGCTGGGGGTGTATGCTCCAGCGGCACCCACCCTCACCCCTGCCCTGCGTCGCCGGCATGTGTGAATGTGTCCAGTGGCAAAACCCTAAGACGACACCACTTCCTTTCTCACACAACCAAAACCCTCTATGATCTCAGGGCTGCAGGCTAGCCCCTCATAAGCTAACGCGACCCCTGCTGTCTCTCGGCCCCCTTCCCCTCCTCCCAGCTCCGCGCCCCCTCCCACCTCCCAACGTCTCTTTTTAAGCAGTTTTCTCATTTCCACGCAGCTTGCAGGGGACGCACCTCGGGCACAGCGATCGAGATGCGGCAGGCGAGGATGCCAGGGAGAGGCCTACTTTGGGGGATGAATGCTAAAGCAGGGTCTCAAGGTGTGGGGCTGAGGACGGTGAATGGGTGCAAAGGAGAGCGCTGGCGCCAGGTACTCAGGGTCGAAGGATGGCGCCCTCCTCTGGCGCAACGCGGCAGCCAAGCGGTCACGTCCGGAGCGGGCCGGCGCCCTCTTCAGACCCACAGTCCCCCTCCCGCGAGTCCCCAGAGGTGCGTGCAGGAAAGGGGGCACCAACGCAGGCGGGTTTCTATGTGCTAAGTGGCGTTGACATTGAACTCCAGCCCCAGTGCGTGCGTGTGTGCGCGCTCGTATCCACGCGCCTGTCTGCGTATGTGAGTCGTGGGCAGAGAGCCGGGCTAGAAGCTGCAGCAAACCACGGCCCTCGAGGAGCAGAGCCGAGCGCGCCCCCGAGCTGCCGCCCGCAGGATCTGCGAGCGCTGTAGCCATTCATGATTTTGGTGACGTTATTCCAGGAGTGGGCGAGGGAGGGCGGGGTCTCCCAGGGCCGAGCCCCGCCCCCGTCCCTATAAATACTGCTTCCCGGGCTCTTTGTGGGGCCGCGAGCTCGGTAGAGAACCCAGTGCCCCGTCTGCTCTGCAGACGCAGCTGGCAGTGGGGCTGTCTCCGGAAGGCGGACCTGCGAACGCCCAGTGCCCGCACTCGACCGCCTGTTCCCTGCCTGCCGCGCCTGTCTGCGCCCGTGACATCCTTACTCGGGACGCAGTGACCGTTTTTAAAGCACAAGGGCGTGGGTCAGCCTCCCCTAGGACTTCATGTCTGTATATTTCCCCATTCACTGGTGAGTATCCTGCGCCCTCGGTGGGCATCCGTCTCGCGGCAGTGGCTGCGGGGCCCCGGCGCCTGTTCGTACTGGCTCGGGTGCGAGGGGAGCAGGCGGCGCGGGCGCCGGGCGCTAACCCGCCGCCCTAGCCCGTGCAGGAGTCAACGTCAAGGTTGCAAAGATGGGGGTGGGGGGAGGTGGTGCTGAGAGCATCCAGACAAAGGAAGTGAACTCAAAGCCCTCACTTAAGAGACGTCTGGAAAGGTGTATATATGGTGGTGATGGGATCGGGGAGAACCAGACGTCACGCCCGAACCCCGATAATAAAACTCCCTGTGCGGAGGGCGGTAGGAGGCGCGAGCTGTGCCTGGGGCTGGGGGGCTCCTCTCCCCGGGCCCCTCCCCTTTTTCTTTTTGTTTGCTTGCAAGTCTTGGCGTCGAGTCTGGCTGCTGCGGGGCTGAGCTGGTGCAGCCGCGGCGTTTGCAGATCTCGGAAGGGTGGGTGAAAAACACTCCCCACACGTTACTCGTCTGAAGCCACAAGCGCAAGCTTTCCTTCCATTGCCTTAACAACGGACGCGCTTTTGTGGGGGCCTAAGCTGAAGAGGAGCGGCCCTCACTGGCCCCGGCTAGAAGGAACCTAGGCCGGGCAAGGGCGGCGGAGGTTTGCACCCGACTGACTAGGAGGGATGCGCCACGACGCCCTGCTTTTGCAGAGCGAGGCTCCAGGCCACTGGGACTTACGCGCCGGCTGCTGCTTCCTTCCTGCTCTGGGGAAGAGGAGGAGCGGCGGGGAGGGGGGGGGGGGGGATGGTAGCGCTGGTGGCTTCGAAGCGCACTCTCAGGTGCCGGCGTGCAGAGCCGGCCCCGCTGGCTCTATCTTGGTGCGGTCCTGCTCAGCCCAGGCACCGGAAAGTTCACGCTTCTCGCTTCAACTTTTCGGGTCCGCGCGAAGAACCTGGCGAGAGCCTTGTGCGCGCTCGCTCTTTGGCCCAATTCTTTGGGGGTTGTGGGTGAGGGTCGGCGGCAGCCTTTCCATGACCCGGGAGGAAACTGCCTTCGGAGTCCCAGATCCTGACCCGAAACTTGCTCCGAAACCTAGTATCTTCTCTTAGACCTCTCTCCTTTTGGACTCCCCTTCCTTATCAACCTTCGAGGTGTGTGAGCAGCCAGGTGCCATATGGGTGAAATTGAAGGCTATTGGAGGCTTTGTGCCCCCTGGCCACTCAAAACTTGCCAAGGCTCTAACTGCTTAGAGCCCGTCAGGGTTCTTATCCTCTGAGAAGTTAAGATTTGGTGTTATTTTATAGTTGATTAGCGCTTCATAGTTTGCAACCCCCCCATCAGTCCTTTAGCATAACTGTGAGATATACATTATTAAGCATCACGGTAACAAATAGGGAGGGCACCTGTGGCTCAGAGAAGTTATGTGCCTTGTTAAGATCACACAGCTCTTGAGTGGCGGGGATTGGACCAGAAGCTATTACTTCTGTTTCCAAATCCAATGCCATTCTAGTATAATAACCATAAAATGAAGAAGAGTTTGGTGCCCGTTTCCTTAGGCATAGTCCCTCTAAAACCTGTTACACTTCTTAATATTTTTTAAACCATGTGTAAAGGCATGAAAATATTGGGTGTTGTGTAGAGAGTACATTGACTTTGGTTGTGCTATTTGGCATTATGCTTTTGGGACCCTGAATGTGCCCACAGCTTGTGTGAAGATAATGGAATGTTTGTATCCTGCTTACGGAGTACAAAGCACTTTCACATGTCTGCCGTTGGTGGGCCAGCTTGGCCCCTCTGGAAATTTCCTTTGCAATCAGAGTCTGGGCATCCTTAAGGCTTTTAATCCAGAGGATGTTTTTCAAGCTGTAAGCTTGCAGCTGCTGTGGCTAGGGTTAGAGAAGGGGGTTGGATGGCAGATGTGAAGCTTGCAGAAAGCTGACCCCTTGGGGGCTTTAAGTGTGACATTTTACAAAAAGTACCAGAGAGACAGAAATTTAGGAGGGCAGTATTATTAGACTTGGTTTCCCTGAGGTTGACCTGTTATTATGTAATATGCAGTACAGCTGGAGAAGGGTTCAGTCCGTTTTGATATAGACAGATGGACTCAGCTACCTACTTTTTTTTTTCTAGTTCTGTCACTCAAAAGAAAATCCAGGGTCACTCTGTGCCAGTGGAGACTAGTACAGGAGAGGAGGGAAGAGGACGTTTGCCAGAGAGGTTTTCAGACAATGGGCTTTGTTGATTGAGGTTGAGAGCCCTGATGCTCTTGACTTGTAAGGCACTTCCTCGGGGTGTGAACTTGTTTTTCTTCAAGTTCTGTTTTGAACACCTCTCTTCCTGCCTCCAGACTGTCCCTTGATCTAACAGCAGAGTGCACCAAGAGTAGGAATGTGAACGTTTTTGTGTTGACTTTTGGTCTGGGTTTCTTGGCAGCCCTGACTATCTGAGATCGGCTGAGATGACTGAGGTGATGATGAGCACCCCGTCCATGGAGGAGATTGGCCTCAACCCCCGAAAGGATGGCCTTTCCTATCAGGTGAGTTCAGTGCTGGGTTCCTTCTAGCTCTTTTTAAAAAAAAATAAAATTTTTTTAAATTCATTTTAGAAAGGAGAGAGAGAAGGAGAGAGACAGAGAGAAAAGGGGGGGGGGGAGGAGCAGGAAGCATCAACTCCCATATGTGCCTTGACCAGGCAAGCCCAGCGTTTAGAACCAGCGACCTCAGCATTTCCAGGTCAACGCTTTATCCACTGCACCACCACGGGTCAGGCCCCTTCTAGCTCTTCAGTGTCTAGTGGCTATTGCTGGGGTTGGTAGCAGACTTGATTCTGCATCCCAGTGCCACTTATAGGAGCTGCATGACCTTGGCAAAGTCCCCTAATGCTGGTAAGCCTCTACTTCTTCATTTGCAAAATGGGGCAACAATATTCTTTACCTCGTGGAATTGTGATGAAGATTCAACATGATGAGAGGATGGGCATAAGGCACTCATAGTCTGTGGGACACAGTAACGGTTCAGCAAACATGAACTAATGCTATTAATTAGTCATCCTGGTGGCTGTGGACTCTCCCATTCATGGCAGCTAAGGAGGAAGTAATTTGTGCAGTCAGCTCAGGCATAACTTCCTTTCCCAGCCATACCTTAGGCAGTGGGAACATCGCTATGAGGGGCAGTAATGGGCAAGGGTGGGCTGGTGGAGGAATAGGTTTGTCAAACGCCGCTTTCTTCCCCCAGCTCATGGTTGACCAACTGATTCCAACAAAGTTAATGTTCAAACTACTTAGAGTTGAGGAGAGCTTTTCCCAAAGAAAGGCTATCTCAGGAGTGCCATTGCTGGACCCTAGCTTAGAAATTGTCCTGTGTGGTAGATTCAAATACATAAAGGACCCAAAAAGTGACCTAAGTTAGAGCTTTGGATTCACAGCACCGTGCTCTTTCTGGCCTGCCATGTTGCTCTCCCACAGCTCCCGGATAGCTTCAGAACACCTTTGGTTACCCGTGGGGAAGATTTCTGAGGAGAAGACCTAGGTTGTTATATTTGGGAGAGGAAAGAGTCTGTTTTTAAGGGCAGACCTTGGCCCTGGGAAAATTGTGTAGGGTGGCTAGCCTGGGAAAGAAAAATGAGGGTGTGGTGGGCTCAGTAGGCAGATATTAATCGAATATCCTCTGTGGGCCATGCGCTCTACTGATGATGCTCATTCGCTCTTGACCGTAGCTCAGAAGGGAGAATTCTGGCTTTGTTCCATGGATGAGGAAACAGACTCAGACTGAGTAGGTCACGTGGATCTGAACTACAAAGCCTTGCTCTTCTGATGGATCATGAGTCTGTACCTTGGGTTGGTTCTTGGCTAGAGTCCAGACTTGCTCTGCCTGGTCATTCCTTAGAACCATTCCAGGGGCATTTTGATTGTAAAGGAAGAGACTAATAGAAAGCCAGGTAGGTGAAATGGAGGGAGGCTGATCAAAGACTGTCTAGGACAAAGCTAAGGTTGGGTAAGGTAGATTGGCAGGTGACAGCAGAGACACCCACAGATGTGCTTGGGAGATTCAAGAAGGCCTCTTTGCTTTGTGTCTCTGTGGTCAACCCCCTTTTGCTGGATGTAAATAAATATTCAGGTGGCCTGAAGGGTGTGGGGGAAGAGGGGAATACCCTTTCCTGGTAGTTTTATACCCTCCATGTCCAGAGTGAGTCTGAGCTGGAATCGAAAGCCCCACAACCTGTGGGAGGGCAGAAGTTTCCTGGCTCACCAGCTGGGGTGTTTTTAAATACCAGTTTCCAAGCCACTGAATCAGACCGAATCTCTCTGTGGTTACAGGTAAGATTTTCTTTCAGTTCTGAGTTTTAGATTTCCATCACAGAACCTTTCCAAACATAGTCGTCGGTATGTGTTGAGTGTACTTTTTATATTCTCCTTTTGAATATATCCCAGGATAAAGGGCCAGGTCCTGCAGGGAACTTTTCTCAGCTCTCTGAGTCCTTCAGAACATTCTTCTAGGTCTGAGGAAGAGGGCAAGTGACAACGGAGGACAGAGTGCGACACTGGGCAAGGAAGGCAGAGGTGGGCCCCCACCACAGGAGGAAAAGCGGATCACTTCGGGGCTCCTAAAATGTCTTGGTGCTGCCTAAGAAAAGGGCCCTCAAATCTCCCTTGTGGGGCTGGATCGAGAGCCACCACCCAGTTCTCACAGCCCCTCAGGAAACTTGTCCCTTCTGCTTGGTTGGGGGTCACTGGCCAGTTCCAAAATATCTTACTTGGAACTTCAAAGCAGTGTGTCACAGATTTCAGAAAGGTCTCTGAAAGGTCTTCAGAAGGTGTTGCCTGATGAAGAGAAAGGGGAGAGGTTGTCATCTTTAACCAAGCAACATCTATTGGCCACTTGCTATAGGTAATGTGCTGTGCTGTGTGTCTGCACAGAGAGGGCTCAGGGCCCATAGGGGGGGGGGAGCAGCAGGTACCTGACAACCAGCACACGAGCAGTCTGGTGGAACAGTGTGGAAGCCAGACCCAACCCACGTGTGGCTGGCAGTGACAAAACTTGGATTGAGGTCAGACTGGGGCTGGCGTTGAAAGAAAATTAGGACTTTGAGAAGGCACCTTCATCTCTAATCTAATTTTGTTGCATCTCCAGATATCCCTTGGCTTGCCCCTATTGGTGTCAGGTGCAGGGCTCTGCAGAGAGCTGGCTTGACAGTTGCCATATGACAGATATTCTCTGGGCCCGCTTAAAGCTAGTGCCTTCCAATTAAACACATTCCCACCGGCACTCTGGGGATTGGCTGGGACTGCACTTGGCCAGGGCCGGTCTGCTGTGCGTGCTCAGGCTGGGCTCAGATCTGGGGGCGGAAGATCTCAGAGCGCTGTTCCTGGCATTCTGCCTGAGGGTAATAATAGTACGTGGCTTTTTACTGAGACCTGCTTTTCCAAGGAACTGAAAGTGGGAAGGAGACATCAATCCCGACTTGGCAGATGAAATAGAATCTCAGGCTTGTGACTTGACCTTGAAACAAGGTCGTAAAATAAATAGGCACTCTGGGCTTTGCCAGTCATTCTCCCACCTTCCAGACCTACCTAGAGCGAAGCCTTCCTGATTTCTCTGCCCCAGATATGACCTCTTTCAACACCTGTGGCATGCTGTGCTTTGAAATCATGCTGCACTGGGTTTTGAGGATATATGGGTTTCACCTTACCTTCTCCCTGCCCAGGTCTCTGAGGGTAGGGAATGACTTCTTACCCTCTCTGTGCCCATCAGCCATCACCCTTCCTACACTCCAATCCAAGGTGCCTGCTGGCTCAGGGCCTTCCCAGAGCAGGTGCTAAGAGGATGGTGTTTGTTTCAGTGATGCCCAGGCTTCTGAATCTAAAGCTGGCCACCCTCGCTCCTGGTTTAGGATCTGTAAAGGGCCTCCTCAGTCCTGTGCCCGTCATGGCTTGACATAGATGCCTTTTTACCCCCTGAAAGATTCAGATAAGCCCTCTCTCTTGCGCTTAAGGAGATGGTGCTATTTTGTGAGCATGTATAAAAATCGACAGAGCCGGTGCCTTGTTTTGTCTTAACATTCATTTAGAGAATCAATCCAATATGAGAAATTCATGTGTGCGTACTCACTTGGCATGAATTATAACACCCACCAGGTGAGTGAGTAAATGGTTACTAGAAAGTCTGAGTACATTTTGGGCTGGCTGTGGGTGGCAGCCAGCTCACTGGGACTGAGTGGGAGGGTCTCATTCCTTAATAAATTCCTTACATTTATGTCCCTGGTGGCTGCAACTCCTTTCCCACACTGCATCGGTGGGCCTCCTGTTGTCCTGCCCTGGGACCGAAGGTTACAGTCAAAGGCCTGCTTCCTTTTCCTAATTCAAGGAGGCAGGCCAGTGGCTGCCTGGTAGGGCCTTCCCTTGGCTCTAGGGGCTCTAAGAACTTGGGATTTTGGAATGCCTCTCTGAGTGGGTCTCCTTCCACACTGCCCCTGATTGGCCTGGGTCCTGAATGGGAAAGGGTCCTGAGCATTTGCCTGGGGACACTGATGCTGCCATAACTAAAGGGCCCCAGCACAGCATGCTGAAGCTTCTGCAGTCTTACTGCACTTGCTCAGTTCTAGCTGGAGCTATGGCTCCTTAGCTTGCATTTACAACTGTCCATGCTAAAGCATCTGGACCAAGATCTGATAACTTTATCCTTCCCTAAGGTCTTTAAATTCTTCTCTTGCCAGCTGCCCTTTGTACTCCTTCTGCTGTTCTTGGTCACATACTCCTACCCTCTGATGTCCATCCACCGGTCACACAGGCAGCCGGCTGTCTTTCTCAGGGAAGCCGGGGAAGACGTGCTATAAACCAGCGGGAGCCGGGTCTTCACTCGTCTCCGTGCCCTGCGGGCTGTGCCTTGTGCCATCCCTTTGATACACTGAGCTCAGAGCTTCCCTGCATCTTCCCTTGCATTTCTCAAGGCAGGAGGAAGGGATTCCCTGATGGTTTATACGGTGGGGAGGAGGGACAGTGGGGCAGCGGCGCCTCTTCCTGCCATAGCCCTGTCATCTGTTTCTGGCAGTCCAAGAGCCTCGGTTCTAGCTCTGCATTAGGTCTAAAGAACTGTGCTGGCTGAGAGCTAGCCTCTCCCTGGACCGAATTTCCCGGCCTCTTCTATCTTCCTGGCCCAACAATAGGCGACGCCCTTCTCTCCCCTACTTCACTCTTGATCCAAAGCAGTGACTCCTCTTCCAAAGAACAGGCTCGGTTTAATCAACACAGTCAGGCAGCAGCTCAGAAACACATTGTTTTCACTCCCACCTGCGCCGAGCCATCCTTCATGAAGACCCCCACCCCACCCCGAGACCGCTTTTCCCTGAGCCAGTCTCACCTGTGTAAATGCACATGATGTAATATGTGATGGATTGAGCTTCTTTTCTGAGTTAAACCTTCAGAGAGCTTCCTGCTCTGTGTCCCTGCCTCTGTCTCCCTCAAGCCCTGCTCACGAGGCCATTCTAGGCATAACTCACCAGCCACCTTTGTCCCTTCCGCCTCGTACCCCTTGTCTTGTTGGTTACGCTTCCCCACCCCCCACCCCCAGGCTGTGCAACTCCACATGTTCTGGCTGAGCAGCCGCTGGGAAGTCTCACGGTCACTAGGAAATCATCTTTCACAACGTCAGACTTAAAAGGCCTCAGTTGTCCCTGGAGAGACGTAAAGCTAAAATCCCAACGCACTTGGCAGGAGATGTCCAGCCAGGGACACGCCATGTTCCTGGAATCACAGCGAGTTTTCTTTCTCCTGTCCCTAAGACCTCCATCCCGCTCCCTCCTTGGTACAAATCATAATCATGTGATGCAAAACAGGCAGTTAGGGTCACATGGTTCAGAAGCACAAGGGGTCCATTCCACTGAGGGCCTGTGTCTGTACAGTCTGCCCTCTCGGAGTCAGTATACACTCCGCTTAGATCAAGCCCACTTTGTGTGAGGGACCCAGCACCTTCCTTCCTAGGTCCAAAGCCTTGTCACAAACATTGTGTGCTCTGTTTTGGAATGCCCCTGGGTTAGGGCCTGCAGAGAGCTGGAATTATTCCCATGGGGGATTCCCTCTCAGCATGCACATGTGGTCACAAGAGTGAGTCTGTAGCCCATCCAGGGAGAGAACAAGCTTTCTTCACTTTCCCAGCCAACACATTGCACACTAGAACCATACAACCAGCCTTCTCTCAAAGGGCCTGTGTTAGGACTGACGACTTAAGTGCTGGTGTGTTCGTCACTCCCTAGAGCTGGGTCTGGGTCTTAGACTGTGTTTGTTCCTACAATGCTGGACACAATGTCCTACAATAGTCACTTACTGAGTGCTGAGTGATTGGTTGGACCCTTCCTCCCTCCCTTTCCTGCACTGAGAATGATCCCTCTGTCTTGCCCATCCCATGGCGTAGATTTTTACAGGATCAGCATTTTCTCTACATCAACTCAGTCTCCCAAGTTGGATAGAAAGGAGGATTGGACCATTAGGGAAGGGGATGAGTTTGGGTGGCGGATCTTGTGACTGGAGCCAAGAGCTATTCCTGGGTGTCTAGTGAATGTCCTGAAATGATCTTTCAGGCCCGCGTCCTAAAATAATCCTGGGAGGTTATAAAGGCAGTCCCTCATTCACAGGGAGCTTGGAGCTACGGGGCTTCACTCCCTTCCTAGCCTGCGCCACCTCTGCCGCCTGTCACTTCGCCACCTGTCCTTCCCTTGTTGCTGAGCCCACCTCAGGAGGATTCTTGATCAGAAAATCAAAGCCTGTGTCTGCTGCTTTCCTCTTCAGCCGGGGGAGGGCCCCTTACTGCACAGACCTGTCCTTGAATAAAATTAAAATTAGCTAAGCGTTTCCCCAGGCTGTTGTCCAGCTAGCACTTTGACCTCAAGGGATGTTTGGGAACTTCCTCGGCCCCCTCCCTGCTAGAATTCATTGCCTTGCACTGTCAGAAGGTCCTTTTCAGTAAACTGTGCAGAAGAGGCACCCAGGCACTTAGCTGAGGCAACATTGACTACTTGCTTCTTAACCAGGAATTTTATTGGCGCCAGTGGGAAGGAAGGTTCTGGATTTCTCAGTTGAAGTAGAATTGGCCTGAGCAAGGAAAGCATTCACTAACGTCAGTCCAGAGGTCTCTAGGTCTGACATGCCCCAAATTTGCGCCTGAAGGTGGTTCCCAGGCAGAATTAATAGTATACCTTCTGCCTTTACTTTGGAGAGTGGAAACACTTGTTTAGCCACTACTGGATTTGAGAAGCATCTTTGGCTTTCCCAAGGGTGTGTGTGTGTGTGTGTGTGTGTGTGTGTGTGTGGCAATTACAAAGATAACATTTATTCCTTTTAGAAATTTAGGAAAGTATAGAGTATAAAGAAGCACATTTGCCCTGGCTGGTTGCTCAGTGGTAGAGCGTTGACCTGGTGTATGGATGTCCCAGGTTTAATTCCTGGTCAGGGTACACAGGAGAAGTGACCATCTGCTTCTCCACCCCTGTTCCTACCCCTACTCTGTCTCCTTCCCTCTCCCTCTCTTCCCCTTCCTGCAGCCAAGGCTCAACTGGTTGGAGCACATCGGCCCCAGGCACTGAGGATGGCTCCATGGAACCTCCACCTCAGGTGCTAAAAATAGCTGGGGGTTGCAAGCATGGCCCCAGATGGGCAGAGCATTGACCCCAGACTGGGGCTGCTGGGTGGATTGCAGTCTGGGTGCATGTGGGCGTCTGTCTCTCTATCTCCTCTCATCTCACTTGGAAAAGAAGAAAAAAAAATTTTAAAGGAGAGAACATCCATATTCTTATTACAGAACCATTTTGTTATGTTTACTTCTAGAAATTACTATGCATTTACATATTTTTAAAAATTGAGATAATACTGCTATGGTGAATCTTTTTTTTTCACTTACTATAATATTGTGATTAGGTTCTTGTCATTTGGTCTTCTTGGTAAAATAGCATTTCATTTTGTTATGTACCATTTCTTATTGCTGAATATTTAGGTTGTGGCATGTTTTATTCTTATAAAGAGCACTGTTCTGAGCCTTGTTTTGTATAAGTCTGAATAGGTCTGATTTGTTTCCTTGATATAAATTTCTGGAAGTGGAGTTGCTGATTTATGGAGATTCAGCATTACAGAGGTCCTCAGGTTATAACAGTCTCAACATATGATGTTTCATGTTTACAACACTCACACCCATAAAACCTTTAAAAAAATTGGGACATGAGTGTTCAGTTTACACTTACGGACTATATGGGTGAACTAGCTTGGTTGTGCGCGGTGGAAGAATACACAGTAATGGGACATATGAGTGAAGGAGTTGGTGTCCCCCAGTACACTCAGCTACGCCATTTTGGACTGTTAAAAGCACAAGATTTCCGCTAGGGTGTGTTTCGGCTTACACCAAAATTCAGGTTATGTCACTGTCGTAGGAATGGAACTGTGTAGTAACCTGAGGACCCCATAATATTAAGCCTCTTGATTATGTATTACCTTAAAAACAAAACAAATAAAAGTTTATCAAAATATAAACTTCCAGCATTGAAAACTCTAGCAAATGGCATGTCAGGGTCTAAAATCTAGAGAAATAGAATAATGGAGGAGCTTCGTGGATTGAATCAGAAAGGTGTTTGGTTATTTGAAAGTGGTTAAGAGATGTTGTACATCTTCCTCTAGCTTGTTAATTGCTTATTTTGAGCAGAGATGATAGCAGTTGATGATGTTTAGGCAATTACCCAGCATTGCAAAATAGCTGGTGATCACATTCTTTTTTTTTTTTTTTTTTTTTTTTTTTAGCGAGAGAGACACAGAGAGAGGGACAGATAGGGATGGACAGGCAGGAAGGCAGAGAGATGAGAAGCATCAGTTCTTCGTTGTGGCATCTTAGTTGTTCATTGATTGCTTTCTCATATGTACCTTGACCAGGGGGCTCCAGCAAAAAGGGTGACCCTTTGCTCAAGCCAGCAACCTTGGGCTCAAGCCAGTGACTTTGGGCTTTAAGCCAGCAACCTTTGGGCTCAAGTCAGCAACCATGATGTCATGTCTGTGATCCCATACTCAAGCTGGTGACTCTGCACTCAAGCTGGTGAGCCCACACTCAAGCTGGCAACCGTGGGGTTTTGAACCTGGGTCCTCTGCATCCCAGGCCGACACGCTATCCACTGCACCACTGCCTGGTCAGGCAACATTCTTGTGCCCACCAGGGGTATGGTGACAAAAATCACGTGTATATGTTTTATGTATGTACTGCTCACAAAAATTAGGGGATATTTCAAAATGAATATGAAGCGATAAAAAAAGAACCATTTGATTTTTTTTTATTAAACAAGAACATCAGAAAAGCAGACGACAAGTCAAAGAAAGTTGTTCAGTTATGCAAATGAGATACAAAACCAACTTTTATTTCATTGGTGAAAATGCACTATATATATAAAAGGCTGAAAGTACTGGAGTATCTGCACATTCCCTGATCCCCTAATTTTTGTGAGCACTGTATATAAACTTTAATATATATGTATATATAAATATATGTAAATAGTAAATTTAATATATAAATATCATTTACATATTTATAAACATATAAAACATATACAACTATTTATAGATTGCTCTGCTTACCTCTTTTATTCTATTAATGACATTGGAGCATGGTGTGACCTTAAGGAAGACCAGTGAAGTTGCCTCAGCCTGGAGACCTATGAAGGTTGAACGTTTTGTCCCCTGAGCCATCTTGGTATTCCTGGGGTTCCAGGTCTGGCTCATGGTTTAGAAATATTGTTTCACTAAGATCAAGGATGAACTGAGATCTTAGAAGTAGATCTGGATGTAATGGAAGTCTTGGGCCCCGTGCTCACAGGCCATCAACCCAACAACTCTGCAAGGCTCCAGGCAGTTCACAACAAGTAAACAGTCTTAGCTAGTGTTCCAGTAAGGTCCACATACTCCTGATGGTTCAAAAGTTAATTTAGGCATTACGCAGACAAACTTTAAAAATGTTCCTGTATTTTTATGGTTACTACCTATAATAAGTAATACTAGTTTTCCATTTATGTAGTGATAGTTTTATTTTTTTTTAAATATATTTTTGGCCTAGGCTGGTTTGCTCAATGGTAGAGCATTGGCCTGGGATGTAGATGTCCTGGGTTCAATTCCCAGTCAGGGCACACAGGAGAAGTGACCATCTGCTTTTCCACCCCCCTTCTCTCTCTCTCTCTCTCTCTCTCTCTCACACACACACACACACACACACACACACTCTCTCTCTCTCTCTCTCTCTCTCTCTCTCTTTTCCTCCCACATCCATGGCTCAATTGGCTCAAGTGAGTGGGCCTTGTGCACTGAGGATGACTCTATGGCCTCTGCCTCAGGCACTAAAAAATGGCTCCAGTTGCAACGCAATGCCCCAGATGGGCAGAGTATCACCTCTTAGTGGGCTTGCCAGGTAGATCCCATTTGGGGCATATGCAGGAGAAAGCCTGTCTCTCTGCCTCCCCTCTTCTCACTAAAAAAAAATATATATATATATATTTTTTTAAACAAATGAGCAATGTAAAAATATAATTGAGCCATAATGTGTGCATAGATGTGGAGGAACAATGACTTCCTGACATCACTGTTGTTACCATGAAGGAATTTCTTTTTAAAAGTTGAATGTATCCTCTCAGATGGAAGCATTCTTAAAGATTAGCTAGTACTAAATTATGATTTCTGTATTTCTTTGGTCATTTGACCCCTCAGATATCACATCTGAAGGTCAGGATCCTTCCTGGCTATTTCCTTTGGCACCTTAATATTGGATGTTTTCACGCCAAACTACTTTTTAATTCCTAAAATGTTCTATGTATACATTACTTCATGTTTTAACAAAGTGTTAAAATGAGAGTACAGCTGCCCCTGGGGTTCATGGAAACTTTCTAAGGGATATGACAGCAGAGAGTGTTTTTGGAAAATCAATTTCCACATCTTCAACTTCCTTCTGTTGCTTTTCTAAAATTGCATTTCCTGAAGACAGGCTTTTCCAGTTTTCTTTTTCTACTTTTCCTATCACAGTTACCCTCCTCCCCCTCTGATAAAATAAGGACCTGCTTCTCACCCTCCTGAATATTTTAAGGTGCTTTTCCCTAGCATATAGAAATCTAATGAATCATTGAAAATGTTACTGTCTAGGAAGCTCTATAAATCCCGCCTATCTATCACATTAAGAGACCAATCTAAAAAAATGTACCTTTGTGTTTAATAATTATTTGTGGTATGTTCATTGATCAGCTGTATACTAACAGCTGCAATAAGCCCATTCAGAATTTTTTTTATTAATAAGGCTTAGTTAGGGACATAAGACAAAACCTTAAATCAGTTTATATACATAAGTACATTTTTTTTATTGCACAAAAGTATGATACGCTAATGACTTAAAACTTTCAAACATAAAAATATGTTAAGAAAATTCCTATAGGGAAGTAGACTGGAAAGACAGTTTTAAGTTGAGAAAAGAATAAGATTTGACTTAAGGGCTTGTTTATGAGTGTTTTTTTAAAATAGGCAATTGTTGATATCAACTTGCTGTGGTATTGATCAGCCACTGAGTACATTCAAAAGATTGGCATAAAAGTTTTATTTTAAAATGTTAAGATTTATAACATAGCAGACGTTTTAGGTGTCAGTTTAAAAACATATGAAAGGAGACACAGTTTTCCAAAATTCTTTTAGGGGACACACAAACAAAATTTTGGACATTTACTATAGGATGTCAGGTGGGAGGGTGCCTTTGAGACTGGGCAATCAATCCCCTATCAGCTGTGGGAATGCACTCCACAGTAGCATGGCATTTGGTCACGTAGGTGTTATTTAGATATTGCCAGTAACACAGCTCAAATCCTCTCAGCACAGTGGGATTACAGACTACGAATCTGGGTAATTGATGTTTAATCTTGGCTTTGCCACTGTCTGTGTCAGCTCAGGCAATTCACCTCACCTGTTTGAGGCTTAATTCCCCTGTCTTCAGGGGAGAGTCAATTGTATCATTTTTATTAGAACATTGTGAAGTGAAATCTGCCATCCTGATCCTAAATCGGCCACTGGAGTTAAAAAATCTGCTCTCTTGCCTGACCAGGCGGTGGCGCAATGGGTAGAGCATCGAACTGGGACATGGAGGACTCAGGTTTGAGACCCCGAGGTTGCCAGCTTGAGCGTAAGCTCATCGAGTTTGAGCAAGGCTCACCAGCTTGGACCCAAGGTCGCTGGCTCGAGCAAGGGGTTACTCGGTCTGCTGAAGGCCCGCGGTCAAGGCACATATGAGAAAGCAATCAATGAACAACTAAGGTGTAGCAGCAAAAAACTGATGATTGATGCTTCTCATTTCTCTGTTCCTGTCTGTCTGTCCCTCTCTCTGACTCTCTCTCTGTATCTGTAAAAAAAAAACAAAACTGCTCTCTTCCTTATGTCAGCCTTTCAGATATTGAAGGCAGTTTTTATGTTCCCCTTAAATCTTTTCCAGTTTTAAAATATATTGACCCTCAACCTTCACTCACGTGGTCATCATCCTGAGAGGGTTTGTCTTCTCCAGGCCAGTAGTTCTCAAACTTTTTGGTCTCAGTCCCTTTTATATTCTTAAAAATGATTTAGGATCCCCAGAGATATTTGTTTATGTGGATTATATCTTCTGATTATATCTTTTATGGATTATATCTTTAAAAACTTCTATTTCTTAATTCCTTTAAAAATAGCAGAAAACCATTACATGTTACTATAAATCACAGTTTGTAATAAAAACAAATCCATTTTTCAAAACAAAGAGAGGTTAGCCAGAAGAAAAGCATTGTTTTACATTTTTGCAAATCTGTTTGGTATCCGTCTTAATAGGAAACAGCTAGATTCTTCTATCTGCTTCTGCCCTCTGTCTGTTGTGTGTGTTGGTTAGAGTAAATTAAGAAAATCTGGCCTATGCAGATACATAGTTAGAAAAGGAAGAAATATTTTAATAGCCTTTTAATATGTTTTTCTTTAATATTTTACCTAAACTCAACAAGTGGTGGTTTCTTAAAGGTTAGTGGTCATGTGAAATCTGAAACCTTATCAATGAATTTCCTGTACTCTTACATTAAAATTCATTAGCCTGTCTTGCATTTTGAATGACTCTTTTACCCGTGCTTGGTTTTGTAATATGGTGCATTGATCATTTAGAAAAATATCGACTACTCACTGAGTTATGCAGATCTTCCAGAATGTTGACACATTTCATTTTATGTCAAAAAAGCATTTTGTTAATATCTCCACTGGCTTCATCAGAAGTTCTTCGAGTGTTGGGAAACTGTCAAGCTTATAGTCACTAATATAAGTTTTCCAAAATTCTGATTTTTGCTTGAAAGTTCAATTTTTATTACTGGTAACAAATAACATCAGTCATTTTCTTTGACTTGAGAGGCTCATTTTACTCATTTTTGAGAACATGTCTGCTAAATAACCAAATTTGCACAACCATAGTTTGTTGGTCATTTTTTCAAATAAAAATGGTGTTCCGTGGAAAAAGTGGCTAGTTCAGCCTGCAGCTCAGTCACGTAAGTGCTTTCCCCCCTCCAGACAACCATTGTGCTTTGATATGCAGCAAGTGTTTTATGCTGACTTTCCATTTCATCACACAGAATATTAAAACAACATGTGCTCAAGAGTCAATATTTAATAAAATTAGTGCTTCATTTCAAACATTTTTTTCTTAGTTAAGAGCATGAGGTGGTGAAGAATATAGTGAATGCAAGTATAGTTTGTATCACTGCATTCATGAGTTCCAGCTAAGGTGCCAGCAATTTCGCCCACCATTGTTTTTTATACAATTAGTGCAAGTCTAAACTCAGGAAAAATGCAAATAACATTTTAGGATTATTAATAAAATGTTTAACTCCATGGATACTCCGTCTCTGAAAGAACCTTGGGAATTGAGCTCTAGATTGGACAGAATATGTCTGATAAGAGGACAGCAGGTCCTTTACCTTCTTGTTGGTATAGACAGGGTCTATGAGATGAGTGGACCACTAGGAATATAGCCCTGTTTGCTTCAGTGTTTTTAGTATTGATACTGTAGTTATGACCAAATAAAATTTCCAGGCCTCTTTTATAGGACCTACAATGAAGCAAGGCTTCCTGTTTGGGAAGGAAAAAGATTTTAACTTAAAGATACATAAATCAGCTGATGACCTCTCTTTGGGACAAGGTGAATTGGAGGTGATAGATGTCATCCAAGTGGAGATGTTTCACAGATTGTGGGAAGATGGAAGTGTAGCTGTAGACTGGGGAACCATCAAGTGAAGTCAGAAAGTTGCCTGAGTCTGGAGAAAATTCTAAAATGACTGCAAGTCCAGAGAGGCACAAGAAAGATGAGGTTAGACAGGTCAGATGAACCTGAGCAGGGTCATGAGAATGAGGAGAATGTAAGGCTGCAGAGGTGCTGGTGACTGAGGCTGGGCAAAGGCCATGGGGTGGGGCTGTAAGGAAGTCCTAGAGACTTGGAAGAGAGTTATTTCCATGCAGGGGTGGGTTTGGAAGCCACTTGGTAGGGGTTAGGGAGGGATCCCCAGGCTCCCATGGAAGGCTGTGAGACCAGGCCAAATTGTCAAGATTTTTGTCTCCAAAACGAAGAATGAGGGAATGGTTGGAAAGGCAGTATGTCAGTCTGGGTTTTCTGAGAGAGAGGAGGTGTGGCAGTGCGACCTTTGAGTAGCACCAATGGAGAAAAAGATAAAGATACCTGTCACCCCAGAAGCCCAAAGGTGACCAGGGGAGTCTTCTTTCTAAAGGACAATGATGATATACATGATAGGATGTGGGTATTTTAAATCATCTATGCCAGATAACTGCAGTCTTTTCTCACTGTTCTGGAGAACTTGGAGAAACGTTCTCCAACATTCCCAAAGCCCCCTCAGTTCACTGAGCCCACAGAGTTATCAGTAGCAATTAGTGCTAATTAATTGGAATTTGAAACGCTTGACTTGCAGGATGGGTGTGGGTTTGAGAGATGTTTATGAAAGATGGTGTTTATCCAGAGGATTTCCTTTTCTTTTAAGTCCAGGCTAAAGGCTTAAGCATCTTTAATCCAAAGGAAGGAGACCCAACAGTTGTTATACAGCCTCAAATCTCTGCGCAAGTCTTTCATAGAATCAGTGGCACTAGAGAAGGGTAGGCGAGGGGAAGGTGAATATTCCACAGCCCAAGTCCAGAGGAGAGTTGAGCGAGGTCAGAGGCTCAAAGATGGGGAGTGAGTTGATTCACATCTTATTGGAGACTGAAGAATGTTCTGCCCTCCCTGAATTTAGTCAGTAGCCACTCTGCCCCTTTGCTATAATTTTTTATGTTCTTACCAGCCACAATTCACTTCGCAAAGTCAGTAAAATGTAAATAATGATGATGAGGATGAAGAGGATGATAAAGTAGCAGGAGATAAGTATTTCAAAGAACATATTTCTTGCCTTTACTTATTGTTAGGGGCAAAACACAGGGTGTACTTTTCATTTGAATTAATTGCTGCTCATTCATTCAGCCTTTAGAGAACGGACTGCTGGTAGACATCTGCCCATTGTTATAAACCAGCCATTCCTAGGAAGGAAGAAACATACCAAGCCAATCCATTGTTCTCCTGGAAAAATAAGAAAACCAGACTTTGGGAAGCTGAGGGGTGGGCGGGTCTGACTTACCCCTGCAGGAGGCTGAGGAGGAGGTGCATAATGGGAAGATCTCTAGTTTTAGGGGCACTCACTGTAAGACCGGGATCTGAGTAAGACAGTGGCTTTCAAACCAGCTGACTAACCCATGCCCTAGCCTAGGAAAACATAGGTGCTGGGAGGGAAGTAATGAAGTCAAACCATTTCTTCAAAGACCCTGGCCTAGAATGTGTGAGCATAAGCCCAGGAGGGCTGCTAACTTGCTCCTGTCCCAAGCCCTAGCTATTGACTTTCCAGTCCCTCACTCTAAATCAGGGGTCGGGAAACTATGGCTCGTGAGCCAGATATGGCTCTTTTGATGGCTGCATCTGGCTTGCAGACAAATCTTTAATAGAGGACGATCTCTCTTTGGGTGATGGGTATGCAACATAACTAAATGACAAGATAACCTGGAAATGTTTTCTTTGAATGTATGTACCCTGATTTATTGATGTCACCCCATTAAAATAAAAATTTATTTATAAAAAAAAAAAAAAAAAAAAAGAAAAAAAAAAATAACATTAAAAATATAAAAAACATTCTCTCATGTATTACAATCCATTCATTTCCTACCGCTCCTGTTCATAGATGCAGGTGGCCGGAGCCAATCACAGCTGTCCTCCGGGACAACACCAAATTTTTATTGGATAATGCGTAAGGTACACGGGTCGTTGTATGGCTCTCACGGAATTACATTTTAAAATATGTGGTGTTCATAGCTCTCTCAGCCAAAAAGGTTCCCGACCCCTGCTCTAAATGGTCCTTGGAGACCCAAGCTTTACCTAATAAAAACCATCATTAGGAATTTAAAATTTACAGAACATGTTCACACATACCTGTATTTCATTCTCTCAAAAGCCCTGTAAGATGGGAATTAGCAGTAATCCCAGTTTATAGATGAAGAGCTAGGGGTTGGGCCTCCACTTCTTTGAGCCTTTCAGGTACCGTGCCGGTGCTCAACATGCAGCATCATGGCAGTCTTCCAACAATACTGTAAAGTGAAAATTCCTTCCTCATTTTATTCAGGAGGCAACTGAGGCTCAGAGAAGTTAAAATGACTCTATCATGGTCATGGAGACAATATGACTTGTGGCCAGGTAGAAGCTAGATCTTTCAGATTGCTGTCGGAGTGGCCATTTTCCATAGCAGCTTGGAAGCTGACTTTTAACAGCTCTGGAACCAGAGGGGAGAGGCTCACTGTGTGGTTTTATATGTAGAAGCAGATCCCTCTCGGTTCCTCAGGGCGCTACCTGCTTATTCATCTCAGGCCCTCTGCCTGCTCTGCCTCCCCTGTCCACCCCACCCTGGCACACCTCCGTCCACCCCAGCACGAAGGAGCAGGATGTTCAAGCTCCCGAGGTCTCAGCTTGCAGAGCTGGTAATTAGCCCTTTGTGTCCAGTTAACCACATTTCATCTCCTCTACCTGCCGGTGTCCGCTTTCCCTATTAGCATCTCTCAGCTCTTTGCTGAGCCCTCCGCCCTCCTTGTGGCCAGCTCAGGTTGTTTGCCAGGGATGATGGCTGCGGGACGCCATGCACACAGGGGAGGGCTGGTCCAACCAGAATCACTCACATTTTCCATCCGAAGTGCCAGACACCTCTCTCCTCTCCCTGCCCCGGAGACAGCCAGGTTCAGGTCACCTGGTTTAGAAGCAGACAGTTGATAGCTAGGCCCCCAAATTTCAGGCCTTTGGAGCCCTGGTGTTGCCTTTCAGTTCCCCGTCCATGGCTGAAATGGGAGCTGACAGGCAACTTTTATACTGAAGCAAAAAGCCTGCTGACTAATTCCTCATCTCTGGGGGCTCAGCTTCAGTCTGCTCTGAGGCTGCCTGTGCCGGTCCATCAGCCAACCATCTTGAGTTTTCTCGGGTGGTCCTGCTTTTGTGGTCCTCATTCATGTTTGTGCTGTCCAATGCAGTAGCCACAGGTAGCTATTTAAATTTATATTTAAACATAGCACATACATTCATATTAATAAAAATGATAAATTTTATATTAGTAAATTATAAATTTATAGTAATAAAAATCAAAGAAAATTAAAAGTTTTAACTTTGTATTAGGTGCTCAGTAGCCACATGTGGCCAGCGGCTACTGTTGGGCAGCACGGACAGGAAACATTTCCATTAACACAGAAAGTTCTGTCAGGCAGCTCTGATCGATACAGCCAGATATTCTAGTGTATTGGCATCCAGACCACATCTCACAGATTATTTCTTCCTCCTAGAAGGTCCTAAAGTTCTCTTGACCTTTCCAGTGAACCCATTTGAGTTCCTAAGACATCTGAAGATGTGTCACCTCTAAAAGGCACCATTACCAAGCTCGAATGAATGCCTGCTTTCTCGCCACCGTGGGACACATGGGACCTGGGGTATTCTTGATGTGTGTGATCTTCAAAACATCACTTTGTTTGCAAAAGAGGAAACTTGGAGTGGCTATTAGTTTTGTCCCAGCTCTCAGCCCTGACAGCTGACTGTGACAGCTGGAGGTGGAATCCGGGGTTGGCAGAGGGAGCAGAGGGCAGAGCCGAGAGGGTCCCAGCTGGGGATGGATGCTTCTCACTCTCCCCTGTCCCGGGAGCGAGGGTGCGCAGTGCCTCTCAGAGCCTCCCATCATCCTTTCTGGACCTCTTGGCATGAACCTTTGCTGCAGAATGAAGAGAAAGGGCTGTTTTTGTTTTTGTTTTTGGCCTTTCCCATGTCCAGGGAGAAGGGGCGCTTTGGGGTAAGAGGTTTAACCAGAAGCACTTTCTCCTTGGAACGAGGTGGTTCCTTATTCCCTGCCAGTTCCTGCAGGCAAACAGCATGCCGGGCTGGCCTGCCGCCTCAACCCTACCTGTCATGTGCTTGGCAAGGCTGACTTGAGTCCTTTTTTCCACTGCCTTCCCCACCCTGTTAAATAGCAGTTGCAACCTCTCATTTTTCTGCTGCCTAGATGATTAAAAAGCATGACTTAGTGGAAAAATCTTGACCTCCTTAGGGTCAGCCTCTTAAGCAGCTGTTGTAGATAAGATTGTGCTGGCAAGATACTCAGCAGTACTTTGCAAGGCTTTCTGTCTGTGTGTAAGGAAATGAGATGCTGTTTGCCTCTGGGTGCCTTTTGTTTGTCTTGGGAGAGAGCTGCAATTTTCAGAGGCATAGATTGGTATTATCTGATAATAAAATAAAATCTCTGATGGAAGGGTTAGATTATTATAGTAATTTTTTAAAATATAATTAACAGGCTTAAAAAAAATTTTTTTTTAAATTTGATGGCGCCTGCTTTGAACAATTCAGGAAGCAAAGTTCTCAGACTTCCCCTAAGGACTTAAAAGACTAAATTGTGCAGCTCCTGGTATGAAAGGCATTGTTTGGAGTTCTTTTAATTACTCTGTTAGTATTGCTGCCTCTTGTTTGCAGATTGAACACTTACCTTAGTCCTGTTGAAACTGCTCCAAAAAGGACATTCCAATTTGAATTTAGCTTATGTCCTAGCAAAAGTATTTTGTTATATTTGCATTTGCCAAGAACTTGCATCCATCTAGTGAGATAAGAAGGTCACTTTGCCTCTCAAAGGGAGAAACTGAGGAACAGGTGATTGAGAGGACTTGGTTGAGTTATACAAGTGATGTCAAGGACACAGTGAGACTCTGGGATCTGTGGCTTGACCCAGTGTCTTATCAAATGAACTCCTTACTTGAAGTCCTTCAGGTCTGTGTTTGGGTCCAGGATCAGCCACTTCCTAGCTCCGTGGCCTTGAGGAAGTCACTGGCCCTCTCTGTGCTTCAGTGTCCTCATCTATAACAATAGGGATCACACCACTACATATTTCATAGGACTATTGTGAAAATAGAGATTCTGATCAACAAATATGCCCGGCATATCTTCCACCATCATCATGATTTTAACATCCCCCCGCCCACCAATTTTAGTTGAAGACCTATCTATTCCCAGCTTAAAACAAAATCCCCTGCTCTCCACCCTTATTGTCATCCTCCTCTTACTGTTGGCCTTGCTGCTTCTTGTCCCTTTCACTCTTGCTCAGCTTGGGTGACCATAGTTAGAATCTGGCTGCCTCCTCTTTTGCCCGGGGAGTCACAGGGTAAGCACAGACATGGGCTTGAGGTCAGAATGTAGAGACAGGGAGCTGAGTCTGTCCTGGGCCAGGTGTCTGTCCCCTTTTGATATTTCACAGCTCTGTCTCAGGTCCTGACAATTTAGACCAACCGTCTGGACTGGGAAGCTGAGGTTCTGGACCTAGCTGCCCAGAGGGGCATCCTAGGGCCTCCAGCAGCCAGATGGGCATTTAAAACCCAGAATCTTGTCCACTTTCCCTGGTCAGTTTTCTGTCTGTGAAATGATCATGTTCACCCAGGGGCATCCCATTCATTTTGCAGAAGGTACAGGCGTGGAAAGCAGAAGATCTGGGTTTGAATCCTGGCTCATCCACATGACCTTCAGAGCCCCAGGGTCTCACTGCTCCTGGGGGTTGGCGAGGCCGAAAGGAGGTGATGTCTGAGAGAGCTTTGTAGGCTGTAGCTTGCTTTCCACTCATTGGGGCTCCCCTCACTCACTCCCTGAGTTTGTGCTTAGAAGGGCACCCTGTGTTGTCACCCACAGGGAGGGGCTCCAGCTCCACGGAGAGATGAAGTGAGGAGTGACCTCCTGGCTCAGCACATGTGAGTCTGTGTGCTCAGCACTGTCCAAGGGCACGTCTGGCCACGTCAGGCACGTTTGGCCTGCACGGTTGGCTACATCAGGAAGAGAAATCCCACGCTGGGGGTCAGCCTGCCCTGTGCTATCTTTCAGTCTCACTCCCATAGCCGCTCCGCTGCCTTGTTTTCCTCCTCTCTGCCATTAGGGTACTTTTTATAAGGCTTGTTAAGTCTTTAATGATGCCTGGTTGTGCAGCTGGCTTAAGGTTTAATCCCTAGCAATAGGGCTTTATTGGATAAATGGTTAATAATCACTTGTCTGTAGGGATTAAGGAGGTTTCATTGAGGCCCATGATCCCGGGAGCCCTGCATGACCTGTTACGTGGTCAGTGACTTGACTGGGACAGCACTGCTTGGTGTTGGGCGCAGCAAAATGCAGCACTCTCAGCACCACAGATGCTAGGAAGGTTGGAGATTGTGGGAGAGCACTTCTACCTCTGGGGAGCAGAGGGCACCTGTCTGTTGCAGTGAGCTTGTCTGGACCTGAGCATGGGCAGTTCCCATGATCTTTTTGAATGTGTGTTTCCACCCAGTCCTGGTTTTGCTCCTTTTTTCTTTTGCCATTAATAAGCTGTGTGACCCCGAGCAAGTCTCCTGACCACTCTGGGCCCCAGTTTCCTCATCTGTCATATAGAGAGGTTGTAAAAGAGACGGTCTTGAAGGTTATTCTGTGAGCCCCAGTGTCCCAGACAGAGGCTTCTCTCCCCAGCTCCGGGATGTGTCACCGAGGTGAATGGAAGGGACCAGCAGCCCATCGGATTAAGTACTTAAGCTGCTGGACAAAGAATTGGGTCAGCTGTAGTCACAGGGCAGTGTGTGCGAAGGGACTGCATAGAGACCTTCGACTTTGTAGCCTGGTTTGGGGTTGCTCCCAGCTCTGGGCAGTACACACAGTAGCATTTTTTTAAAAGCCTCGTTGATGGGACTCTAGAGAGAGAAGTTAAGTCCTTTCAGGTGTAGAGCCGCCAAGGAGCCAGGAGTTGCTCACCGGTGAGAAAGGAGCCTGGGGTTTTGTACCTGGCTTGCCTGTGACTGGGGCCACAACCTCATCCCGTAGCTGGCTTTGACTTGACAGTGGTGTAGCGATCAGGACCCATCTATTGGAGGAACAGGGGTGGTATTGGGACAGGGGTATGGGGGTCAACAGACCTGGGTCTGAGTCTCCTCCCACCGTCCATTTCCAGGCTGCATGGCTTGGGCAACCTGCTTCTCCAAGTCTGAGATTCTTTAAGATAGTATTGGCAACACCTATTTTTCAGTATGACTATGTTAGTTCAAAATTACTTACGTAAAGCACCGGGTAGCTGGCTCATATTAGGTGCCAATAATGATCCCGGGAGGAACTTAGCGTATGGGACCTGTTATTCGCTTTGGACTGCTGGAGTAAAATGCTCACTATAAACAGATGTGACTTACTGGGGATGACATAGTTTTGAATTCTTTTATCAGAAATAAAATAAACCAAAAGGTGCAAACAGAGCTACCCCATCTTTTGGACCAGTGGTGCTACTCTGAAAACGTTCAGCTTCAAGCTGAAGGATGGTTTCTCATGCTGCCCCAGAATTCACTGCCTGGCTCCTGACCTACACCTGGGCCCCCAGTACCCCAGGCGGAGCACAGTCTGCGGCACACAGCCCATGCTCAGTCCTGCACGTGTTTGTGAAATGAAGGAATGGAACTTCTCTTTTTAGATCTATACCTGACCAGGTGCTTGATCTGCTTCTATTTCAGATCTTCCCCGACCCGTCAGACTTTGACCGCTGTTGCAAACTGAAGGACCGTCTGCCCTCCATAGTGGTGGAGCCCACAGAGGGGGAGGTGGAGAGTGGGGAGCTGCGGTGGCCCCCTGAGGAGTTCTTGGTCCAGGAGGATGAGCAGGACAACTGTGAAGAGACAGAGAAAGAGAACAAGGAGCAGTAGAGTCCCCGACTCCACCGGGTCGCGCGAGACGGCATCTGTACCTGAACTGTGTTCTTTCCCATTGTGATGGAAGAAGAGAGTGAGCCACAATTGTTCTGAAACGCCAGACAGTGGCTTCCATTTTGCACCTGCGAATCACTGAGTTGGTCTTCTTTTCTTTTCTTTTCTTTTTTTGAACTGTGTTGAGCAGTGGAGCCCTCTGCGACACTTTGCAAGGCCTTCTGAGAAAGGAAGCTGCTTAGAGCAGGGGTGGGGGGTGCGGGGAAGCTTTGGTCTTTGAAATCATTATCTGAACTCAAGCAGCTAGAGACAGTGGTGGGATTCCAGTGGTCTCTGGGGGGAGGGGGGAAGGGGTGCTAAGTGAGCAAGAAACATTTGGGGTAAGAAAACAAATGCCAGACAGAAAGAGAAAATACACGTTTTAAAGAAAACATTGAGCAGAGAAGCGCAGCCAGGAAGTCCTGTAGCTCGGTGATTTGCTCTGGCTGCTGGGGGCAGCAACAAAGTCTTCATCTCTCTCCCCAGCTTCGCCCACCGCCAGCCTTTGCTTTTATTTCAGGTGTGTTGTCTGTTGCAGGGAAGGCTGGTAAAGGAGGCAGTGTAAGGCGGCTGCCCACAAAGCCAGCTGGAGGTGAGGCTCCGGAAGGAAACGGTCTCCCGTTCCTTCTCCAGGGACCCTCTGCTCCTGGTTGGGGCAGGTTCACATACTTGCGGTCATCTGGAGGGTTTTTTGTTTGTTTGTTTGTTTTATTTCGTTTTAAGAGGCAGTTGCTTTTGAGTTTCCCTTCCCTGGTTTATCCTTTTTGCCCTTCAGCCCTTTTGGGAGTAGGGAGAGTACTTTCTGCCCTTGTTGGAGGACCGACGCGGACACTTGAACATGAAGGTCCTTTTCAGCTGCTCCCGCCAGACCTGCTCTCAGTCTGGGGCACAGAGCAGGAGGGCTCTCCCAGGCTGGCCCTCTCTTCTCCCTGCTGTGACCCTTCCCGGCCCCTGGCCACAGCCATCAGGCAAAGGCGGCTCCCAGCCCTGCGGGGGGTTCCAGCAAGCCTGGTGAGCCGCAGTACCCACTGCCATGTGGCCTGTCTTCCTGGTGGGAGCTGGGTAGAGAGCAGAGTAGGCTTTCTCTGTTTCTTGTTGGGGAGCTGAGCTTTAGCACAGGTCCCGAGAGCTGGCGAAGCCTGGGGATTTTTGGACAGGGTGAGGTGGCTCTGGGGCAGCAGCCCAGGGATGGAGTTTGAAACTAAAGGGTATCATGAGATCTTGGTTCCTCCCCGTGTGTTCCTGGGTGCAGGATGGAGGACGGTGTGGCGAGGAAGCACTGCATGGTGGTCCTCATCACTCCCCACCTCCAACCTGTCCCCTGCAAGGGTCCAGTTCCACAAGAAGTTAGCCTTGGACTCAGAGCTTCATGTCATAGTTCCGAACCACCAGGAGCAGCAGGGTGCAGGACAGGCTCTTTAAACCACCCCTATCTCAGAGCAGACTGTGCCTCCAGGAGATGGCTCGAGAGCCTCCCTGGGCCTGAGCCCTGGCAATTGAGGCGCCTGTGTGTCCCCTCAGGTGTCCAGCCAGTCCAGGTTGACCCCGGTTTCAGACTTGTGTATAAGTAAGGTTGTACTTAATACCTCTAGGTCTGGGGAATGTTGGGCAGGAGGACCAGGGGGTGCTGTTCATACATCAGCAGAATTTGGTTCTGGGCAGCCAACACTCTCCCATCCCCCTCGCTCCCTTCCTCTGTGTCGTCTGCTTGTGTTACCCGCACTGATGGCAATAACTTCTTCCAGCTCCTCGAGGAAGGGGGAGTGGCCGCAGCCGGCGCTGTGGGTGTCTCCCTCTTACTCTCCCTGTCCTGCTCCGGCTGCAGAGAGCCTTTCCTCTGCCTCTCAGTCCCTCGTGGCAGCATTTCTCATCTTGTGCCTCCCTTGTGGATGGGGTCTTGCCTTTTAAACTCCTGTGTTTCCATGTCCCTTTCTCATGTGCTCCCCTGTATCTGTCCGTGTGATAGGAACGTGCTTGTAAACTGCATAACAGATGTACTTTGTGTATATGTGTTTATGGGGTGGTTTATTATTTTTGCTGGTTGCTAGACCCCTTAGTGTGACCATTGGGAGTCTGAGCAGGCCAGAGGCTGCAGCCCAGGACCCTCAGCGGTGAGCCTGTTGGGGGGGGGGGGGGATCCAGCCACTCTGAACAAGTGGCTGAGCTCCTGTCTGGCCTCCTTTTTTTTTTTTTTTTTTAAGTATCTGTGTGTATTTCTAACTGATTGTATTGGAGAAAAAAAACTAGTATTTCAGTAAAAATGCCTGTTGTAAGATGAACCTCCTGTAACTTCTATCTGTTCTTTTTTGAGGCTCAGGGAGAAACTAGCTTTTTTTTTTTTTTTTCCAAACTACTTTTTGTCACTGTGACAGTTGTAAATAAAGTTTGAAAATGCTTTCCACTCTGGTCTGGTTTCTTTCTTTCTTCCTGCTCCATTGGAACAGAGAGAGCACGGAAGAAACCAAGGTGCAACTCTTGTAGGGGGCTGGGTTGGGGGGAGTCCCATATGAAGTTCCTTACCTATCTTACCTGCTGGCCCTTCTGGGCTGAGCCCACACTGTTTTTTTATCACGTGGCTGAATGAAAGCAGCTTGTTTTCCTATGCCCTTGCTTCTCAACTCGGGATGCACATCGGGATCACCAAGATATATATATATTTTAAAATATACAAATACCTAGGTCCTCTACCCTGAGACTTGGCTTTCAACAAGTTGGGGTGAAGTTGAAGCATGAGTATGTTTTAGAATCACCTGGGGATATTTTTAACACAGCCATGGTTTAAAACCACCATTCTAAGGGAAGAGGAATACCCAAGATATATTGTAAGTTTGTTCACAAAAACGAGGGTTGAGTGGGACGGTGTCTACACAGCTATGGGAAGCTCCAGCACTCCTTAAGGCCATTGATTGAGTACCTACCACTTAGAGGTTGAGGTAAAACAAGATAGTGGTCTCAGCCCTCATGGCACTGCATTAGTGTAAAATTCAATGACAAATATGGTGAGTGCAAGGCAGGTAAAAGGAAAAATAGGGTATTGAGAGCACCAGTTGGAAGAGTCAGAAAGGGCATCTGAAGATGTGACAAGGAGCAGGAGAAGAGGGGTGTGACGTGTGTGGAGAGAGTGCTTCTGGCAAAGAGGGGCCTTGGGGTGAGCTTGGCGAGTGGAATTGGGGAGGAGGAAACAGTGCAGGGAGGACTGCATAGGCCTGGATGAAGAGTTGGGTTTTATTCTGAGTACAGGGCCTAGAAAGGTATAATTTACATTTTTATACAACCTGGTTCTATGGAAATGGGACTGAGGGGGACATGATGGAAGGCTCAGAGAGCAGAAAGGAGGCTTCATGGAGGTCAGAGTGAGAGAAGGTAGTGCCTTGTTGAAGAGGTTTTGGGACATTTTTCTAACCTGAGGCTGGATAATTTTTCTCTCAGCTCATATCTCGGCCCATCACCATTGTGAATGTAGATAATCAAGTGATCTCTGCTGAGGGTGTCCCCAGTATTAATAGAATAATAATCCCTTTTAACATTAGCCTAAGTAAAACCATTAGATCTATGAATCTGCTGCCCTGAGGATAACTTACCGGCCTTTACCATCTTCATTGTGGATTGTCCCCCTATTTCCTCTAACAGCCTAAGGATGGGGTTTATGAAAACATAGCCTCCTTGAATACAGCTCCTCATAAAACTGTCTTTATTTCCAGATGACATCTTCTACACAGAAAATCCTATGAAATCTACAAAAAAAAAAAAAGGTTACTAGAACTGACATGTGAGTTAGGCGTGATTGCAGGATCTAAGATCAATATACAAAAATAGACTATTTCTAAATCATATCAATAGACAATTGGAAGATGACATTTAAAATACCACTTAAGCCCTGGCCGGTTGGCTCAGCGGTAGAGCGTCGGCCTGGCGTGCGGGGGACCCGTGTTCGATTCCCAGCCAGGGCACATAGGAGAAGCGCCCATTTGCTTCTCCACCCCCACCCCCTCCTTCCTCTCTGTCTCTCTCTTCCCCTCCCGCAGCCAAGGCTCCATTGGAGCAAAGATGGCCCGGGCGCTGGGGATGGCTCCTTGGCCTCTGCCCCAGGCGCTAGAGTGGCTCTGGTCGTGGCAGAGCGACGCCCCGGAGGGGCAGAGCATCGCCCCCTGGTGGACAGAGCGTCACCCCTGGTGGACGTGCCGGGTGGATCCCGGTCGGGCGCATGCGGGAGTCTGTCTGACTGTCTCTCCCTGTTTCCAGCTTCAGAAAAATACAAAAAAATAAAATAAATAAAAATAAAATAAAATAAAATACCACTTAAGTTGGCATAAAAATATATAAACATTATACTGAGTGAAATAAATAAATCAGAAAAAGCTAAAAGCTGTATGATTTCGCACATAGGTGAGATACAAAATTGAGACTCATGAACATAATTAAGAGTGCAGTACTTACGGGGGGAGGGGCTGTGGGGAGGGGGAGGGGAAGGGAAGAGGGGTTGGGGGGAGGGTATAAAGAGGGACAAATATAAGATGACAGAAAATGATTTGACTTTGCATAATCAACTTTTCAAATGCTGTGGAGATGTTTACCTGAAATCTACATACCCTTGTTGATCAATGTCACCCTGTTAAATTTAATTATATATATACACACACACACACACACACACACACACACACACACACTATTTAGAGGTAATTCTGGCAAGACATACAAGGCCTCTTCAGTGAAAACTACAAAACACTGCTGAGAGAAATTAAATAAGACCTACATAAACAGAGAGGAATACCATGTTCATGGATCTGAAAATGCAGTCTTAAGACGTCATTTTCTCCAAATTGAACTATAGATTCTACACACTCAAAATCCCAGCAAGCTTTTTTGGGCAGAAATTGATAATCTGATTCTGAAATCCTTATGGAAAGGCAAAGAACCTGGAACAGTCAAAACAACTTTGAAAAAGAAGACAATTTGAAAAACAACAAAGAACTCCATTTCAAACCTTATTACAAAGTTACAGTAATCAAAACAATATAATATTGGCATCTAGATAGACAAATAGATCCATGGAACAGAATAGAGTCCAAAAATAAATGCACACATATATGGTCAATTGATTTTGACAAAGGTGCCAAGGCAACTCAGTGGAGAAAGGATAACCTTTTTCAACAAATGGTACTGGAATGATTGGATATTCATCTGCAAGTAATCCCTGGGGATGGAACCATGAGTTTTTGCTTGTCTCCCATTGTTTACATGCAATTTTATAAATAGAGCAATTATTCATTTAGAAATTATTTCCTTTTTTATGTTTGGCCAGTCACTTCAATCCCAGGTCACCTCCTCTCTCCCTAAAGGAGGAGCACTGGGTGGCAGCTGGTGAACTGTGCTGTGTTATTCAGGTTGACCTGCATCCTGCTCTGCCCATCCACACATCATCTGGAGCCAGTTTCTTAGTGTTCAGGATCCTCACTGTTCCTTATGAAACAAATAAGACTAGTACCTCCTCTACAGGGGTGTGAAGATTGAGCAGTCAGTGGGTGCTCTATGAGTCAGGGATTTTTCTCTCTTTCCCCTGAAGACCTGGTGTCTACAGAACTAGCTCCTGCCTTCTCTTCCCTGCTTCTTGCTTTGGGACATCTGTACTCAGCAGAGTCGAGGGGAACTTCAAGATGAAGACACCTCCCTACCTGTAAACACAACTCCCTAAGTCTTCCCTTTTTGTTCACCACTATGGGTGTTTGGGGGGAAGAAAGCAGGAAAAAGAAGGGAACTTTAATGCCTTCTTTCCACCAAAATATTGGGGAGGGAAGTGGGAGACATCTTCCATCAAGATGGGCCTTATAGCTCTGGCCGGTTGGCTCAGCGGTAGAGCGTTGGCCTAGCGTGCGGAGGACCCGGGTTTGATTCCCGGCCAGGGCACACAGGAGAAGCACCCATTTGCTTCTCCACCCCTCCGCCGCGCCTTCCTCTCTGTCTCTCTCTTCCCCTCCCGCAGCCAAGGCTCCATTGGAGCAAAGATGGCCCGGGCGCTGGGGATGGCTCCTTGGCCTCTGCCCCAGGTGCTAGAGTGGCTCTGGTCGCAACATGGCGACGCCCAGGATGGGCAGAGCATCGCCCCCTGGTGGGCAGAGCATCGCCCCCTGGTGGGCGTGCCGGGTGGATCCCGGTCGGGCACATGCGGGAGTCTGTCTGACTGTCTCTCCCTGTTTCCAGCTTCAGAAAAATGCAAAAAAAAAAAAAAGATGGGCCTTATGGCTGCCTTCATTCAAAGAGGTGATCCTTGGACAGAGACTTTTGTAAAAGGATGGTTGAGCTATGTGTACACTGAGGAGAGATTTCAGGCAGGGGGGTGACACCCAGTGCAAAGGTCCTGAGGTAAAAATTAACTTGACTTTTTTAAGGAATATCTGTGAAGCTGGCATAGCTGGAATACAGAAAAAGAGAAATAGTTGTGGTCAGATGCCACAGAGAATCACTATTGCCCACTGTGAGAAGCCCACAGGGTAAGGAAGCAAGTCCCGCAGCATCCCAGTCCCTGAAAGTCTACTGGTCAGTCCCTCCAAGGTTATTTGACTCCTGACAAATAATAGTTGATATTGATGGATCCCAGGCACCATCACATTCTGAAGGGGCTTCTGGATCATCAAAGAAGGATTACATCAGGTAGAATTCAGTTTGTACAGCTGTTCTCCAATTACTGAAGGGAGATTGTAGCCAATAGGATGGGTTCTGAGGTTATACTCCTAAATCTATAGCTCAGTCCTACCTCTTACTAGCTATACACAGTTGCTTGTGAAGTTACTTTTTTGTGTGTATGTGCATGTGTCTCACTTTCCACAAATATAAAATGGGTACCTACCTCATAGAGTTGTGGTGAAGTTGAAATGCATTATTACAAGTAACATGCTTAGAACTGTACCATGCACATAGTAAGTGATCAAGAAACATTAGCCTTTGTGGTAGGCCGAATAATGCCCACCACTCCCAAAAATGGACATGTCCAAATCTCAGGCACCCATGAATGTTATGTTACAGCAAGTGGGAATTAAGGTTGCAGGTGGACTCAAGATGGCTAATCAGCTGATCTTGATTTGGGTAGAGCATGGATTGTCCAGGCGAGCCTAATCTAATCACAATTGTCTACGATGAAAGGAGAGGCAGAAAAGTGTCCAAGTCAGGGAGAGACTTGGAGATGAAACACTGCTTGGCTGTGAAGATAGAGGAAGGGGCTACCAGCCAAGGAATTCAGGCACCTCTAACAGCTGGAAAAAGCAAGGAAATGATTCTCCCTAAAGCTCCCAGAAACACCCTGATTTTAGTCAAGTGACACCCATTTCATTTCAGACTTCTGACTTTGAAAACGGTAAGATCATAAATTCGTGTTGATTTAAGTCACTAGCTTCACGGTAATTTGTAAGAGACACAATAAGAAAAGAATACAGCCATTGTTATTATAACTATGATAATGATGATAATGGCACAGACTACTCTTGTGTGTGTTCGGAGAGCTGGATGGCAATGAACGGGAGGTGGGCACCGGGCAGGCAAGGTCACTCCCCAGCCCTCGGGGCCCATACCTTCCGAAGGCTCCGCATCTTCTCTGGGTGTCGCCAGGCAGAGCTGTCTGTCAGACGGAGGGGACACCATGGCACTGGGGCTGGATAAATTCGAGGCTTCAAAGCCCTTACTCTAGAATTTTTAAAATTAGTAATTAATGTATGATATGTTCATCAGTAAAGTCTATGAATCAGAATGATCCCTTCTCTCCACTTACCTTGACAGAAGGTCCTGCTTTGAAATGTGCTTTATTTGCAATACTTCCTTTTCCACCCCTCCAAATGTGAATTCATTCTTTTCAAATACTAGTTACCATTTACAGAGCATTGGGCTATAGTTTTACCTTCATTTCTTCTAATTCTCACAACCGTTTTGCAAAGTGTGAGTTTCCATACATAGATTTCTTTTTTTTTTGCACAAACTATGTTTAGCAATAATGGAAATCATACAAGATGGTGAAATTTGGGGACTTAATCTTTCAAATTCCATCCCAGTAGCAGTCAGTTATTTGCATTTATATTTCTTTTCAGTCATTGTCCTTCTCACCAGAATGCACTCAGTGAATACTTTTTCCCCCATAAAGTAGGCATTTTAAATATTATTTTATAGTTGAGGAAGCTGAGGTCAGAGGGTTTCAGAATATATCAACTTTGAAACCAGAAAGGGCCAGGTTAGAATCAGTGATGTGCTGATTTCTTTTCCCAATCAGGCCAAAAAAAAAAAAAAAAGCCCTGATTTGTAGCATTTGCTAATTTCTGTGGTATAAATTCTCCCATCATGGCTGATTTCATGTGCAAGGTTCTCAGCCTGTCTGTGCTTTAACTTCCTTGTCTGTAAAATACATGTAACTCCAAAACCAGGGCAGTACCTGGCTCAGAGACCTCTATAAACTCTAGTGCCTGCCCTTCATTCAGAAAAAAAGAAATCTTCCAGAAAGAAATGCCTGGTACAGTGTGTTTCAAACTGAATCATGAATCCTTGTTAGGTGGTGAAATCGATTCATTTGTGGGTTGCAGCTAGATTTTGTTTTTCTTAAAAAAAGAAAGAAAGCAAATAGAAAAGACTAGAATAGAACAGAAAAAAAAAATCCAAGCATGACAGACATGGGAAGATTATGTGTTATTCCTTGAAATCTTTGTTACATTTCTACATATATATGGATGTGTGTACGAGGTCATAAAAATATTTTTCTTTCACTAGGTCAAAGTCAAAACAGTTTGAGAGCCACTGACTTAGTGAACCTAACTTTCTAGAAAGCAGTGCTTTGACTTTATAAAGCTGTGGGGCGAGAGAGAGAGAGAGAGAGAGAGAGAGAGTGAGAGAGAGAGAGAGAGAGAGAGAGAGGCAACTAGCATTTCCTTCTCTGCGGAGGAAATGGGGCTGGGGCACCCAAGGGCAGAGCCTGGGTGGCCACGGTATGTGTGTGTCTGGGGGAGGGACAAGCCAGGGGAGGCCACAATGCACTTGGTCTCCCTCACAGCCAGGGTTAGGCTCCCGGTAGCCTCACGAGCACTTGAGGAGGGAGGTAACCTTGCATGAGGGAGTAAGAGGAAGCTGAACAGGAAATCCTGGCTGCAAGCTCACTGCTGCTGGAACCCACCACAGCAGCTACCAGACAACCAACAATAGCGCCATTAGACAAAAATAACCCCTGGGGTCTGTAGCCCTGTCATGCAGGGGCCGGGGCATGCTGTCTATAGGGCTGTAATGTCACCAGGCTATGGCTGGGGTCCATGCTTCTTAGTACCATGCTACGTCTTGATTTCCTGATTGCTAATTAGAGGGCAGTTTTCCAGGTGGAGGTCATTTGGGCTGGTGCCAGGAACGCGTCTACTTGCCTCCAGGGTCTCTGCGCCCCTGCTCTCTTGCAGAAGATGATATGAAAATGCATTCATGCTGAGACTTTACGTTCTGAATGCACCACCTATCCCAGATGGTCTTTCATATCTTGAAAGGGGGTCCTAGGAGGACCTAGCCAAAGTTTATCACAAGGTGGGTATGTGCTGGGCACCATGAAGATGGAACCCTCCCTGGTAGCCCTCCAAGCCTCTCCCTTGGCGATGGCAAGGTCTGACCCTGGGTTGAACCCAAAGCCCCTCTCTAGGCTGAAGAGACAGATGCCCTGCTCTGCCAGCCGTCCCTCCTCCAGCATACTGGGGAATGAAAGGAGGAGGCGAGGGTCACGTCAAATGTTAGTTTACCACAACAAAGCCTATTGAGCATCAGCAGCCAGCTTCGGAACACAGAGACTGAGCTCCCCTGTTTGCTCCTGGCCTCACAGCTTGCTGGCTAGTAATCTGGTGTTAGAGTCTGCTTTTCCGCTTAACCCCGCCCATCCAAGAAGCACCCACATCCCTCAGAGACTCACGGAATTCACAAGAACAATGTGCCCAGTTTGCAATACACACAGCTGATCTTTCATTCACTTTCACAGAATTCTTTCCACTGGGCACATGGGGAGAACTCAGGAGTGTGTGTGAATTTGGATGGGACAAAAATTACATCTATGTTTTCATTAACCACTAAGTGAAATTTAGCATTCCCTGCTGCTAGGAACGTAGGACACAAACCACAGTGTCAGCAGCACCTGTGATTGTCACCAGTAACAATCACCCAGATATTCATTCTCCTAGTATACTTGTGGCATGTGTCATGAATTACCATCTGTAGACATGGCTACATCAACATCACACCTGCTGCTGGATTGAATTAAGTAAAGTATAAATAAAGTAGGACCCTACCCTGCCCATGTAGCTCGGTTGCAGTATCATCCCGATGTGCCAGGGTTGTGGGTTCGATCCCTAGTCAGAACATATACAGAAGCCAACCAATGAATGCATAAGTGGGTGGAGCAATGAATCAGTGCTTCTCTTGCTCCTTTCCTCTTTCTAAAAAATCAATAAATAAAAGATTTTTTTAAATGAGGACACATGACTTTATCACAAACGTGTTTTTTAAAAAATCTTTTGATAGCTGTATTACAGCAAAATTGATTGTCTTTGCAAGCCTCTACACTTTATTATATTTATTTAAAACATTATTCTAAGAAGAGGATTAAAACCCCTCCAAATTGCTGAAAGAATCCATGGCACAAAAAGATTAAGAGGCCCCTGAGGCACTGGTGCTGGGGTCTGAGCAGAGCTGGGAAGGAGGGTCCCGGTTCTCCAGGGGCTTGCAGCCAAGCGAACCACCTGTAAGCAAACAAAGGGCTGCAGACTGGCCTGGCGGGCCCTGTGAAGGCGGGCACTGCATAGACAGGAGGCACACTTGGTAAAGTTCTGGGAAGGCCACGAAGCAGGTAGTCACTAATTCATTTCAGACTCTCGGTGGATTCGCAGCCACCTCTGGCTGAAGAGGAGAGAGCCCATCTACTTAGGCATCTTTCTGGGCCTGCTCCACCAGCCTCAGCCCTTGGCCTGGGAACAGTCCCCACTGCCTCTGCCTGAGATGTTTCCCAGAACTTTCAGTGCTAAAACCAGGAGTCCTAGACAACCAATACGGTGGTTGGTCACCCTGTTTGGAACCATCCCCCCTTTTTACCTAGGACTAATTCAACTGCCTGGAATTTGGGGCAGCTTACTCCCATAAGCATCTTCTCTGTCTATGTGTCCATCTCTGTTTGTACCTGTCTCTTTGGGTCCTTCTCCGGCTCTCATTCTGTCCCCTTCTACCTTATTCCCCAATCTAGCCAAGTCCCCAGCTCCTGGCTGTCAAGTGATTTGAACTTTCCATTTCCCTGGGTGCCTGTAAAGTACTACTTGCTCTTTGTTTTTAATTGAGGCATAATTTACATAAAGTGCTCAGTTCCCGTGTGAATAGCTCAGTGAAGGGTAATACACCCATAAAACCCCCACTCAGGTCTAGATATAGAATGTTATCACACCCCAGAAGACTTCCAAGTATGGCTTCACTGTCAGTTACTCCTCCAGAGAGTGACCACTGCTGTGACCCCATCACCTTCATGTAAAATGGAATCATGCCCTCTGTACCACTTAGAGGCTCGCCTGCCCTGCCCTGCCCTGCCCAGCTGCTAATGGTCCAGTGTTGACAGCCTGGCTGGGAGAAACCCACTTCAGCAGGATCCTGAGAGAGGACTGGACAGAGAAGGTAGGGGAAACACTAGACCTCACTGCTGGAGGGAATCACTAGCCTCATTTTCATTTTTTTTTTCTTCTTCTTTTTTTTTTTTGTATTTTTCTGAAGCTGGAAATGGGGAGAGACAGTCAGACAGACTCCTGCATGCGCCCCACTGGGATCCACCCGGCACGCCCACCAGGGGCCGACGCTCTGCCCACCAGGGGGCATTGCTCTGCCCCTCCAGGGCGTCGCTCTGCAGCAACCAGAGCCACTCTAGCGCCTGGGGCAGAGGCCACAGAGCCATCCCCAGCGCCCGGGCCATCTTTGCTCCAATGGAGCCTTGACTAGCCTCATTTTCAAGTGAGGACTTCAGGACTCCAGGACTCATCAGAGAGGGACAGTTCACTTGCTTGCTGTTTTATTTGACCAGCAGTGACCTGGCTCAGGAAAACAGCATGTTTGGAGAGGCAGAAGTGGGGTTAGAATCCAGAATCCCAGGGCTACATTTTCCCTTTAAAAACCCTGCTGCCTCCTTTGGGCGAAAGCCAGGGCTGACTCCTGCTGGCCAGGAGGTTTCTGCCTGGGGAAGGGCTAAGCAGGCATCCTCGGTTTCCTCTGCCCCCGCCCCCCCCCCCAGCGTGATGCCCCTCACGCCTGGAACTGCAGGGCTGCAGAGCTGCGGTTCTCAACACTTGCTGCACATCAGAATCATGGGGAAGCTTTAAGAAATTCATAATATCCAGGCCTCACCCTAGACAGTGAAATCACTGTCTCTAAGAGTGAGACCCAGGCGCTAGGATTTTGTAAAACCCTTCAGGCAGTTCCAATGTTCTCACCAAGTTTACAAAGCAGAAGCGCTTCTCCAACTTCACATGTGAATCTTTTAGGGCCCTTGTTACAAATGCAGATTCTGTTCCAGCAGGTGCCCCATAGGGCCTGATAGTCTGCATTTCTAACAAGCCACGGGGGAGGCCAGGGCTACTGGTGAGCTCCAGGGAACGGGCCTTGAAGAGTAAAACCACAGAGGACTATTCTGCCCCATTCTCTCTGCTTCCCAATTCTTCATATTAACATATTTTGCAATGATTTGTTTTTCAATTTGTCTCTTAAACATAAGGCTCACCCACCCATCCAAATAATTCTATATTTGCCCACCTTTCCAGGAAAGCATACAGTGACTTACCATGTGATTTCTATGTACAAGATATTATTGTCAACAACTTTGAGATCAGAGATATAAAAAGGTAAAAAATACAACAACATAGGAGAAATAGAATATTTTATCACGTCCACTGGGGCTTCCAAAAGAGCTGAGGAAGAAAACAAAGGGATAGGATATTCAACAAGACAATGGATGATAATTTGTCATAAATGATTAAGGAAAGGAAACATTCACAGATTTGAGAAGGCTGCTAAATCTCCCCCAAAAGACAGAGAAACACACACCCAGACACACAAATTAAAATACAGAAAACCCAAGGCGAGAAGGAAATCCTAAAAGAACCAGAAAAAAAAAGACCATTAACTTCAGTGGAATTAATATCAAAGTGACTTCTGAACCCCTCCCCACCAAAAAACAACAATAACAAACAGACCAAACAACCTTTGAGGTGTGATAGCCCCGTTTTAACCACGAGAAACAGAGGCTCAGAGGCTCAGAGCACACAGTGCTACTGGCAGTTTAACTCCCAGGCACCAAGGCTCTCTGCATTAAATCACCAGGCCCCACCTTACCCCTCCCCTTAAAAAATTATGAGTATTAAGCTTTTGGATCTACTTAAAAATTGACCTTGGAGGTCCAAACCTCACTTAGTCTTTAGTACAAACTTCACTAGAAAAAGGGCCCTGTCGTTTTTCTAATCTGCCTCAGATCTTATGTTCACCTCTGGGTCTCCTGATTCCTTCCCTGGCCCAGGCAAACTTTCACCAAAGCGTCTTCCAAAAGGCCCCTTCCATCCTTACCACTGTTACTGCCCACCCCAGCCTGGCCCACTGCCCTAACCCAAGTTTATGGCTGGGCTTCTCACTAAGAGGGTTAGAGAGAGCTATGGAGCTGGAATGCCCTTAAACAGCTCCCCATCCCAAACACCCTGATTCCAGCTTGCCTCTCTATCTTTTACCCAACACCACCAGGTAGGCTGGGGCGATGGAATCCTGGCTTACAGGTCCCCCAACAGTCCTGCCACCAAAGAGAATTTCCCTGCAGAAGTGAGGGCTATGTCCCTGGCATTATGATAGCAATTTAAGACATCACCCCGCCGTCCCTTCGCCTAGGGGAGGAAAGACACAGAATACAGCAGAGATGCCCCGCAGGATTCCCCAGCTAGCTGTGCCCATAGTCGACTGCCAGCAGGTCTGTTAACCAGCGACCGGTGATGAGGAAAGCAGGTTCTCTTTGGAAACCTGTGTCTCTGTGGTTGATGGAAGGAACCATGAGCAGCTACTTGATGAATTCTCTGGGAAGTGTGACCAAATTGCCACAGCTGGGCCATGATGGGCCAGCAAGACCAGCTGCCAGGCGGGGGGCAGCCATGTGTGGAAGTGGTAAGAGAATGGAGTTTAGAGTTAGATCTGGGGTCAAGTCCCGATTCCCCCAGCACTCATTAACTGGCCCTGTGGTTTAATCTTCAGTGTTTTAATTTCCTTGTCTGTAACTTGGACAAAGACAATAATAACTATGTAGAGTAATTATTGTAAAGATCAGGTATATATAATGTCTGACATCTAGGTTTAAACAATTCTCTACTGCTATATGGGTTATATGAAATGGTGCATGTTAGCTGATCTCCTGGTTCACAAAAGGTGCTCACCAAACATTATCTGTCTTCTGTCCCTTTCTTGATGACCATCTCTCTGATGTAGAACAGGCCATTTCTCTGTTCTTTCTTTGCCCAGGTAACAGAGGGAAGTGGAAGGGAGCTGGAGGTCAGGCGTGAGATCATAAGCTTATAGCCCCCTTAAGACCACCCTTCCTAAAGAGCCTCTTTTGCCCACTGGCAGCCTGCACCTTTGCTAAAATTCCTGGGACCAAGAAACTTCTAACTTGAGGCTTGGGGGTGGATATCTTAGGTGTTGAGGATGGGAGAGAGAAGAATGTTGGTCTGTGGACTGGTTCATGATGGCCCCAGCTCACAAGCTGCCACAGATAATCACTGTTTATCAACTCAACTCGTTGGAAAAAATGACTACAATTACATTTTACACATCAACAAAAAGGAAAAATAAAAGCCCCATTGGAATGTCTGAGTCACTCTTCAGAGCCTCTAAATTACCCATTTGTTCGTTCTGACCCTCCTGTGCAGGAGGGAAGTGCAGGGCCCTGCAGGCTGGCTCTTGCCTGGTATCTGCCAGCCGGCCAGAAGTTCTGCAGGTCACCTAAGATCTGTTCTGGGGCTTAAAATAGATGGCAAAGAGTTATTAAAGGGATCAGTGGGGCAGGAAGAACGCTTTTATGGGCTCAGTACTCTGGGCTGGCTGGTGACTTGGGTGTGTCATTTACACACAGGTACAAAAACTGGGAAGAATCATGCCAACTGGGAGACTTACTGTCACCTGGGGCCAGTGCTTGTGCCAAAATGGAAACCTTCCTTGTTTAAAAACCAATTGCTTCACTTAGGAGAAGAGAGTAGGAGGATTGAGCCATGCCTCCTTCCCTACCCCGAGCATGTGCCTCTTCTGACTCCAGTTGTGTGCAGTCTAACACATCATTTGAAACAATCAAGACCCCTAAAAACCGGATTTAAGTTAAACACTCGTCTCTAAGATCACAGTTTAAATTCACAGAAACAGTGATATTAAGAGCATTTGGGGGGGGGGGTAACACAACCCTTTGAGGATCTAATGGAGCTATACTATAGATTTTCTCCCCATAATTACCATGTATTACTCACAAAGGAAAAGGAAATTCACGAGTTCCCCTGAGAGGCAGGGTGTTCCTGGAACCCAAATTGAACTGGACAGACTTAATACGTATCTGAAAAAACCCTGCGGTGAATTTGTCAAGAAGTGTCCTTTGTCCTGGGGACCCCTTTCCCACTTTACCCCTTTTGTGTGTTTTCTAAGACTTTATCTTGGCAAATCGGGCTTGCTTTTAAAAAGAGAAGTGGCTCCAATTCCAAGGACGCTGGGTCCCTGACCCAGGTTGCAACGCCCCCAGGTCTCTCCTTTCAGCTCATTCAGATACCAAGACATTCTTTCCGAACCAGGAAATTGGATCAGGCTGACCTCAACACAAAGTGCCCACTGTCAGGGCCTGGTGGGTAGCCTGGCCTCTCTCACGGATCATTCCTTGTGCCACCAACACCAGGACTCGCATTCAGCCAAGCCCATGGTCCCCGATCCCCAAAGGGAATGAATGCTATTGAAGGGCGAGGCAAGACAGGTCTCCGGGAGGAAAGTGCACACCACGATAACCAGTGCTGCCAGAATCTTGGCTACCGTCCATTCATTCCTGGTCTTGGTCATTAAACCTGTGGGCTGCAGTGGGCGGTGAGCAACAGGTCTGGGCTGGAGAAGGCTGTTGACAAAGCAGTTTTAAGCCTGCCTGTTTGTGAACCTTGGACCGCTTGTCTACACAGCAATACAGTAATTATCAATCATGATAAAGATTTCTTACATTTGTATGACATTTTAGCCTGTTTAAAATGCTTATGCCTGTATTATTTACTGTGGCAAAATATACATAAAATTTACCATTTTAACTATTGTTAAGTGTCCCATTCAGTGGCACTGAGAATAATTGTACTATTGTGCAACCATAATCACTATCCATTTCCAGAACTTTCTCATCATCCCAACCAGGAACTCTGAACAACTTTGTCTCTGTGAATTTCTCTGTTCTAGGTGATTCATATAAGTGAAAACATATAACATTTGTCCTTTGGTGTATGGTTTATTTTGTTTAGAAAAAATGTTTTCAGATTCATCCAGGTTGTAGAATTTCAGTCCTTTCTATGTTTGAATAATATTTCATTGTATGTATATAGTACTGAATTTTGTCTATTTGCCATTTGATGGACACTTGGTTTGTTTTCAACTTTTGGCTATTTTGAATAATGATGCTATAGACATGGGTATGCAAATATCTGTTTGAGTTGCTGCATTCAATTGTTTTCGGTATTACCTAGGAGTAGAATTTTTGGATCATATGGTGATTCTATTACATTCTCCTATTTATCTTACAATAAACAATTCTTACTTGATTATAAGCAGTTTAAACATGAGGTACTGAAGCTTAGGGAAGTGCAGGAAATGAACTCACTCAGTGGAGGTTGCTAATTTAGGAACTGCAAATACTCCTGAGCACAAGACTGGGACTGGGGTGAAGCAAGTGAGGCATCTGGGGTGCAGAATTTAGGACCCACGCTCAGGCTTGTGTGACTCCCACCGGCACCCACTTATCCACTAGGCACAGTAAGCTCTGCACCTGGGGCCCAAGACAATTTTAGGGTCCACGAAAATATTTTTTTTAATTAATTTATTTTTTACAGAGACAGAGAGTGAGTCAGAGAGAGGGATAGACAGGGACAGACAGACAGGAACAGAGAGAGATGAGAAGCATCAATCATTAGTTTTTCATTGTGCATTGCAACACCTTAGTTGTTCATTGATTGCTTTCTCATATGTGCCTTGACCACGGGCCTTCAGCAGACTGAGTGGGCTTTTTGTTCAAACCAGATAAGCCCGCGCTCAAGCTGGCGACCTTGGGGTCTCGAACTTGGGTCCTCTGCATCCCAGTCCCACGCTCTATCCACTGCGCCACCACCTGGTCAGGCCCATGAAAATATTTTAATTTATCTAAAAATCAGAAGAACAAACTGAATGTAATCTGGTTTGTATTTTATTTTTTATATCAATTCAACTTAAAAATATAAATGTTAATATATATATGTTAAGGAGAAAGGGGTTCACAAAATGCCTTGGGCCTGGAGTCCTCAGGGCTACTGCCCTAAGAGTGAGCATCTTACTAAGGCTTTGTGTCAGTCTCTCAGGATTTAAGGGGGTTCTCATTTTCAGCTTCCTGCCAGGACCGAGCCTGCACTGTCACTAACTCCAGCGTGGGTGCCTCTTTACATTTTGTATCCTTGGCATCTGGCTTGCCTCACCACAGGCCTAACCTTGCCTAACCTGGCTCCTCCTAGCACTCTGGGTGAGGACAACTCAAGCCAAGAGTTCCTCATTTGGTAGCATGTTTTGTGTTACTAAGGTGAGGAGTAGGGCTGTGAGAAGCCAGCTTTAGTCATAAAAAGGCTAGGTGCTTGCTCAGGGAGTGTCATTCAAGGGGCCATAGTGAACCCCACCCCATGACAGCCCTCCCTAATAATATTTACACCACTTATTCCATTTCAGGGAGTTTGTTACATCTCTAATTATTCTTATTTTACCTAAAAGTCTCTATTTGTTTTAATGCCCAAACCATTAGCTAATTCTACCAACCCATAAGGACCAGAAAAAGGAAGATTTTCTCCCTAAAGATATTTCTTTGGGTTCATAACCTTCTCTTTCCATTCAGGGAGCCCCTCTCCCCCATACTTCACTGGACAGTCATTTTACACTTACTTCTCCAGGAAGAGGGCATTTGGGAAGACCAGATATATTACATTGTTATAATTCGTTCATTCAGCTAATCATCATTGAGCACTGACTGTATGTTTAAGCACTGGGAATACAGAAGTGAAAAAAAAACAGAAGAAAATCCCTGCCTTTGTGACCCTTATATGCTAGAAGGAGAGAGACAATACAATAAGCAATGAAGTGTATAGAGGGCCTGAAGTGATGTGTAAGGAAGAAAAATGAAGCAGGGGACAGGGATGCTTCATGGGGCTGGGAGGGCCATTTTAGACTGGGTGATCATGAAAGGTCTCACAGGAAAGGGTGCATTTTAGCAAAGACCTGGAGATTGTGGGAGAAAGAGCCATGGGGATATCTGAGAAGTACATTCCAGAGAAAGAAAACAGTAAGTGAAAAGGCCCTGAGGCCAGGTGTGTGCCTGGTCAGGTAAATCAACCTTGTGTGCCTGGGGGGTTGATTCTTCTGTATCCGCATTAAACAATCTCTATACTTTCTGCTGAGGATGCTGGTTCTCAGGTCACACCCCCTTTCCTAGGAATCACAGGAGTGGCAGTTATGGCCTGTCGGGTCCTATTTTCTGGGAGATTGCGTTATTGATTAGGTGTGTTCTCAGGTAGAGCTATGATGTGGCTGCCTGAGCCCTAGGATGGCCCGTTGCACTCCGCCCTCACATTTACACACAGACACAGAGAAGACAGTTGGTGAAGTGATGGTGAAGCAGATGTGCAGAAAGGGGGAGAGAGGAAGGCCTGAGACAGAGACAGATTGACACAGGCAGAGAGGCCAGAGAGACTGACACAAAGACAGTCTGGGGGCTAGGGTGTCGGGAGGGAGACTGCCTTTGGAGTTCCGACAGCTCCGGTTCCTGCCCCTCCCTGGAGGGGCCCCACTGGGTCCCTACCCTTGGATGTCGCCAGCCATCCGCATGTCTCCATAATCACTCCTAAGGGAGCTGCGGAGCCCAGCCTCTGGGACTCTGCTCCCTCTTGCTGCTCCTTCTGCAGACCGGAAAGTGCTCTCTCTGTTGGCTATCAGGCACCCCTGGAGGAGTGGGACCTTCTAGGCCTGTGCCCTGCTGATTTTAGGCGCCAGGGGCAAACAGAGAGAGCACTGACCTGGACTCAGCAGCCCCAAGTTCACCCTCCAGCTCAGCCACATATTAGCCCTATAACCTTGACCACATCATCTGAATTCTCTGAGCTTCTCTCTTCACTTCTAATGTGGAGGTAAAGACTATCACCAACCCCGTGCCCTGCCTGTCTCTCCATGCTGCTGTGAAATCACTTTAGGACCTATGTGGACATGTTCTAGGGTTGTCAAATGTGATATAAATGCAAGTGGTTATGACCCTGCCCCAGATGACACCCCGCACCCCTCAATTCACCCAGCCACAAGCCTGTGACTTAGCTGGCTTCCCTGGCACAGTGCCCTATCACTAAGCTCTGTGGCTGAGCCTCCACCTCGGTCCCACCCAGCCTGGTTCCACCCAGCAGCTCACTTCTTCCTGTTTCCTCCTGTTACCTTGTAAGTGTTCCTATTGAGTTGGTTACTCTGAATCAGCCCACCCTTCACTGGCTTCTCAAAAATCTACATTTTTTTCCCCCAAACGTTTCTTTGCTCTCTAAAAGTCCCCACCTTCCCTGAATGACTGGGCCCATCCACAACCCCACCCACCCTCTCAGAGGCCCCCCCATCCCTGAGCACAGTCATGTTTTCACAGATGGAAACAGCTGCCCCTTCACATTGGGGAGATTTCTCCCAATGTTTAAAATACCCAAGACCCCTGCTCAACTCCTCATCGGAGTGGCCCCTTGGGCCACAACCAGGAACGCTGGCTGGGAACCTGTAACATTGCTCAGCTCTCTCTTAAATCCATTTTTTCCCTACCCATAACTATTCTCAATCTCCTATTTAAATCACCATTCTCTCTCGAGAATATTGCCATGGCCACTGACTCTTCTCCTCAAACCTCCTCTCTCTTTCTAACCAAGGTATCAGCCACCCTGCCTCAAAGTAAACCTTTTAAAAATGAATTGCCACCCTCCTGCCTAACATTGCCCACGACTCCAAACAGTCTAAGGGGTGAAACTCCAATTCCTTACTTTGGATGCGTGGCCCTTTACAACCTGACCAGAGCCCTTCCTCAGTCTTATTGCCTACAATGCATCCTCCATATTAACAGTTTCCAGACCTCATCTTTTATTTTATTTTTTTAAACTTTTTTTTTTTAATTTTTATTTTTAATTTATTCATTTTAGAAAGGAGAGAGAGAGGGAGAGGAGAGAGAGACAGAGAGAGAGAAGGGGGAGGAGCAGGAAGCATCAACTCCCATATGTGCCCTGACCAGGCAAGCCCAGGGTTTCGAACCGGCGACCTCAGCATTTCCAGGTCGACGCTTTATCCACTGCGCCACCACAGGTCAGGCCTGACCTCATCTTTTTTGATCTCTAGGGACATTGAAATGTTCACTGCTCTGGGTTTCAAGACTCTGTCCAGCCTGTCACTTAGAGATCCTGCTGCCAACCCCTCTCTTGCTCCTGTACTCCTGCTCCAGTGAGGGAGGACCTTAGATGCGGTCCTGGGCCCTCTCCTCTCCCTCCACCCACACATGTCCCTTCTGGGAGGCAGTCCCAAACCCATCCCAGGTACTGTCTCGCATTTGTGACCGTCAGGTTTGCACCCCTAGCCCAGACTTCTCTGAACTTCAAGTCCATGTGTCCTACTGCCTGCCGTCCACTTAGACGGCTTATATGTGCCTTACATTCAACATGTTCAAACTTGAACTGATGCCATGAACTCCACCACTGGTACTTCTCTAGCATTTTGTTCCTCAGTGACTTGCCCAAACCAAACATCTGGCAGTTCTTGGTTACTGCTATCTATTCTGCTTCCTAGGAGTACCTGTCGTGTGCTCACCAGCTCTATAACTGTTACACCACACTGCCATCTTCTATCCCTGGGTAGAGCAATATAGTCTTCTCTTTTTAAAGCAATATCCTTTAAACTTAAGGGTCCTCAAGCCTAGATATAAAGTCACCTTTAGGTCTTTTAAAAATCACTAATACCCAAGCCTCATGCTAGACCAAGTAAAAAAGTCTCTGGGAGTCAGCCCCAATCATCCTTATTAAAAACTCCCCAGTTAAAACTCATGGACCTGGGTTTTAAAGAGCATTTTATGAATTTGACTCCAAAGGCAAGAGAAGTGAAGGCAAAAATTAATGAATGGGACTACATCAGACTAAGAAGTTTTTGCTCAGCAAGAGAAACTGATAACAAAATAAACAGACAGCCAACTAAATGGGAAATGATATTTTCAAACAACAGCTCAGATAAGGGCCTAATATCCAAAAATACACAAAGAACTCATAAAACTCAACAGCAAACAAACAAACAATCCAATAAAAAAATGGGAAGAGGACATGAACAGACACTTCTTCCAGGAAGAAATACAAATGGCCAACAGATATATAAAAAGATGCTCATCTTCTTTAGTTATTAGAGAAATGCAAATCAAAACTGCAATGAGATACCACCTCACACCTGTTAGAGTAGCTATTATTAACAAGACAGGTAATAGCAAATGTTGGAGAGGCTGTGGAGAAAAAGGAACCCTCATCCACTGTTGGTGGGAATGTAAAGTAGTACAATCATTATGGAAGAAAGTATGGTGGTTCCTCAAAAAACTGAAAATAGAACTACCTTATGACCCAGCAATCCCTCTACTGGGTATATACCCCCAAAACTCAGAAACATTGATACGTAAAGACACATGTAGCCCCATGTTCATTGCAGCATTGTTCACAGTGGCCAAGACATGGAAACAACCAAAAAACCCGTCAATAGATGACTGGATAAAGAAGATGTGGCACATATACACTATGGAATACTACTCAGCCATAAGAAATGATGACATCGGATCATTTACAGCAAAATGGTGGGATCTTGATAACATTATATAAAGTGAAATAAGTAAATCAGAAAAAAACAGGAACTGCATTATTCCATACGTAGGTGGGACATAAAAGTGAGACTAAGAGACATTGATAAGAGTGTGGTGGTTACGGGGGGAGAGGGGAGAGGGAGAGGGGAAGGGGGAGGGGGAGGGGCACAAAGAAAACTAGATAGAAGGTGACAGAGGACAATCTGACTTTGGGTGATGGGTATGCAACATAATTGAATGACAAGATAACCTGGACTTGTTATCTTTGAATATATGTATCCTGATTTATTGATGTTGCCCCATTAAAAAAATAAAATTATTAAAAAAGAAAAGTAGATAGAAGGTGACGGAGGACAATCTGACTTTGGGTGATGGGTATGCAACATAATTGATTGACAAGATAACCTGGACATGTTTTCTTTGAACATATGTACCCTGATTTATTGATATCACCCTAGTAAAATTAATTAAAAAAATAAAAAAAATGATAGAGAAAAAAACCCAAAAAAAACTCCCCAGTTAATTCTAACTTACAGCTGAGAGACTCACTGGTCTAACTGGTTTCCCCACAGCTATTACTACTCCTCTCTGTTTTCTACAGAGCAGCCAGGGGGAGGTCTTTATTGAGGTGAATTCTCATTACCTCAATCCCCTTGCATTTAGAATAAAGATCGAAGCCATGTCACTTCAGCATGTCACTCTGCCTGCCTCCTGCAAGCCTGGGTGCCTTGTCTGCTCTGGAATCCATGTTCTGGACTCTATGCCCTTTCCACTTTAGGACCATCACCCACGCTGTTCCCTCTTCCTGAATGCTTTGCCTGTCTAATCCACTCATCCTTCAAGAATGGCGTAGCTGTCTTCCTCAGGGAGGCCTTTCTTGATTCCCAGATCAAAAGGGCCCCTCTCTCACCCCACTTGTGCTCCGTGGCTTCCTCCTCCCCTTCACAGACTTGGCACCATTATAAATATAGTTATCTGTGTGATTTTTGTTTGATTTCTGTTTTTCCACTAGAACGAGAGAAGGATCATTGTCTGCCTTGTTATTTCTGCATCCCAGTACCTAATCCAATTACCTGGAACCCAATAGGCTTTTAATACAATTTTACAGAATGATAATAAACACACATGTTCCTTCATTCCCCCTAGTTTGCTACATTTTTTTCCTTTTGCCTGGAATGCGCCAACCCTGTCCACAGCCTCCTCACTGTCCCTCCTAGAAAACTACTTATGCTTCCTGAGCCGGATAAAAAGGCCCCTCTCCACAATTCCTTCCTGGTTCCCTCAGGCAGAAATTAGCTTCCTCCTTCTCTGTAAGCTGATAGTCTTTCCTTCTCCTGGTATTTTAGTTACTTTTTTTTTTTTAAGATTTTATTTAATCACTATAGAGAGGAGAGAGAGAGAGAGAGAGAGAGAGAGAGAGAAGGGGGGGAGGAGCAGGAAGCATCAACTCCCATATGTGCCTTGATCAGGTAAGCCCAGGGTTTTGAACCAGCAACCTCAACGTTCCAGGTTGATGCTTTATCCACTGCGCCACCACAGGTCAGGCCTTCTCCTGGTATTTTAGTGACTTGCTTCTGGGCCTTCTCCCTGGGGCAGCTGGACTCCACGATCATGTCCTCTTCTTCCAGTGTTGTGAATTCATTTGCTGGATGATTCATTTCCTGAGCTAATGTGAGCACATTACTGGACTGTAACTTTAAAGTGATAAATGTACATGTGAATTGCCCCCCAACATATGTGCTGAACTTGGACCATAGTTAAAGGTCTTGTGCTGCACCCCCACGGCCAGAGCGCCTGGGATTTTCCTCTTCTGTTTCTCTAGACAGGTCTGGAGCAGGTCTTGGATGCAGGCCACTGGGTGGGCTTCTAGTGTGGGGAAGGCCATGGGATTCTCTGCTCTTGAGGGACGGGGAATGGGGAGGTGGAGTCCCAGCCCACCCCCGCCCCCATTACTGGTGAGCTGTTTTCCTGGGGGAGCCTCATCCTGCCTTAGGCCCCAACTTGGAACCACTGAATTGTTCAAAGGCAGCAGGCTTAGTTCCAGACTGAAGAGGGTAGGTAGAGACCACAGCAGGATGGAGTGCGGTGATGGTCTGCATCAAGGATGAGGAAATGAAGAACAGGTGCCTCCTAGCCAGGCTCCTGAGGTGGAAGTGCCTGGTATTTTCCAGAAGTTGCTCCCTCCTGCCTGAGGCACTGGCCCCGAGGCAGAGCCTCTGCACCCTCAGAACCACCGCTGTGTATATGTGGGTCCCGGCCCCGGGCAGCTGGGTAGGAGGCCCACTGTGTGACTGTGTGGTTCATGTCTGCTGACCAAGTGGAGAGAAGCAGAAGCAAGGCGGGGGGGGGGGGGGTGTCACCTGGGGAGATGCAGCTGAGGCCCCGCCACCCAGCATGGCCCCACCCTGCCCGTCCACAGGCCCACTTTCTCTTCCCTCTGCCAGCCCCACAGCCTGAATCTCAAGGGTGATGTGGGGGCTGGGGGGTGGCCTTTGGGAAAGGACCACTGGCCAATGTGTTAGGAACAGTGCTGGAGAGTGGGCACTGCCCTGCTCTTCCAGGTCACGGTGAGGCTGACCTGTGGGTGATAATAGTAATAGGAGAAGCTAAGTTGTCTGAGCATTTCCAAAGTACCAGGCCTAGCACTTCACCCAGATGGTCCTATTTAAGATCCCACCCCTTCTCACATGTTTCCTGAGAGCCCTCTGCGTGTGGTGACTGTGGAGCTAACTGCACCTTGTATGGGCCGCCTCGACCCTCTGAGCCTCAGCATTCCTGGGTCCTGGGCTACTGGTTGTGCCCCAGCTGCTTCTGAGGTGACCAGCTCAGCAGCAGTTCTGGCCCACTTGCAGGAGGCACAATCTTGCAATCCCCTCGCCTCATGCCCGCACAGTGTATTTCTCCTTCCCACCTCTGGGCTTCCATGTTTCATCTGAGGTATGAGATGCTGTTAATGGGCCTCAGATGCACAACCTCAAAGGCTAAGTAAGGTTGGGCAGACCTTTGACCAATGGCAACCAGAGACAGTGGACACATTCTTCCTCCTTCCTCCCCCATGAATGGGCTGTCCTGAGACTGAAAGCTTCATACACCTCTTAGAAGATGGCCCCAGAATATCAAGAAATAAGTTTATTTAATAGAAGTGGGGGCCGGCTTAGCAGATCACATGTTGGTCCTCCTGGCTTCCTGCCTCAGCGCCCCCCACCCAACCTTTCCGCTTGTACTTGCTTCCCCAAAACGCACGCCCTAATAAAAGTGTATGTCGCTGACTGTGCTTTCTGGGGTAACTAGGCTATGGCAGGCTAGTGGGGAAACAGATACTGTAGAAATGCACATCACTTCTGCTCAGGGAAAATTAAGATTGGCAGAGGATTCAGGCGGAAAATGATTGGTTTTGCTCTGTGATAAGAGGGAGCTGATTTGCAGGAAGAACTCTCGTGGGGTGGGGTGGGGTGGAGGGAGAAGTGAGAAAACGGAGGCGGGGCAAAGAGTCTGGCTGGTGGCTGTGGCACTGGTCTGGGGACAGCTGAACAGCTCAGGCAACTCTGGGCTGCTTACTTGGGTAGATTGCGGGTGAGTTCTCTGTTCTGGAAAAAATAGTAGGAGAGGGAAGAAATGAGGCCCCAGCTGCAGAGCCTCACCCATCCTTGACCTAGACATCCCTGCCAGCTGGTTACATCTGGGAGAGTCTCCCTGATCCTCCTAGGCCCCGCTATCCTTTACCTATAAGGAGATTTCCATGTGTTGTCAAGTGTGGGGAGTTATGAGTGGGCCTTTCTGATGTGAGACCCTGAAATCCAATTCTGGGAAAACATCGCCTAAAATGACTAAACACTTCACAAGTGCTGCTCCTAGTCCTGGGATCTTTGTGCCACCCCCACCCCCACCCCCACCCCTGGGATAGGAGCCCTTTGTTTGGGCCTCAGAGAGCCTCCTCGGTCCCACCCACCCTATTGGCCTTGTTCACCAATCAGATGTCTGCTTGTCCTGCTTCCCCATCTGTCTGACCCCATCATGTACTCACCAACAAGCACCAGGGACACTGCCCTCACAATCATGACAGTTCCCATTGACACAAAGGTAATCGCCCGCAGCCATGCTGGACCATTCCTGGGAGCTAGATTCTGGCTTTGTGTGCATGGCCAAGTTTTGGTGGAGGAAGGGCAAATTCAGTTTGAATCAAGTAGGCCACACTGCACTTCATTAGGCCTGAGCTCACACCGGGACCTGAGGAGAATCTCTACCCTCTGGAAGGCCCTCCCAACTTGTTTGCATTCTTTACCCGGCAGCAGAAAAGGTTTCATTCATTCATAGGAAATCCTACCAGTGCCATAATCACTCAAGGGGCCCTGCGCTGTAGTCCGCGGAAACGCCCACCCGTGGTGTGGGGGCGGCGCTGACCTGGCGCCTCTCCCACGCACTCCACCCACAACTCTCCCTGTGGGCACCCTTCTCACAGCCAGTCCTGCCCAACGTGAAGAGCAAACCAGCCCTTCACCCAGATACCTTCTCTCTTCCACTTTCCCTGACGTCTACCCTCGCTAGGCAGGTCACCGTGACTATGGGGACTGGTGTGGTCTGGCTCTACAGCGGTTCACAGAGAGAGGAGATTCGACCTCCCCAGGAAGGGACGGTGAGGGGCAGCACTACTGACGTCTTGCTCTGTTCATCCCTTCCTGCCCCTTGCAGTGTGGGGCTGGAGTTATTCCTGGACAAGTTAGGCTGCTTGAAATTGCCCTGCATCTTACTGAAGCTTCATTTGTTTTATTCTTCAGTCACAGTGTGTATTATACCCATGCAAATGTTTTTCATCCTAGACATTGTCATTTTAAAAAAAAAAGTTATTTATTGATTTTAAAGAGAGAGAGAGAGAGAAAGGGGGGAGTTGAGCCAGAAGCATCAACTTATAGTTGCTTCTTGTATGTGCCTTGACCGGGGTATCCTAGGGTTTCAAACTGGTGACCTCTGCATCTGGGGCCAATGCCTTATTCACCCTTATCCACTGCACCACCACAGGTCAGGCGAGATTGTTGTTTTTTATCCCTAAAAATTTGATTTGAGTCTTTTTTTTTAAGTATCTTTCATGTTTTTCCTAACAGTCTCATGCTTCCCTCTATCTGCTTGAACATATTTATAACTCTTTTTTATAATAACTTTTAAAAAATGTTCTTGTCTATTATTTCTGTTGTCTATGTTATTTCTGTATCTGTTTCTATTAATTGGTTTTTCTCATTATGGATTTTATTTTCCTGGTTTTTTGATGCCTGAATGCCAGATAATGTGAATTTTACAGTTGAATGCTGATTTTTTTTTTCTTTAAATATTTTTAGCTTTATTTGGGGCTTCAGTTAAAGTTACCTGGAAGCAATCCGACCTTTGGAGATTTGCTTTGAAGCTTTTTAGGTGGGCCCAAAATAATTAATTTAGGGCCAACTTTTCCCATTCCTGAGCCAGGCAGTGATTTGTAAACAAGAGAGGGACGTAATAGCATTTGCATTTAAGCAAACCTCTGCTGGAGCCTGAAGGAGGTCGAAGAGAAAGGCTGGGGAGGACAGAGACCCCAGCAGATCCCATGCTCTTCTAGACAAGGGACTGAAGACTGGAGCTCAGGCAGCAGCCAACACCATTGGAAACACCAGGGTTGGAATCCATGGTGCTTAGCGTGGGCAGAGTAAGAGGGAACAGGGTGAGTCTGAAAGGGTCCAAGATTTCCCCTTTGGCATTCTTGTGGGTTCAGAGGAAATGAAATCTGCATGAAGCCATTACTGGGGTTACCAGAAGCCAGGAGTTTACAATCATCCCTTCTTGAGTCTGTTGAAACCAGAAGACCAATGCCAGGAAGGAGGCAGCTCTGGGACCCATTCAACCTAGTGCTTCCCCTCCAGGTATCTATCTGCTGCGCTCTTTCCTCTGCTGGTCCAGAAGAACATCAGTATTCCCATCAAGATCCTGAGCATCCGTGTCTTCTCCTAAGACATCACAGACTTTCTCCCGTTCAAGGAAAAGATTTCCTGTGTAAACGTGCCATCTGGTGCCCTGTAGAGCTTGGCAAATTAGAGGCTTTTTTTTTTTTGCACTGCATTTTTATCATGTGATATGATGCCTAAAATCTGCGTTAATCTCTCTGGTACTGCAATTATATCAGTCTAGGATTAGGCCTGTCTCTCTCCATTGACAAAATGTTAATGAAGAATTTCATTCATGAAATGTTGAAATGGCCTTCCTGGTTCTCCTTGGGCCAGAGACCTTTCCTCAAGGCCCACAGAGTCTGTTCAGTCCCAATCTGTGATCCATCCTCTATTTTCAGAATAAAATGTTCCTCCATAAACTATATACTACATATATCATTTCCCCCCTTTCTTTCTTTTCTCCTGTTTTTTGGCAGGAGCTCTAAGAACATTAATCAAGTGTACTGTTGGAACCACGACTTTTGGGATGAAAATGTACTTTGTCCATACCAGGGTAAAGAAAGAGTTAAAAATTTTTTTTTTTTTTTTTTAAAGTCAATCGAGCCCTGGCCGGTTGGCTCAGTGGTAGAACGTCAGCCTGGCGTGCAGAAGTCCCGGGTTCGATTCCCAGCCAGGGCACACAGGAGAAGCGCCCATCTGCTTCTCCACCCCTCCCCCTCTCCTTCCTCTCTGTCTCTCTCTTCCCCTCCTGCAGCCGAGGCTCCATTGGAGCAAAGATGGCCCGGGCGCTGGGGATGGCTCCTTGGCCTCTGCCCCAAGCGCTAGAGTGGCTCTGGTCGCGACAGAGCGACGCCCCAGAGGAGCAGAGCATTGCCCCCTGGTGGGCAGAGCATCGCCCCTGGTGGGCATTCCTGGTGGATCCCGGTCAGGCGCAAGCGGAAGTCTGTCTGACTGTCTCTGCCCATTTCCAGCTTCAGAAAAATACAAAAAAAAAAAAAAAAGTCAATCGTGCAGGACTCATTTACTTCCTCTCTCCTACCTCCTCAGGCTGTGAATTTGACCAAGAGTAAACAAAGTGTCTCTAATTAGCTTGTACAAGTAACAAAGTACCTTCCACCCTGCCAGGGGTCCAGGAAAGCCATGAACTTGGGCTGCCTTAAAGTGCTCTTGTTCCCCCCCCAGGATAATAAACATTTGGGGCCCAAACCTGACAGCTGAAGAGAACGGAAATTATAAATGTAAATATCACAGTCTATACATTTTGCAAATTGTTGAGGCATTCTCTCATTTCCTCTATCTCTTATGTGTGTTTCACACAACGTGTACACCCAAATGAGCTGGCTAAATATATCAGTGAAATCACATTCATGGCTTATTGGAGTTCTTAATTAAAGCCACTTAAAACAAACAAACAAACAAAACCCCCAAAACATTAACTGAAGGTAACAGAGATCCACCTCAATGTTAAATCCCCTTGATTGTAAAGTGAAAAAATTTGAAACAAAGGGTTAAATTATTTGCACAATGAATGTCATACAAGTTATCTGAAAAGATGCAGACCCCCACTGCCTTTCAAAGCTAGGAGAATGCTAACTATGGTCTCCATCTCCTGGCACCAGAGAGGCAGCTCTCAAATGATCCCAAATACCAAAACATGCCCAGGCTGTATTTCTTAAGCACTGATGCTGAAATTTCCAAAATAACAAACCCCAAAACATTTGGTTTCCAGCAGTGCCCAGATATGTTCAAGCCTGATTCAGTACAAGTCTAGGGAAAAAGAACAGAAGAATCTAGAAGGAGCAATAAATGGGGTGAGGTAGGGAGGGGGTGAGAGGGGTAATTGGTGAGGATAGGAGAGCACTGAAGTAGAACAAAATTCAAATGATAGGGTAAAAATAGAAATAGTCTCCTAAAGGTTAGGAAGAGGCAATATATTATTAAAAGATAATTCTCAGAAACAGGTAAAATCACAACTCACATACAGGCATAATATTGTACTTATTCAAGAATTTATTTCCTCATGATAGGAACCAGGCAGATGTTCAAAAGAAAAGTCAAAAACACACAATTTACATTGAGTAAAGGAATGCTGAGATAAATTGGAGATAAATGGAGATAAAATAGTTTTGAGGAAGTTAATTAAATCTCTATTAGGACAGAATTTACTGTCAGTTACTTGCAATTTACAGAGCATTGCAGAATGGCTCAAAGACAATGAAAAAGAGAATCTGATAACCAAGAAGGTGTGTTATAGACAATGTATAGTTTTTCACTGAAACAAAAGAAATAGTTTCTACAATATTCATAAAAGTTTGTTAAGCAGAAGCTGTTTCTTCAGGGGTAGGGGGACATCCTTCCCAGAGAGGATGATGTTGTGGAGTGGTTAAACCCAGGTAGGGGCAGGGTAGGGCTGTTTGCAGGGGGCGGGGGAGACTTCTAAGGCAAGGGTTCATTCAGAAACAATACACGCAGCCTATTACTTTTATGATTTATTAAATTCGGTCACTTCACACACACCCTAGCATTAATGTGGAATCCGAATGTGAAAACTAGCAGAGACCTCCTTGATCTAATCTAGGTTCTACATTTCACAAATGAGAAACCTGAGACCCTTGGCTGGGATTTGCTCAAGGTCAGTCAGCTTCTTAGTGGCTATGAGCTTGGTTCTTAAAGTTTGTGAGCCTAGTATCCACGGTGAGGGGGCTGAGGAGATCCACCCCTGCCCCCACCTCCACACCACCACCACCACCACCACCACCACCACCACCGTATATGCAGAGTTTCCATGTATCATCAAAGTGCAGTTTTCTAGGGATAAATCTAGAATGTTCATCACAAAGTAACCCTGGCTGTACGTTATACTCAGCAGTACATGAAAGACACATCTAAACCTAGTAATAACAAACATAATGGACATGTGACTGTGTTCACAGAATTTTCAAAAAGCTGTTTTCAGAGGAAAATTTTAATAGCTCACATCTCTTAAAGAGAGAGAGAGACAGAGAAAGAAAGAAGCTAAGAAATTTGAGCAATGCATTCCTTTTGGCTGTAACAAGTGAAAGCATTCCAACTCATTCCCTTGTTCCATCTACAGTTAACTGTTTCAGCATTGAGTTGAAAGGCCGACAGAGTCTTCAGTTGTGAGAATGTGAAGTATAGGAATATGGTTTAATTACTCAGTTTCTGGTGTGTGTTCTCTTTCACACACACACACACACACACCAGCAGAAACGGCACTGGGGGCCTTCATCAGAGAAGGAGGGGAGTGGGAAGAAAGCCCTCCTTCCCCGGGGCACACTAGCAAGGAAGGTCGTGATCAAAGGGACATCAGACCGAGGGCTTTCTTTTAGGATTCCAGCTGTCTCCCGTCCCCTCTGTCTGCCTAGATTTTGTTCCCTCCCCGAATCCAGGGCTGGTGAGGCAGACCAGAGGAAATTTACAAGGGGCAAACTGAGAATGAATTGTAGGCATTGTGGTCAGGAGCAATGACTTGTCATTTTTCTCTAATGTATGTATTCTACATCAATAATCAGGTCATCCCAAAGTGCCTGTTGGGGTATTCCCTCTAGCTTGGCATTTAAAATGAGGGTAAACCCACAAATCCCAGGCAACTCCCCTCAGAAAGAAGCAGGTCAGGGCCAGGGCAACTGGGAAACAAGCAGGGCTGAGTGGACACCCTTGGGGCAAGGCAGCAAGAACCACAGGGTGGCTGCCGGGGATGTGCCAGCTGCTCTTCTTCTAGGGGACACCATACTCCCCTTCAGGGCCGCTCTCTGCTCTAGACATGACCTTTGCGTTCAAATGTGCATCTTGCATTTCTTGGAGCCTCTGGCCTGAGTGCTTCATAGATGCTATCATCAACTGAGACAGCGGGGACAGGAGAAAGAGCAACTTTTGACAGAAGGAGATACTAAGAGGAAGCTCTGACATGGCGAACCTGGGAAGTCTGAGGGACTCCCAAGCTCTAGACCACAGGAAAGAATAGTCTAGAATTCAGGGGAGAAGGCAGGCTGCAGATATGTGATGGGAGTCATCTATGCCAGTTAGGCATGGGTCAGAGTTTTCCAGCAGCTGTGAGGGGTTGGACTGGGCTTGCACTGTACCTCCTCTGTTGTTCACAAGTGTTGAATGCAGGGCAACCGACTGCAGTTAGAAAGGGGGGATGCAAAGGCCCCCGCCCGCCACAGAAGGGCTTGCTGCTGTCGATCCTACTTCGCGTGGAACACTGTGGTCCCTGCGGGTGAGTGGGATGCTCTGAATCACCGAGCAAAGGACTGCAGTTTGTGAGGCTGTCATCCAGGAGCTGGGCTGTCTGTCCATATTAGGCTGGAATAAAGGTGTCCTTCCGGGCTGTGTAAACCACCAGTGGGTGATCTGATCCATCTGCACCTGCCACATCATTCACCGATGACTTCAATCTGCTACGGTAGCCAAGAGAAAAGAGGGAATGTGTGGGCAAGACGTTGAGTCACCCTGTATATCTGCCTTCCGAAGGCACAGAAATGCCCACTCCAAGCATTCTGTGCCAGGTTCCCAGACAAACATCCTCCTCAGCCTCCTCCTTCCCTCTTTCTCTGTACTCAGCCATAAGGGCCCAGTCAACCATTTCCAGGGCTGGGAGTTTAAAAAAAAAAGGGACCTGGGGTCCAGCAGTGAGGCCTGCTTTGTAATGAACAGAGCTGGAAGACCCGTTCAGTTCCTAGGTCGGGGTCCGATGAGCTGCATGGTGTCTCTCATCTTCCTGACCCTGCATGAGCTGGAAGACCTGTTCAGTTCCTAGGTCGGGGTCCGATGAGCTGCATGGTGCCTCTCATCTTCCTGACCCTGCATGTCCCTCTCTGTAAAACAGAAATGATGGAAATGACCTATTAACCTCTAATGGTCTTTTGACAACTAAACGAGATGATATGTGTAAAAAACCTAGCATATACCAAGAGCTGACACTTCTGAGTGTTTACGTGTTATCAAGAGCTCTTCTAAGCATTTACTCACTCATCTAATCTTTACAACACCCTACAACAATCCTAGGGTACCATTACCCTTACAGGTGAAGACACTGAGATACAATGGAGTTCCCTACATTGTCTAAGGTCCCAGAGCTAGAAAGTGGCAGAACCAGAATTTTCTACCACTCCACAGTGAGTGGCTTATAGCCCACACGCTCAATGTTCATGGTCCGGTGGTTCTCACAGTGTGGTCTCAGGCCAGCGGCTCAGGAAACAGCAGCAACAACACCTAGGAACTTGATAGAAACGCAAATTCTCAGAAGCCACCCTAGAGCTCCGGACTCAGAAATTCCAGGGGTGGGAAGGAGCACACTGATTTGACAAATCCCACCAGGTGACTCTGGTTGTCAAGTTTGAGAACCACTGGTCTACAAGATTCATTCTACCTCCTTAGCAGACAACTGAACAAATTAGATCCTTTCTCCTCCCCTCCTCTCCTCGCCCACTGTGCATTAGCCATCTTGTGTGTTACTGCCACGTAAGGCTCCCACGAACCTTTCAGTCTGGGCTCCCATCCCCCTTCTTTAGACGAGGAGACCCAGACCTGGGGAGGGGCAGTGTCTTGCCCAGTCCATACCGCCAGTAATTCCTGATTCTGAAGTCATTCTCCCCACTGTTCCCACTCATGACACTCCTCACAGCTGGCCATGTCCTGTCACCCCTGGGCCCTCTTCTCTCCCTCATGCCAGTTGCCCTGCAGGGACTCTGGACCCCATCTGGCAGGCCCAGACGATTACTCCAGGCTGTGGTGCCAGTCCCGGCTCTACACTCTGATGCACCAGCCCCAAGCTGGCTTTATTGGAATTTTCCTGGAACCTCTGCTTGAGGGAAAGCAGCAGAACTGTCCCCAGGTTCCCATGACCACGCCCTCACTTGCCACCCAGCTTCTGATGCAGGGGCCCTGTATAGCTTCCCCTTGGTTTGGATCATCTGATGAGTTCTCCAGTCCTTTAGGGCCTTGGGATTACCTTCTGGAGTTAATCCCTCTGGGATGTGAAGAGCTGTCCCTCGGCCCCAGCCCCTGGCAGAGTCCCTCCTTCCCCTTCCCGACCTCACTGCCCCTGCCAGTCACCAGGCTCCATCGTTCCTCACAGTCAACACTTACTGCCAGTTTCTCTAACCCCTGACATTGACTCTTACCCTGTCTCTCTGAGAAAATTAGGTGCCTGAGACCATCTTCATCCCAAACTCCTCTCTCTCTTCTAGAAAGGAGATCTTTGCCTAAGCGGTTGCTGCTAGCCCATGGGCCCAACCAGAGCTTCAGATACTGCGGAGTAGACAGGAACACCTCCTTTGCCTCAGTGAGCTCCCAGCCCATCCTTCAGGGCCTGGAAAGCCATTGCAGCCAGACCCCTCCCTTTTGCCCACATACCTCTGACCCTGGTCCTCACTGCCATTGGGACTTCCCAGCAGTGGCCCCCAAAAGGACCCCTGACATAATGCCCCACATGTTCTCGCTGGGCCCAGAAACAAGGTTAAGTCCACATGCAAGGAGGTCAGGCCTCCAAAATGTGTGCTGAGGACTCTGTCAGGTGACTCTCAGAATGAGACTTGTCAGCACGTCTGTCCATCCTCTGACTGACACCACAGTCTAGACCCGTGATGGCGAACCTGTGACATGCGTGTCAGCCCTGACACGCGTAGCCATTTTCAATGACACGCGGCCGCATACCAGAGAAGTATGGGGCCGTGTGCCGAGAAGGACGTTTCATCCTCTGCTCCTGCACGACCAGGTGCAGTAGCCGAGGATAAAACATTTGCTGTAGTGTAGACACTCTGTGCTGGAGGTCTGTAGGCCAAAACAACAGAACTCCGGCACAGAGCGTCTAGTTCTGGGACTTCCGGTTAGGCCGTTAGGGGATCTTTGACCTCATTTCAAGCTGGAGGAACAGGGAGCAGTGGAATGCCACAGGGGACGCATCTCTGGGGGCCCTGTGATCGCCATTATCAGCAACCACATAACCACAGCAACCATCATCATCCAATCTACTGTTCTGGGGTGTCGTGGATTTCTAATTGACCATCATTACTGAGATAAGTGAGGGGAAGGCTGGGAGAGGCGAGGGCCTGTGCTATGGGTGCCGTTTCCCGCCATTAGAAATAGTGGCAGCCATCTTAATTTACATAAGATGCAACTTGCAGAATTTCAAGACAGCATCTGGGCTCAGGTGTTTGTCGACTTGAGGTCAAAGCTTGAGAATCTGGAAAGGTGCTGCTTGGAGAATCAAGAGGAGTGCCACTATGAACAGGAAATTTGGAGTGCCTGGAACCAATTATCAGACACTTTTAGCAGCCTGAAAAATAGAGCAATGGCTTTACTCACAATTTTTTCCTCTACATACTCTTGTGAGACCTTATTCTCAGTGTTAAATAATATCAAAACCAACAAAAGAAACAGATTGACAGATGAAGTTAGTAGTGCTTGCTTGGGTTTGAAGTGTACAAAATACCAGCCTTCAATTAAAGATTTAGCCAATGAAATTCAGCAACAAAAAAGTCATTAATAGGCAGGTTAGTTAAAGAATTCCCCCTCCCCCTCACTTATCTTAGTTCACGGCACCCCACACAAGTTAAATAATATCAAGACCAACAAAAGAAACTGACTGACAGATGAACAAAGAAGTCACTAAGCATGTAGGTTAAATAATTAGTTTTTGGTTTATTAAATACAGTTATATATTACAATTATACATTTTTGTTATTTAAACTATAAATATCGCAAAATTATGTTTTTTTTTCTCGAAGTGACACACCACCAGAGTTATGCTTGGTTTTTGGGCGAATTTTGACACACCAAGCTCAAAAGATTGCCCATCACTGGTCTAGACTACCGTAGCCATGTATGTAGTACGTCTTAATGTCAGGTGGTGTGAGTCTCCAGCTTTGATCTTTTTCAAAACTGCTTTGGCTTTACAATCTCATGTAAGTTTTAGAACTCACTTCCCTATACCTCCAAAGACTTCTGCTGTGATTTTGTTGGTGATTATAATAAATCTATAGATCAACTTATAGAGAATTGATATCTTAACTATGGTGAGTGTTCTAATCCATAAACATGCTCCCTGGAGGAGCGGGGAAGATGCTAAGGCCCAACCTGGGTAGGAAGAGTTTCCTGGCCCTACTCCAGCTATGACATCTGAGTGGTCTGGAAAAAGTCACTTCCCTCTCTGGCCCTCTGCTTCCTCAGCTGTAAAATGGAAAGGTTGGATTAGATAAACTGCAAGTTTCCCTTTAGTTCAGATAGATGATCTGTGATTCCCAGTGTAACCTTGAACTGACCTGCCAAGACCATAAGGGATATTATGGGTCTCCTCTTGGGGTCTATCTGATGAGTTGGCCCAACAGCTGCAGTGACAGGACAGTCAGCTCCAGGGTAGAGTCTGTGTGGGAGGCCTGCTCAGCAGGAGCCCAGAGGCTGTGCCTGATGAGTGCCCCTCTTATTCCTGGGGTCACACGGGCCAGTGACAGCCCTGGCAACCCGGGAACGCTGGAGGACCCTGTTGTCCACGGTGTGTCCAGGGTCCCTGGAGGACCCCAGTGCTGCTGGTGGGTGTTGGTGTCATTGGTGGGTCTAAGTGTCCCTGGAGGGCCCACTGTCCCTAACGGACCCCTGGTGAATCCTGGTGTTAATGGAGGGTCCTTAGAGATCCTGATGTTCCTAGTGGATCTCGGTGTCCCTCAAAACCTGATGGCTTGGAGGTCCCTAGTGTTTTCTGGAACACCTCAGAGTCCCTGGTGGACCCCAGTGACCCTAATAGATCCCAATGTCCCTAGTGGAAACAAGTTTTCCTGTTGGACCGTGGTGTCCCTGGTGGATCCTAGTGTCTCTGGAGTCCCCCAGTGTCTGTGGTGGGCCCCAGTGTCCTTGGTGGATTTGGTCTCCCTGATGGACCCCAACCTGTGTGTGACAGAGCAGCAGACATGGCCTCTGTCTCCCCAGCCCAAGAAGCAGTGTGGAGTAGCGACCTCTTAAGGAATGCAGGAGAGAAGCGTTTCCCACCCCCACCCACCTAGCGGCCAGGCGAGGGGGAGAAAAGCCAGGTGGCCCAGCAGTGCTATTTATAGTGTTCAAACATTGGAGGCAACCCAAATGCCCAGCAATCAGAGAATGTTTAAACAAAGCATGAGACATTGGGACCCTGGAATCCAGTGTAGCCATTAACAATGACAAGTATGTGGATTATGTATCAAAGTGTGCAATAGATAAAATAATGTCAAATAAAAATTTTGAGAATCAAATAGCACTTGCATACCATTGTAGGGATGCTAACATGTTTAGAAATTACATTGACAAGATTTGGAAAGAAATGAGTAGTAATGCAAACAGTCTGTGATTGATAATACGAGTATAATTGAGCGGCGGCTTGGCTAGGGCGTTGTGCTAAGTGCTGTGGGGACTCAGAGGGGTCTGTGGCTTGAGGCTTGTCCCAGAAGGACCTCACAGCATACTTGGGGATCCATCACCGAGCATGACTGTGAAGCAAATCCTGACTGGAGGCTGCTTCCATAGTATTCTGCCTTTAGACTCCAACTTGAAGAATCAGGAGTCTGGGTTGGGGGTGGGGCTGGAGGGACTTTTACCAAACAGCCCTCCCTGGCATCCTGTGGAGGCACATGACAAAAGAAAGTTGTGGGCCACCGGGAACGCCACTGTGGTGGCTCAGGTCCCAGCCCAGTTTCAGTGGCCTTGGGCCTCTGAGCCCCTGAATCAAAGACCTCAAGACCAGGGACTCCAGGGTGAGCTCCCTCCCGCTGTACCTTCCGAAACTCCCCAGACTCCTGCTGGGGCCAGTGGGCCTCTGGCTCCTTGCCATCTGGAGCTCCTGGCCGTACCCCTTTGGAACCCGGGCAGAGGAGTGAGAGTCACTGCCCCTCGGAGGGTCTGCTGTCCTGAGCGCAGAGCGAGCGAGCGGGAGGCTCCTTCTCCAGCAAGCAGCAGTGGGCTGGTCTGGCGGGGTGGGGCTGGGGCTCTGACTCAGGCTCTGGCCTGCTGGTGGACTCAGGCAAGCCACTTACTGCCCCAGACCTCTGTCCTCACAGCCCTGCCTAGAGGGGTTGCAGGGTTTTACAGAGCACTTTCACTTTCACTGAAATAACAGTGAAATGTCTGTTACTGATGGCAGATAGAAGCTCAGGGGTCCTCAGTGACTAACCCTGGGCCACAACCCTGGGTGCTTCCTAAGGGTTGGTGGCTGAGTGTTTCCTGAGAGTCCAGTGCTCACCCTCAGCGCAGGCCCAGCCTGACATCTGGGACCAAGGAAGGGAGTGGCCTTGAACTCTGCAGAGTGACCACGGCTGAGGCCTGCAGACATCCTGTTTAACTCGGGCCTCAGGGCTCAGTGGGTTCTTTGGGTAGGAGGCTGAGGAGCCAGGCTCTGTGTGTCATAATTACATCACCCCCTCGTTGATGGTTAATTTGTTAATTACTGTGGGAGAGGCAGAACCAGAGCAGAAATGCCAACTCTAGGCTGGAAGCAGCACTTAAACCATGAGTAACTCTCATTAATCCTGATACCAGACCTACTCTGCTAGGAGCACAGGGGTGGGTGGGGCTCCCACAAGGCCCCTTGATTCCCAGGGCAGCTGGGCCCTGGCCAGTTTCCAGGGTGAGAAGGCAGGAGAACAGGCCTGAAGGGTCCCACAGTGCCAGCTCCCACCCCACAAGAGCTGGGGCTGGGGTCTCCAACCTGGGTCCAGCCCTGCTTCCTGCCTCTCTCCTGAAGGAAGTGCTACCGAGGCTTCTGGGGTACTTCCAAAGTGACCCTTTGGAGGCAAAATGTTCCATCTTTATGCTGCTTTGGGTGACTAGCAGAGCAGCTGGTGGTCACAAAGAAGCTGTGAGAGTGAGTAAGAACTCAATCACTTCTCCTAGTGTTTACAGAATGTCCCTCTTAAACGTAGGAATAATCCTGTTAATGTTCTAGACATGTCAGCCCATGCCCTCACCCCCCACATTGTAGAGGAGCCAAAGATCTTCTTTCCCAACCTCCTCCCAGTCACTGCCTCCGCCGTGACCTTCCCCTGCTATAAGGAGCGGTGACCATATCATTTATCATCCAACCCTGGAAGCACTGAAGAGTGAAGACATTGGTGCAATTCATCATCGCCTCAGGCAACAGGCATGCACCATGATTGTCCCTGGCAGACTGGCTACCTCTCCTTAGGAGGACGTCCAAACTGCTTGCCATGGCACATGGAATCCCTCAGGACAGTCCCCTACTGGCACTGTAGCCTCATCTCTAGACTCATCGCCCCATTCTCCTGTCTCCTGACCCTAGATTCCCTTTAGTTTTCACCCACCCTCTCCCCTCTGCACATTTGCATATGCTCTTCCCTCTGCCAGGAACCTTTGTGACCCACACTTCCACCCCTTTGCAGCTTATTCCACACAGCCTCCCACTACCAGCAGAAATAGCACTTCCTCCCACAGCATCCCCAAACCCTGCTTCCACCCCCACCCCCCCGGTCTGGGGGAGGTGCTCCTGCTGGTGCCTCAGTGTCCCCTTGACCACCCTCATCACTGTACTTCCTCTCTCCATTGCTGGTTCGATGTCTCAGGTCTCTACTGTGGCCCCATGAGCACAGGGCACAGGTCTGTCTTGACCACCATTGTCTTCCCAGTGCAGAGTGCATGCTTGTTGAAGGAACTGCCTTACCAGAACTTGTGCCCAATAATATAAACTCATTCTCACCAAGGTGGAATATTTTCCTTTAACAGGTGACTAAGCCCCATCTAGCTTAAACTAAAGTGAGAACATTTTGGCTGTAGGTTTCAGATGTCAGCAGCTAGTTTGGAAATCACTCCCATGCAAGTGGTGGCAAATTCCACTTCAAGCTGTCCCTGGTCTGGCTGAAGGTCATAGCTGGAAAATCGCTGCACTATTTTTGACATGGATGCACTTGAGTGTGCTTGTCACTGTTTGAACTCTCTAGTTCTTGGGAATCCTTGGAACTTTTTAAAAAATAGTGACCTTTTGTCTCAATAATAACAGCAACATTTTAGTTCTATTTCTACTTTGCAAGCTGTTCGCATGTATATTAACTTATCTGTCTCATACAACTTGGCAAGGAGCGAGACAAGCCCTCTTACAGATGAAGAATCGAGACTCAGAAAGTGAAGTTTAGCTAATGGCCTCAGGCAGCACAGGCAGAGTCTGGAAGCCCGTTGTAGGGAGGAAGGGGCAGAGTCCACCCAGAGCTCTCTCCACCACATGTCCTTGTCAGCACAGAAGATGGGACCAGTGGCCATTGTTTTTCCCAGCCACAAAAGTTTCACTGGCTGGATATTGATGATGACTTTTATATAAAATATTGCTGGATGATCACCATGTCTCCATTTGATTATAACTCCTTAAGAATAGGGACCAGATTCTTTTCATAATTACATATTTTTATATCCCTACCATAATTTTACATGCTGCTAGACTATAAGTTCAAAGGAGGCAAGGACTTGCATCCTGTTCACAGCCACATTCTCTGCCCATGCTCAGTGCGTTATAAATATTTATTGAAGGGAATTACTTTTACATTGCTGGGGAGAGCCCCACTACAGAGCGTTTGGCAGAGCAGATGCTCAGTATAGGCTTAGGACTCATACAAAGGTAAACACTGGCTCCTTCTCCAGGAGGCTGATTCTGCGAGGTAGGCGTCCTGGGCAGAAGGCTGGCTACTGAGACCAATTAAAGGGCCTAGATATTTAGGAGACAGCTGTGCCCTCATCTGTACAATCCACCTATTGGGAGAAAAGGTATTAATAACAGCAAATGGCAGGAACAGAAAGGAGGCAAAGCTCAGGGCTCAGTCTTTGAAGCATTTAAAATGCCCTCTTCCAGAGCAGAACAATTGATTTTATACCGATATCCCAGCTCAAAATTCTCCTCTGTATGGCAGTGTGCTATAAGAAGGAAGTTAGGTCTTTTTATATCTAAACTACTAGAGCTGGGCATGAGAGGGGAAAGCAAGACTGAATCAAGGATAGAAGGCTTGCGTGCTGACTTGAGAGTCTATAGACATGTGTGTCTGACTTGGGGAAGGCCCATTATTAGCCACTTCCCCTCTGTAGGTCACAGTACCCTATGTTTATGTCATCTTGGCTCCATCAGGAGAAGGCGCTGAGCTGCTGGTATTAGCTTGGACACTAGTTTCCTACCCATGGCTGATTTGGGGGAAAAGGGAAGAAATAAGAAGAACCTGAGCCACAAATACTCACACCTGAAACGGCTTTCTTTCAGCAAAGAATGGACACAGTGTGTCCATTCCTGGGGTGTTACTCTTAAATAATAAACTATGGACCTAGGACAAAGGGCAAGCAAGTGTCTGGTGGCAGCCAGCAAGCCTCCTTCTGTGGTCTGTGATCACCTGTTGGCAAGGAAGGAAGTCTTGGCCCTCAGGTCAAGGAAGCAGCTCACTCAAGTGGATCTGAGTCTGGGCCAGGTGCTGAGAATCCTAGAGTTCCTTTGCTTCCACAAGTGACTTATGGCCTGAGCTGTCATTTGGACTTCAGATGTTGGTAAAGTAGACCTGGAAGACCATTCAGGGTCAGGAGTTGGTGGGCTGTGACCCAGGACAGAACCAGGAAGCAGCACACCCAGTGAGGGGGTTACCTGATATAAAGGACTGTCGCGCTAGAGCAGTAAGGTAGGCCTCCCAAGGGTGAGGCCTAGGATAGGGAGGGAATGAGAGGGTGGGCTTACTGGAAAGTTCAGGGCAATGATACCACTTACTGCTTCCTCTCTGCCCTGATGCCATGTTCGAAAGTCAGGCTCAGTTCAGAAAATACTACAGTTAAAAGAGTTTCAAAGGCGTGACCTGTGGTGGCACAGGGGATAAAGCATTGACCTGGAATGCTGAGGCTGCCAGTTTGAAACCCTGGGCTTGCCCAGTCAAGGCACATATGACAAGCAATCAATGAACAACTAAAGTGAAGCAACTCTGAGTTGATACTTCTCACTCCATTCTCCCTTCTCTCTTATCTCTGTAAAATCAATACATAAAATCTTTTAAAAGGGGGGGGGGTGCGTTCCAAAGAACATCTGATCTTATTCTACAAAATGTGGGAAATGAGGACTTGCTGTTGTCAGAAGCAGAGCTCTGAGGAGAACCGGCTCCCAGACTGGCCTCAGGGCCTCTCCTTCACCACAGTCTGATCTCACAGGAAGCTGGGTTGCCAGTGCTGGATGGAGCTAGAGGGCAGCCAAATCTAGAAGGACAAGAAAAGGCATGTCAGAGGGTACCAGATGAAGTCAAAACACAGCATCAGCATCTTGGATGGCAGAAGATTGTGAAAAGAGATTGGGATTAAACAAGGGCAAACTCTAGGAGTTGGTTATACATCAAGGGCAACATGAATAACTTGTTCAGGACCCTAATGTAGTACTCATCATGATAAAATATAAATATTTGTTCATGCAGGTGTTTCTCTCACTAGCCTGTGAACTCCTTGGGGGCACCATCTATGTATTATTATTCTTTCCTTTTAATCCATCATGCAATCCATGACTCAGTTAATGTCTGGTAGAGGACTGCTTTAAGGCATGCGTGAATGAAGGCACATTGAATGAATGCATGAATTCATGAATGAATGTCAGTAGGACTTACGGGACAGGATTTTCAGAGTTCCGTCCTCAACTCTGCCACTTACCAGCTATAAACCCAGGACAAGGAACTAAAAAATAGGAGTAATGAAAATACTCACTAATGTAAGAATTAAATGAGGTCAGGGATATGAAGTGATCAATAAATATTAGCTCTTTTTATGATGACTCTTTTCAGGAAGCGTAACCAAGGGGAAGTTGAATTAAATGAACCCGGAAGACAACACACAACTCAGGAGAAGCTTAGGCTTAGGTGCACTGCATGTCTTGGTTTCCCTCTCCTTCCCACTTTCCTCTCCCCCACAGCTATAATCTGGAAACCACCGGATTTTTATTTGAGAGGCTCCTTATTTGAATCTGCCTGATTTTTATTTAGGGAGATCTTTACTTCAAGATCAAGGCAACCTTGCCTGTCTCCAGACTAGGCTGTCATATAAACCCTTGCTTTAGAGGAGAACACCACCCATAAGCACCCCTGCTATTATGATTCTGCAAATGATGACCTTTCAGTCACCATGACACCTAGGAGTCCCAGGTCATTTGGGACCTTGGCCTTCTTAAATCAGATTATGCAATGATGATGGGTGGCTACAGGCTCACCCACTCCTAAGGTTGCCTGGAACAGGGTAACAGGATATGCCAAGAAAGGTCAGTCTCCTGTTTCTGACCTCCTCTCCTCCTAACCTCTGGAGAACCCTAACTAACATACAGGAAAAGCATGTGTTCCCTTTTGGCCAGCCATAGGAATATGAAGGCAAATAACTGGGCCATGCATGGCTGCTCTTAGTCAATGGGAGGAAGCCCTTGGCTAACTTCTCCAAGGTGCATAGGAGCATGATCCCATGGAGACCTGTTTTCAGCCACGTCTCCTTACCCTCTACTCTTCTGTTTTCTTCTTTGACCTCAATCCAAGCAACCACCACTTTTGCAACCACATCTGGTATAAAAAACATAGAGTTACAAAAATCTCAGCTTCCACCAGAAACAGCTAACATATGAGTCAGTACAGAAATAAAAAATCTATTTAAAGATCAGCACATGGCAAGGATATATGTTGGCCCCCATCAAAAGCTGTGTGTTTAATGGATTTGTTACTCATTTTGAATTTTTTCTATACTTTTCTCCTTACAAAAAGATGCCACAAAGCATAGTTACTTCACTTAAAAAATGAAATGTAAATGATATTTATTGAAAATTAGAATTTTACCAACTTGATTTTAATTTCTTACTTGATTTCTCATTACGTATAACACTGAAAATGTAAACTTTCTCATATACAATGTTTTCCTTTATGGTAAAGTCAAAGAAATTTTTAAAATAAAAGTGCTAAGATTTTCCTTGAAAGAATTGAGAAGACAGGGTCAGTTTTTTTTTTCAAAATAAAAATTGCTTTGTTTTCTTTTAAGACAAAAAATAAAGTATGAACCCACTATAAGAAAAATACACACATTCCCCCCCCCCTCCACAAGTTCAAGTTCTCAATGCTGGTGGCACACCCCATCAATTGAGAACTTTCAAAAACCCTGAAGCCTGGGCCCCACCACCAAGAGATTTTGGTTTACTTGGTCTGGGATGGGGCCTAGGTAGTAATAGTGGCTTAAAAGCTCCCAGGTAATTTAAACGTACAGCCAGGGCTGAGAACCACTGGTCTATAGAGAGGTATAAAGAAGAGAGTATCATGATATTCCTATTCTCTGGAGCTGACTCCTTTTCATTTTTAGTGAGGTCAACCAGAGAATTCACTGGTGTGGGCCTTGGGGGCCACGTCAAGGAATGAGAATATTGGTATCTATACCTGTTGAGGAGCATCAACTGGGGTGCTCCAGGTGTCCTGTACCAAAAGAGATCAGCACCCCATTGTCCTGCTGCAGGAATCGGGTGTTTAAGAGGTGTGTGGCCCTGTTTGTCCCTATCTCCTAGGATCCCAAAGAGGCAAAAAAAGTAAACATCGAGGCGGCATTTAAAGTCTGTAAGATAAGACTCTAGGGGGCCCTGGCCGGTTGGCTTAGCGGTAGAGCGTCGGCCTGGCGTGTGGGGGACCCGGGTTTGATTCCCGGCCAGGGCACATAGAAGAAGCACCCATTTGCTTCTCCACGCCCCCCCCTCCTTCCCCTCTGTCTCTCTCTTCCCCTCCCGCAGCGGAGGCTCCATTGGAGCAAAGATGGCCCGGGCGCTGGGGATGGCTCCTTGGCCTCTGCCCCAGGTGCTAGAGTGGCTTTGGTCGCGGCAGAGCGATGCCCGGGAGGGGCAGAGCATCGCCCCCTGGTGGGCAGAGCGTCACCCCTGGTGGGTGTGCCGGGTGCATCCCGGTCGGGCACATGCGGGAGTCTGTCTGACTGTCTCTCCCTGTTTCCAGCTTCAGAAGAAGTAGTAAATTAAAAATTAAAAAAAAAAAAAAAAAGACTCCAGAGGAACTGAAATGGAAGATGTGGACATGGTGGTGGGGGATGGGGAGATGTGGGAAATTCCACAATGGCTCTAGGACACCGTCCTCCATTCACCCAACACCAGCAAAGAATGCTTAGCTGAATCCAGAACTTCTCCATTTGGTTGACTTGAGTAAAAGCAGGGATTGGGAGCGGTTGGAAACACAATAGTCTAATAATGTGGAGAGGACTCACATCAGGAAAAAGTGGGGGAGGGGAGGATTAGAAATGGATTCTAAGAACAGAAGAATCTGAGAAAGTACCTGTGTCCCCATGTTTCTGACACTGCCTGGAGTTAGCCAACTGTTCCAAAAATTAATGGTCCCTTTAATTTTTCACTGAGCACGGTGATCCAGGTGCATTGGAGCAAAGTACTAACCATCTATAGCCACAGAGTTCATCTTGTTGGATCCACACATAGGGAGAGAGAAAAAAATATATGTATACTTTAAATCATTTAACACACTCATTCAGCACCACACAGCCAAACTTCATAAAAGTCTCCTTTAAATGTCTCTCCTCTTTCCCCCACAGACCCTTGCCTAGCCTCATTATTATCCCAAGAAATTCAGTTCTGCTCCTCAGCATACAAACCCAACTCAAGCAGCCCTGGAGTTAGCCAGCCCTGCTGCCCATCTTTGAAAGCAGAACAGTGATTGTATACTGTTATCAGCATACCCTTGAAGCTTCACACCTTCACACATAGCAACCAAGTATTCACCCCACAAAACATGTTTCTTTCTAAGCAGGTTGTGCAAACTTTGTTGGTGCCTATTTGGCAATGAACTATAACTGGTCCATGTCAATGGTATTCATCCTTTTTAAAAAAAAAAAAAAAAAACTAAATTTTTTAGAGCAGTCTTAGGTTCAAAGCAAAATTAGGGGAAAAGTACAGAGATTTCCTATATGCTTCCTACCCTACACATGCATAGATGCATAGTCTCCCCCCTTATCAACATCTCCCACCAGAATGTTACCAAGGACGGACCTACATCGACACATCATTATTATCTAGAATCCATAGTTTACTTTATGGTTCACTCTTGGTGTTGTACATTCTATGGGTTAGAACAGATAGATGTATAATGACATGTGACCATCATTATGGTATCACACTGCCCCGCCCAACCGCCTATTACTGATCCTTTTATGTCTCCATAGTTTTGCCTTTTCCAGAATGGCATATAGTTGGAATCCTACAGTATGTAGCCTTTTCCAATTGGCTTCTTTCACTTAGTAATATGAATGCAGATTTCCTCCATGCATATTCGTGGCTCAACAACTCATTTCTTTTTAGTGCTGAATAATATTCTGTTGTTTGGAGATACCAGTTTATTTATCCATTCACCTACTGAAGTACAATATATCCTGGTTGCTTCCAAGTTTTAGTGATTATAAATAAAGCTGCTATACACATGCATGTGCAAATGTTTGTGTGGATCAAGCCTTAAAATTGTTTTTTATTCCTCTAATGAACCTTTTCAGATTTTTTTCCCTAATTGCCCCACATGAAATTTAAAACCACAGATATATGGTATATATATTTACATACTGTATGTAAATCTGTGCTTTATACAGAAAAAGAATATGATATTTTTTGCCCCCCAAGAACCTATTTTTACCCCCTTGAGAGTGATATCACCCCTGTTGAGAATGTAGGATCTTAGTTAACAAAGAATAGCTTTGGACAATGTTTGGTCTGGATTGGGCATCTGATTTAGTTCTTGCCACTGAAACATGAAGAAATCCTGTTGGGAAAGATTTTCTTCCTTGATCAGAGAGATGTGAAGAGAAATGACTTTAGTTCCTGTTCTTCCAGTTATGGTCTCTTACGTGAGGATTTGCCATCTTGTAACCATGAGAATGGGAGAGAAAGGACAGGAAAGCCCAGGAGCCGCTGAAATCTTTGGGCCGCCAAACAGCCGTAAGCACCGCCTGCTTCCAGACTGCTTGGTAAGTGCGTAGTAAATGTCTATATACTTTAAGCCCCTATCAGCAGGCTATTCTGAGATTTGTGACCGAAAACCTCCTAAGTGATAAGTGGGATTGCTGTTGCTAAGAAAGATGCTTTTTCTCCCAATAGCACACTTCACAGAGGCAGGCTTGAGCAAGAAGGGTGGAAGGGAGGTTAGTTTGGTGGGGTCACAAACATTTGGACATTAATAGGAAATGCGGTTCAGGCAGCTCGGAAGGTGCGCTGTGCCGGGGACGCTGTGCTGATGTGCCGACCACCGCTGACACACGCACGTCTCCTTCAGGCAAACGGCCCACAGCAAAGGGCTAACGTGTGTCTGAACCCTTTTTTTACATAAAATAAATGAGGGAACTTAGTTGTTTCCAAGTGCAGAGTGTTCCTCTGAGAATGCTTTCCCAAAAATAAAGTGCCTTTCTTCTCGGCTTATACATCTGACACCGTTGAATCAGGCCGTGAGGCTGTATTGCTTCTGCAGCAGGAAGCCCTGAATGGAACTCTCCTCACCCTGCTGTCTGGCAAGAAGAGGGGCTGCGCCCCCAGGAGTGGGAGGTGAGGCGTGATGAAGGCCATGCAGTGTGTCTGCCCCCAGTCTTGTAGCTGGGTCTTCTACCACAAGTCCAGTCCAGCCCTGAACTTGGGTAGCAGGCCTGCTGAGACCTGTGGGAAAGAGGACCCGAAGCACACCCGGTGAGCACCAGCTCCCGCAGTATTTACAGAATGAGGAGATTGGGAGCCCAGATTGGTGGACACAGGCAGTGAGGGATCCAACCACCCACACTCCCCACGTGTCCGAGGATTACTCGAGTAACAGAGCAAGATGTTGGTCGTCTTGGGAGCAGAATGTTGTCTCCTGACCCTCAGCCCACTGACCTTTCCTAGCACTCTGGGGCGGTAGCTTGTTTATCCTTACCTTGTGTTGTACAGGGGTGTCTTGAACTTTCATTCACATTTGCTGTTATTTCCTTATCCACCTGTTTATAGATTATTTTCCCAACTAAACTTCAAGCTTCTCAAAACCTGGAATCTTGATGCCTCTGCTTTGGGGTCCGACATGGCATACCAACTATATCACACTAGCCACCTAACAGTTGGCCCACTTGCTATCTAAGCAGATGATGTAGTAAAGCGACCAGAATTAATGTCCTGGGCTAGTGAGATGCTTAGGGAACTTTTGAACCTGTTGTGTATTCTTTAATGTGATGGTCAGTCAGGTGGGGCTACAAGGAGAGGCCCAGGGTTAGTTATGCTAACAGGTACTAGAGACAGAGGCACAATACTCCATGCAGGGTCACAGGAGAAACACCAGAGTGATCAGGAGACAGAAGACAGGAGTGAGGTCAAGGTTTAGGCCATGGCCTTTACTGGTGGTTCTGTAGGAAAGAAAAGCAGAGCAGGCGAACTGCTTAGGACCGACTAGTTGGAGTCATTTCAGTGAGCTTTGGGCTTAGTTGCCTGGTACCTGGTCCTGGGATGATTAAAGCAGAGGAATATTGCCTTCTGAAGCTGATGGGATAGATAAAGGAGCATGGCTCTGGACGGGTTAGTTTGCATATCAAAGGCATGTACCTGATTGAGTGCTTGGCTAACCTCAGCCAGAAAGGATTTTTACAATATCAAAGCATAAAAATATACAGAAGAATACATAGAAAGTATTTCTTATATATGTGTGTGCATGTGTGTGTGCACACGTGTGCACGCACACACACACACACACGCACATACTACACATCTTTTCTGGAAGAACTACTCCTAAATCCCCTCAGATCAATAAGTAGAAATGTCCATGATATCCCTGGGGTCCCTACCTTTTATTCCCGGGTTGGAAATGATGCTGTGCATTTATATAGATAAGTATCAGAGAGTGCTTTATATATCGACTTATACTCAGATCTCTTATGAATACTTCCTTTGAAGCAATCTCCCTTTAGCCAAAGGAGAAGTTGAGGGAGAGGGAGAGTCCAAGACATGGCCTTGAATCTGGGTTGAGAGTCCAGTGCCACTGCTCCGGAACTGCCCCACGGCATGACCACCACTGAAGTCTCTCCTCTAAGCTTCTGTCTCTTCCTCAAGCTTCTGTCTGGGTGGCTGCTGTGATGGGCACTGGGCATTAGCAGTGCAACACCAGCCATGATGGTGAGATGGAGTTAAGGGGCACACTTGTCAACAAGGCAAGCATTTGGTGGGCTGAGAAGAGAGGAAGAAGTGTGGTCCAAGCAATGGTATGTGGAAAGAGCACTGGACCCATGTTCTGGCTCACCACTAACTGGGAAGCTCAGGAAAGTCTCTTCTCTTTCATTTCCTCGTCTTCAAATGATGCAATTGGATAGGAGATCTTGAAGTTTCTAGTTCTATTCTAAGACTCAGTAAATTTGGGGAAAAGAATGGAGAACAATGAGACAGTAGCAATACTAGTAATGGTGACAACTAACAACATCTATTGAATGTCTTATATGAACTTGGGCATTTTTCTACATACTTTACACATTCAGTTCATTTAATCTCACAGTGACACTAAGATGTAGGTAATAATATCAATCCCTATTTTACTGATGAGAAAGCTGAGACCCAGAAAAATAAAGCACTCCAAGTCGTACATCTAGTAAGTGATGCAGCCAGGATTTGAGCCCATATAGTCTGAATATGCCATCAGGGAGGCTGGTGCTAGTGTCCCAGCCTCTATAAAGGAGCTGAGGTGCTGTTCCATCTAGCAGTCTCCCTGGGGAATGGAGGCCTGGCTCCTGGGTTCCCAAGGCTGGAGAATAGCTCAAGACCCAGCAACAAGCAGAAAGAGATAGGGAGAAGGAGGAGGAGGCTGGCTGGCTACTCTTCTGTTTAGGGCACACACATACCTTGCTGATTAGCAACGATGGGAAAGGAAACACACACTAAAGGCCCTTGACAGCTTAATGGGGTTTTAGAAAAATACACATCTATATTTTTAAACTTTTTTTTCCATTCAAACATTTTTAGCTTCAAGTTCTGGACTGAAATAGCAACTGTCTTAGATAACTTTTCATCCTTAGGCTCCCACGTTTGGAAAAGGTCTTGGCTCAGTCTGGGTAAGAATGAGAGAGAGAGAACACAAGCCTAGCACAGCATCTGGTACATAGGAGTAGAGGCTTAATTGATGATGGATGGATGGATGGATGGATGGATGGATGGATAGATGATGGATGGATGGATGGATGGATGGATGGATGGATGGATGGATGGATTGAAGATGGGGGGAGGGGGAAACATGGTTATCCAGGAGATTCTCTGAGAATTCAGAGTACAAGTAGACCCTTCTGGGAAGATAAACTTACCCTGCTTGCCAGTGACCAAATCTAGGGTCACAACTAAAGGCCTGACATTTCACCTGGACCTGGCCTCACAGAAACTATTTAAGCGAAGCCTAGAGAAAGAAGGGCACTCACAATTCAGTTCCTACCTGCTGTCACTCCTCACATCTTCTGACTACTCTGGGCCTCTCAGATCTGTCTGAAACACACTGTGGCAGATTCCATAGTCTGATTTGATCAATACCCATTTCCATGTCCTTCTGCTTTGCCTTCCTGCACTATAGAGGGTAGAAAGAGAAATACTCAAATTCCTGTCTTGCAAATATGGTACCATGTTGGTTATCCCATTCTGGCTGGCTCAAGGTAGGTAAAAGTACTGGAGGAAGGCTTCCCATGGATATAAATTGGCTAAGCTTTGTATATCATTTACTCCTTCTTCCTGATTGGAACTATGATGCAAAGTTCAGAGAGGCAGCAACTATTTTGTGATAAACAAGGCAAAAGCCTTGAGCTAAGGATGTCAGAGTATGAGGTCAGAATGAGTTGGGTCCCCAATGTTCTCATTAAACTGCTACACCAGCCTCATGCTCCCTCCCTCTGGTCTTCCAGTTATGTGAGAAAAATGAACCCTTTACTTGTTTAAGCCACTGGGTTAGGGTTTTATGCTACTCCCTGCCAAAGACCATCTTAACTGACACACAGGTCATGCATTTTAGGCCTGCATACCTTTGTGCACATGACTCTCCCAGTCTGCAATGCTGTTCCCTGCCTTTTCTTGTAGGGAATGCTTATTTTCTATTCATCTTAAACATCTGCCAACTTCCCTGAGCCCCTCCCTTACCCTCCAGCCAGCTCTCTCTTTATATTCCCATATTACCTGTGGAGACCATTTCTCTTAAACGTTACTCCTCACCCACCCCATTCCACCCAGAATCTTTCATTTCTTCCTATCTTGGGGTTTCATCCACATTGTCTAAAGAAATACTCAGGGCTTCCCAATCTTGAACAAACTTTGGGTTGTTCTTGCTACCTGTGAGCTACCGGTTCTCTCTGCCCTTGCACTCTGATCAACTGTCCTTGGTTTCCCTCCTGTAGGGAATATGGTGAAAAAGAAGGGGGATTGAACAGCTGGGATTACACCTGATCTCCACCACTTACGGGTTGTGTACTGTTGGGCACCTGACTGAACTGTAGGACCTTCATCAGTAACATAAGAGTAATCACCTTCATTTTGTAGAGTTGTGGGTTGAATTCAGTGTGGCTATGCACTCAAAGTGTGTGGCACAGAGTAGGTACTAGATAAATATTAGTTTCCTCACCATTTTTATGACCTTACTTCCTTCTATTCTAGGCACCTGACGAGTTTAAGAGACAGCAACTTGACTTAAGCATGATTTTCCTTCTTCCGCCACTCCTCACCATGATCTACACCAAGTTTTCATTCTTTGCATATTTTCAATTCCGATAGTTTGTTTCTTGAAGATCTCATCTACTTTCACAACTTCACACTTCAGCTCATAGTGAATCAATCATTCCCAAATTTGCAAATCCAGGCCGACTCTTCTCCTAAAGGTCATGTCCCCGTCCCCAATTTCCTGGAGACATTTCCCCCAGAAAGTCCTACAGTCAGCTACATTCCTTTCTTCCAAAGCAGGAAACACTTGATAAACATGCTTATCTGAGCAATGTCCTTAAGGGTAGATAGAAGCAGGGATGATGAATGCTACCCCCTTTATCAAATCATGACAGCTATTACACACAAGATGCTCTCTTTCTTAACAAAAATGATGTAAATGGGTATGGTGTTCAGTTGTGATGCTCTGTATGAACCAGGGTACTAGAGTCAGTCTCTTGTTAATATTGCAAGGCTTGGATCCCAGCAAGGACGACTGAAACAAGGTAGAACTGAGCCTTCTTTTGTGGCCTTGCACCTATTCAGGGAATTCTGGGCTACCATCTTGGCAGAACTCCATCCTTACGCACAGAGGGAATACATTTATGCCTTCCCTTAGGGGTGAGCCTTAGACCCTGGCAGTCCTCAGAAGCACCTCCCCCACATCTCCACTTAGATTTTTTTTAATAAATAAATTTTTATTTTAATGGGGTGGCATCAATAGATCAGGGTACATATATTCAAAGAAAACATTTCCAGGCTATCTTGTCATTTAGTTCTGTTGCATACCCATCACCCAAAGAGAGGTCGTCCTCCGTCGCCCTCTATCCAGTTTTCTTTGTACCCCCCCTCCCCCTCCTCCCCTCCCCCACCCCCCCATAACCACCCCACTCCTGTCCATGTCTCTTAGTCTCATTTTTATGTCCCACCAATGTATGGAATCCTGCAGTTCTTGTTTTTTTCTGATTCACTTATTTCACTCCGCATAATGTTATCAAGATTCCACCATTCTGCTGTAAGTGATCCAATGTCATCACTTCTTCTAGCTGAATAGTATACCATGGTGTATATGTGCCCCATCTTCTTTATCCAGTCTTCTATTTTTTTTTTACAGTGATTAAAAGCCTTTAAGCAAACTCTTGGCCAATACAGCAAGAATCCATAAAAGAGTAGTGTCCTTAACATATTCACCAAGTCCAAGTTGGCCCCATCACCATGCCAAATTTCTGAAAAATGCAACCCAACCACAGTTCAGTCTGTTAGGAGCTGTCACAGGGAGCAGGAGTCCAGGAAAAGTCCACATTTAGGAAAAGTCGTCATGGCACTGGAATTGTTGTCACTATTCTATACTTTGCAGCTCATGTCCAAGTCCCAATGACCGCTGCTTCTAGCTGGTAGTGATTCAGGTAGACTGGAATCCACTTAGATTTTTTTAATGCTTAGTTTGCTCCAAAAAGTTCCAGTTCTCCCTGGCAATAACCTTGAAGCCCCCACAAAGCACTTGGTGGAGACTTTCTATGGAAGGCCCACCCCCACCCCACCCCTAGACCTTTCTGTCTTCTTGGAGAGCAGGACCTTTTGCCATTGGCCAGACCCCTTGCTCAGCTCCCTCAGATGACCACTGAAGAAGGGCAGAGGGCAGAGGGCAGAAAATAACTCATGAGAACCAAAAACAAAACCCCAGTGGAACCACAAATGAAAGTGGCTTAGGGAAAAAGGGTCCTGGGACACTTGTGCTATTAATAAAGCCATGTGTGCCTCAACCCTCTGCTCCCAGGGAGCAGGCCAGGCCAGCTCAGGGACATGCCTATTCCTTCTGGGAAAGACCCCGTTTTACCAGATTAAATGGGCCCTAGACCCTGTTCATTCCTCAAGATCCTCCCAATATACAAATGCACACACATGCAACTTTCTATCAGTCTTCTAGGTGCTACGTTACCTTTAACTCCTTGTTGGTCCCAGGAAGGGAAGAAGGCCTGAGAACAAAGGGTAGTAGTATACAGGGGTTCAGAGACTTCTGAGGGCTTGGCCACAGGTAACTAGGTCTTTGTATTTACCCTCTATGACCCTGGGAATATTAATCCACCATGACTTTTACTATATTCCTGTTAGGGACAGACAGACAGCCATATATACTTGCTCAAAGATTAGTAGGAAAAAAATCCCTAGAACTTTCTTATCCCGGAGTTGTCTGCTGTGTTCAGCTTGAGTAGCCAATGGATTTATAACTTCCATTCTTTGCTTTGATTTTCTACCACTTCTCTCTTCCTCATCACCCCTCCTCCATGTCCTGCCCCAAGCTCATGGAGAACCCTAGGGAATACTCTGGAATGGACCACTGCCAGAAGAGCTAGCCCTTCCCAGATCACATCTTGGAAAACAGCATGTGAACTAGCTAGCACCTCTCAGCTATGAAGAAGCTTTGAGTCGCAGACTCATAATTGAGGTTCTGAGAGGGAGATGGGACTACTTATGGCCATCTAGCCAGTCCCCTGCCTTCAGGCAGAGAAGGTGTCAAGCCTGTTGCATAGATGAGGCTACTGAGACAGCAAAAGCTCTCCTCTAGAGCAATGCGAGTCTGGTCCACATGTCTTCTAGATTCCCATGCTTCCTGAAAGTGTCACAGCCTTGGGCTTTATCCTGGCTTCTCATCTCCTGATATCCACTAAACTATCCTGGAGGTGGGGGGTGGAGGCGGTGAGGAGTGGAGGAAAGACATCCCAAACATCTCACCATCTCAGCAACATTTAGTTTGGCCAGGGAACCCAGAGTTAGCCACTCTCAATCTGATATGGGAATAGCACGTGTTTTTATTAACTTAGTCAGATTTCACCCCAGGCAGTGTGGAAGACAGTGTGGCATAGTAGAACAGTGTTGGACTGACCTGGGTATACGTTTCTGTTCTGTTTCTTGCAAGTAGGATGGTTTACCTTGGGCCATACATATAACTTCTTGGAGCCTCAGTTTCCTGATCTATATAATCTAGATGCTATTGTTAAGCACCATATGCCTCAAACAGCCAAATGGTTGCAAGCGCTCTGCTTTGCATATGGTAGATGTCTATTTTTCTCACCAGTGGATACCCAAGCACAGCTCTAAGCTCATAGTAGACACAGAAAATTATTTGTTAAAGAAATGAACAATAAACTCATATTAACCTATTATCTCAATAGCAAATGCCTTAACATAGCCCCCTTTCTTTTTTTTTCTTTTTTTTTCTGAAGCTGGAAACGGGGAGACAGTCAGACAGACTCCCGCATGCACCTGACTGGGATCCACCTGGCATGCCCACCAGGGGGCGATGCTCTGCCCGTCTGGGGCGTTGTTCTGTTGCAACCAGAGCCATTCTAGTCCCTGAGGCAGAGGCCATGGAGCCATCCTCAGCGCCCAGGCCAACTTTGCTCCAATGGAGCCTTGGCTGCAGGAGGGGAAGAGAGAGACAGAGAGGAAGGAGAGGGGGAGGGGTGGAGAAGCAGATGGGCGCTTCTCCTGTGTTGCCCTGGCTGGGAATCAAACCCGGGACTTCTGCACGCCAGGCCAATGCTCTACCATTGAGCTAACCGGCCAGGGCCCCCTTTCATTTTTAAATGAAATAAAGCTGGTGGTTTATCTCAGTGTTGGTTGGACTTCGGTGGCCTGGAGTGAAAAAGGTTTTAGCTTTGATTCAGGGCTGGCTGTTCAGATCAGAAATACATATTAGAGTAGGCTGCTTAGTATAGAACATGTACACACTACCGGTGTTGTGAATGCTGCTGTGTGTTGGTGTGGGCACCTCTTATACTTTGTCACAGCAGACATAACAGAAGCACTTGCCCAGGCAAGTTGCAGTCCCTGGTGGTGGGCAGAGCCACCATAACAGTGCATGTTTAGTAGGTGCCAGAAGCACTGCATCCCCTCTCTTATTCAATGCACACAAATACTCTATGGGATGGGTGCTTTTTTGGTCTTCATGTCACAGGCAAGGACAGTGAGCCTCAGAGAGGTTAAATCAGTAGCTAAAGATCACCCAGCTATTAAATGGAGGGGCCAGAGCCAGGATTTGGAGTTCAGACTCTGACTTTAAAGCACTTGCCCTTTTAACTGCTGTGCCTCTTCTGACCCACACTGCAGAACCAAAGAACCAGCCACAGAGCCACAGATTGCCAGCACTAGGTGGATCTCACCCAGACACCTCATTCCACGTATGAAGCCCAGAGCCATTCACAGATTAGTGGCCACACAACCCACAGTCCATCTTCCAAGTCTACTCTTTTTGCAGCCTGCCCCTTCCTTCTTCATTTCACTGCCTGTAGCTAGATCCCATCACTCACTCTTCCCACTGCCCCGAGGTCCTTCCCAAGGCAAGAAAAGTAATTTAGAAGGGACTGAGATTCAACATGGTCCTGAGCACACCATCATTTCTGCTAGAGACTGAGCGATGATTCACTCACAGTACAGGCACTTGCAACAGTAATAATTTAATAAATGGGTTGCCATGGGGGATAGTAAAAACTCTTCGTCTTAAAAGCTTTAAAATTTCAATAGGTTGCATCCATCAGGGAGAGCAGAGACAAAGCTGAAGGGACAAAGTAGCTCCAGGATTCTTAACCTCATCAGACCCCATGTCCTCCTTTTATAACAAATATTTTATAATATCTCCTATATTACCCTGAAATGAAGTTCATAAAAATATAAACTACCTACCTATATAATTTTACATATATACATGTATATGTATCTTTCATACACACACACACACACACACACACACACAAAATATATGTAATTGCCCAACCACCTTTACACTAAAAGACATCTGAGAGATGCTGAGGTCTCCATGTAGAGCCACCATAAGACTACAGCTACACATGCAGACTGACAGCCATGTGTTGTCTTCTTGGTGAGTCTACTACCCAGAAGACTGTTGCCATTGGTGACGTGATTTTCCAAAGCAATGAACAACTCTTAGAGCACTGATTGAAGTTAGTGCAATTTCCCCTCCATGTTCACAGTAGTTGTATTTCTGGAATATTCAACAGATATTAACACCACACAAAAATACTTTATATATAATATATATATAATATGGAGTTAGAGGTTCCATGCTCAGGTAACCAGGGTCTTCAATACATGAATGTCTGGAGAAATACTAGAAGGACATGTGGGTTAGAGAACAGTTCTTCTTTGTACAGGACTGTCCTGTGCATCACAGGACACATTGCATCTGTGGCCCCGACCAACAAACAAGATGGTCTGCAATTTTTTAAGAACACTCCTGGAGGTTGACTTGCCCCTTTCAGAAGCACTGGGTTAGATTAGCTTTTGGGTTCCCCCGTCCAGCCCCTGCATTGGTAAACACCTATGGAGAGGCTTTGGGCAGGACAGGGGGGCTGTTGTGAGGTTGAATGAGGGGAGATTCAGACAGAGAGAAAACAGTATCCCTGCCCTACAGTGCTGACAGGGGCAAAGGGAGGAAAAGAGTAAGAAAATGTCTCTGAGCATCTGGGGACAGGAGCTGTGAGTGTGACTCACCTTTTTACCTAGCATGGGCCCTGGAACAGGGGACTCTATAAGTCCATGGTGCAGTGGGTGAGGGAGAGTCAGCATATTGGCGGCCAAAGGGGCTGTACCTCTGTAGTATGTTACAGAGATGACTGAAATGAAAAGTGGGGTTTTTTGGGAGGAAACATTCCCTTGATGATAACTATTGACCAAGAACATACTATAGCCTAGTCCTAAGAGTGAAAGGGACCCTGGCAGGGTGGTTCAGTGGATAGAGCATCATTCCAGTGCAGCAAAGTCATGGGTTTGATCCCCAGTCAGGGACATATGAGAAGCAACCAATGAGTGCACAATTAAGTGGAACAACTAAGTAGAACAATGAGTGGATGCTCCCCTCTCTCTTGTTTCTATCTCTCTCTCTCTCAAATCCATGAGGAAAAAAAGTTAAAGGGAGGTCAGGAATCACCTGAATGACTGGAAGAATCAGTGGGTCAAGGAAACCAGAAAGGGACACTAAGGCAACCGCTCCCCCCAACACACATTTGCACACACACACACACACACACACACAGGGGAGCCTCCTTCATTTTCCAAGGGGTACACCTTTCAATTCATACCAGTTTGTTCTCTGGGGCAAATGTTCTCCTGCCCCCACAGTTTGGGGCCAAAGCCACTCCCATTCCAGCCAAGAAGCACTTTTCATGCCTCCTAAGGGGCAGCAGCCTATCCTAGCCTTGAACTTTTCAGGTAAAGGGTGTTCTGGCCAGAAGGTGGAGAAAGCAATGCTCAGATTATCTGCCAGGCTGAGCAACCCATGTTTGGGGCACCAGCCAAGCAGAGGAGAAAATGTATTTTTGGAAAGATTTTTTTTTTTAAGTTCATCAGGGAAAATAATCAGAACTCTGCTGCACCTCTCACATTGTTTTATGATTTTGTCCTAGTTTTGTTTTTGAACTACATGTGTATGTGTGGTGGTGGGGGGGGGTGCTGCTGTGCTGTAAATTTTCTGTGCTTACAACCGAGCACCCTGCAGTGGTGAATGGTTCAGCGTTTGGAGTCAGACTGGTTGCCTCTTATTAACCACATGGCCTTGTGCAAGTTACCACTTCTTTGTGAGTCGGCTTCTCTCTCTGTAAAATGGAGTGATTATAGTACTTACTTCCTAAGATTAACAGTTAATATAAAAAAAGCATATGAACGTACTAAGCATGTTGTAAGTACTAAATATTTGCTATTAGTAGCAGTATTACTATTATTGCCACTAAAGGTCTTATTCTGGCCCTAGGAGGGAGGATGGGAGCAAGGCCATACTGTCTGCTTCCAGACTGCCAAGGAGTCAACAGCTCTTGAGTGTCTGAATTCCATGTTACAAGAGTTGGAAAGAGAAAAACCAGAGAGTTTACGAGTGGGAGGCATTTCTGAACATTGGTTTACACCAAAGGCCTCCTCCTCCTCTTCCAGGCAGGACCCTGATCTTGGATACTGGGGGTAGAGAAATGGTTTGTAGGCTAAGAAAAATCACTGAAAGAATCCCATTCTGAGAAGGTAGGTCAAAGGTGGCTGGAGAGGTAAGGAAGGTGCTGGATGGCTGTGGCTGGGCTGCCTGAGGTTGGCCTGGTGTGTGTCTGTGTGTGTCTGTGAGCATGTGTGTGCACGGGCACCTATGCACCTGTCAACGGGTTTCTGAGGTGATGGGCTTCAGCAACAGGGGCCATTGAGCGATCTATTCCTTTGGTTTTAAGGAGCAAACATTAACCTTAGGCACGCCCAGACTGTGAGGACTTTGTTCTTCCTAACTTCCTGGTCCCATTCAAGAACTCCCTGGAGAATTGGGTCATTTACTCAACAGGTCATGAGACCCAACCTCGTGCCACACGCCACACAGAGAATCTAAGATGTGGACATTTATTGGTGCCAGGCCCCAATGTGAGCACATTATGTTTACTCATTCCGTCCTCATAACCATCTCATGAGGTGGCTATCACTATTTTCATCATTCTAGGGGAGGAAATTGAGGCACAGTCCTTTAATAACTTGCCCAAATAGATGTAGTTTATGACCAGAGCTGAAATTTGAACCCAAGGAAACGGGTTCCAGAATTCAGAGTTTATGATCTTAACCCCCAATCTCTGCCTCATGGTTTTGACCCCCCAGGCACTATAAGGTGGTGGCAGGGAGGGTAGACAATTAACAGAATGACAGCTGTCAGAGGGGGAGGCGATGGGCTGGGTGAAAAAGATGAAGTGATTAAGCAAAACAAAACACCTCATAGACATAGACAGCAGTACAATGATCATAAGAGGAAAAGGGGTGGGGGGGAGGTAGAGGGTACAGGGGGATAAATGGTGATGGAAGGAGACTTGACTTGGGGTGTGAACACAACACAATATACAGATGATGTATTATAGAACTGTACACTTGAAACCTATGTAATTTTATCAACCAATGCCACCCCGATAAATCCAATTAAAAAAAGAATGGTAAATAAATAAAAATAATAAAATAAAATATAAAACAGGTAACTCAAAGCTGCTGTCCAACAATGAAGCAGAGGAACTCACAGGAAAACTACCTGTTTTAATATTCAGGTCTCTCTCCTCTTTGCATCTCCAACAGAAGGTGATCTTACTGTTCCAACTCCAGCTTCTTCTAACACCTGCCCCTTGATGGTTTTACCTTTTGTCATTTCCTGCTGGAGGAAAAGGGAGAGGCATACTAATTACTTCCACTGCTGAGAGAACTCTCTCCAGCCATAGATCCCATGGCAGCAACCCTAGCCCTTCTTTTGCTGTGTCTCAGTTGATCGGGGAAAGACCAGGCATTAATTGCTTTTTAAAGTTCGGACACTTACTGTTTTCTACAGCTGGCTGTGACAAGCATGGAGTCACCTGTCCATCTAGCCCTATTGGCAAACAAAAGGACATCATGAGTGGTGAGTACAATAAAGACTCACCCCATCAGCCTTTGTGTTTGCTCTTGGGACTTGAGCTTAGCAAAGAGGCAGATCATGAGATGATGTCTAGAAGCTAGCTTCAAACAGTCAAGCCCTAAATACAAGTCAGCCTGTCCCTGTGGGAATGAATTGCCAGTTTTCAACAAGATCACCAGCACAGTAACCATCCAGGAAAATATCCTTGGTGGCTTTTGAGTCTTATTGCCTTTTGATTCTGATCTGCCTCTCCTAAGCCCCTGAGAATTCAGAGCATCCCACTTGCTTTCCGGTTTTCCACCCTGCCTGGACACCCACTCCAACTGTGTTAGTGAGAGTTTCAGTTGCATGCAACAGAAACCAACTCCGGTCAATTTAGGGAAGATCATTCATTGGAGGGGAATCACTCGCAGAATCAACAAGAAGGCTGAAGAACAGGGCAGAGGCAGGAACCAAAGGTGGCAAGGGCTGAGCCTGGGCCATGACAGGAACAGTCAGCCTGGGCTGCTGCTGCTGCGGTCACCACTGCCTCTGGACTCCCTGCTGCCCTGCTGGATCCCATTAGCCCTGAACAGTTAGCAATCCCCCAACCCTCAACTGCAACACCACTGCCAAGAATAATCCCTGAGGCACCCTAGAGACATTGCATGACCTCTCTAGATTTCAAGTCCCAGGCAGGTGTCTGCAATTGGCTGCACCTAAATCCCTGTTACTGTTCCAGAAAGGGCTCTCTCTTCCCCACTCATTTGCCACAGCTGGAAGGGCCTTTTGTCCATCTGTTTTGTTAGTTCCTCCCAAATAGAAAGGGTTGGGGGAAGGCAGACATATGGAAAAACCTGTCCTACTACAGATCCGCAGAAGGGGTGACATTCTCTTGGTTGGATAAAGCAAGGTAGCCAAGCCTCTCCTGTCGCTTTTCTAGCACATAAACAAATAGATTTCCATTTTACCTAAGTAGATTTAAATATAATCTTTGTCATTTGCAGCCAAAAGAATTTCGTATCATACTCTCATCTCCCTACCTGTGGTTCTCTGCCAGGAATGGCATACCCAGCTTCCCCGGGGGACGTTTGGAAATTGTGGAGTGTTCGTTTGCCATTTAGTGAATGTTGAGTTGACTAAGGATGCTGAGCATCCTGAGAGCCGTTGCCACAGTTATACGTAGGAAGAACTGCTCTTACCTCAATGCTGACAGTGCCGCTGTTAGGAAACATGGCACCTGCGTAGACCATGACAGATGTCACTGATCAACCTCTTCAACTCAGACTTCCCACTGAGGTTGGCTGTGGCTTCATTAGTCTCAACACGGTGCAGAGCTGTACTGATTCATCACAGTTGGCAAAAACCACACATTTGCCATGCCTGATTGTAGACCAACTTCTTTTTCTACAGCTAAAGAAACTGACACAAGAGGAGAAAGCCTAATTTACCCAAGGTCACACAGCTTGGTCTAGAATCAGTTCTCTGGCCCCAGCTGAGAGCTCTTGCCACAACATCTAATGCCCTTATTCTTTTCATTCTGGAGTTGGGAAGCCCAGACTTGCTTCAAAGTGCTTCCAGGAAGCTCTCAGGGAGGTTCATGGGCTCAGGGCAGGGCTCTGGCTGGCAGGGGACCACCTGCAGATGCAGACAATATGGGGGGGAGAGGCTGTCTGCCGAAGAGGCTGAACTTGGTGAGCAGAGCTGGCACCCAGCAAAGGAACAAACAGAGAGCAGGCATCTCACCCAGCAGAGCGTTGGGGCTGAAGATGAATTGCAGAGACTTGGAGCAGTCGCTTCAACCAGATAATCGCACAGGAACTAATTAGCACCTTCCTTCCAAGCACAGCCCTCTGGGGGCAGGAGTATGCTCAGTGGAAAAGAGAAAACCATTAATTACTTTATCAGGAAGCACTGATAAGTACTCAAGAAAGGTATCACTCTGAGGTTCCCAGCTAATTAAAGAGGGCTGCAAAGTGAAGGGACGTGTGTCTCACTGGAAGAGCAGAATGCTCACTTTGGTTCTGACCCTTAGCTGTGACCCAGACTGAAATCAACCAGGGGCTTCAGCCCCGTCCCTTGCCCTGGAGACTCCGCCCTTGCAGCACGGAAACTGCCAGCCTTGGTCTTTGGGAGTCAGGGAGTCTGCTGGCTGCCATGGCCGCTCAGCCTATCTGGGGCCTGAGGGAACCTCACAAGGCACTCTGGTCTATTTCCCAAGACTCCACACAATAACCCCACTAGGATTTATACGCTCTATGCATCGTCTCCCTGGGATTATTAGCATGCCCATCTTGTGGGGGCGGAAAACAAGGCTCAAAAAACATAGTGTCTAGTAAGGAAGCTCCCAAGCAAGGAGAGGCAGAAGACTGACTTGAACCCACACTTCCAGCTGGAAAATGTTGTTTGCACCATGCTCTCTTACTCTGCAGGGTCTGAGGCACAGTTTCCAGAGAGCAAACCTGGGTTCCAGTCCTGGCCTTCTTCCTCAGCTCTTGGGGTCAAGTCCTTCATTTCTCAGAGTCAGTGAAATGGGGCTATTAATTAATACCTGCTAAGATGGTTATGAGGAGAATTACATCACAAGACTACACACATAGATCACCTAGAACAGAACCTGTTGGCCACTATTTTAAGTCTCTAATATACCAGTTCTCACACTAAGTTCTAGCTGCAGAAATTTTAATTCAAATGTCATCTTACAGAGATGCCCAATATACCAATAGCTAAAAGTGAGACTTCCTGGAGGGAGGGTGGTGGGCAGCCTGGCCCCTCTGCCCCTGCAGAGACTCTGCTGAGCACCCAGAGTTTCTCAGAGCATAGTAAAACAACCCAGACCTAAGGGAAGCAAGACACCCTGAGATCTCAAGGGCCTCTGAGTAAATGCCCCACATTAAAACCAGTGGTGTCCTTTCTTCTCACAGAGGATATTAATGACCCATCAACAGTTGCCTGTTTATTGGAGCTTTTCTCTAGGAAGAGCTAATGGATTTACACAAGTCCCTCTTGCCTTGTTCCCAGAGGGTGGCCTGGCTGGGGAAGAGGGAGGGAATATAATATGCATAAATGGGACCAAACCTATGACCTTGACATCCAACCCTAATGTCTACCTCACCCCTCTCCAAGCCCAGCTAGGCAGCCAGTGGTCCATTAAGGCAATGGCAGCATTTTGGTGTAGACACATTTGTTCTAGGCCTTCCAGGAAAGTAAAAAAAACTACATTATTAATTATAGCATTGTTCCTCTGGATAATTATAAAATGGCTTAGAGGGATTGGAATGCCTTTCCTAAGTACACATCCAAAGGTAAGAGCAGGATCCAGAAATACTGAAGTTTGAATCCCAGAAGGTAGAATGCTATGAGAACACACCCTGATTTCTCGGACCTGGAGAGATGCCGGCACCCTCCCAGCACCTGGACGTTGCTTTGCCCTCTCAAGAGTAAATGCTTGTTCATTTCTTTTGTTTACCAAAGGTGGCCTGGGATCACTCACTGCATTTGCTTTCTGGGAGGTCAGGATTGAGGGGGTGGGAAAGGGGTATTTATTGCAGACTCTTCCTTCTGTGAATGTGCCTGTAATTATCATAGAGGATGTTATGACCCATGGATATTTGATCTCCTGCCTCTGCCATCTCCTCTGCCAAGATGGTTGCTCAAAATTCAACTAATATCATTGAATACCCCCATGCCTGCTATGGTCTGGTACTTGCTAGGCACACCTCAGGTGTTACTTCATTTAATCCTTAGAACTGCCCAGCAATGCAGGGACTTCTGTTCTAATTCATGGACATGAACCTGGGTTCAAAGAGGTTTAGGCTCTTAGCCTTGGCCTCACAGCTATTGAGAGGCCATGATTTGAGCCTAGGTCCTACTGAGGTTAAGTCTAGTGCTCTTGCAAGCCTTCTCCATGAAAGCTTTCCAGAGAAATCCTACCTGCGTTCAGTGATTCTAGCTGCTTCCCAGAAAAACTGCCTAGAAACTCTGAACAGCCTAGAAAGAGACAAGAGAGAATGGGGAGACCTCAGTTTTAGTTGGTTCTAATTTTAACCAGCTAGCTAGTTCTGTTCTCTAGACCTTGGTGTTCTCATCTGTGAATCCAAGGGAGTGGCCCTCTGAGCCACTTCCTGCTCTAACCTCTCCACCTGATGACTGCCTGTGCGTGTCTGAAGCCAGTCGTGCTTGGTTCTGTGTCTCAGTCTGATGTGTAAGTGTATCAACAGGCTTTTCTGCCCATGCTCGGCCTGGCCCCTGGGAGGGACGCCAGGCCTGCTTCCTCCATCCCCCAGAGTTGTTGCTCACCTGGATTCCTCACTCAGCAAGCCTGTCTGACCTGCACTCCGGGGCAGTTGAGAAGGTATGAGAACCCTGGAAGGTGGCACAGCCCCCTGGTGGCTGTGGAGGAGGTGACTACAAGTGTGGTAGCTAAGCGGCTTCCTCCTGGCTGTGCTCTGGAGTGGGTTTCCCAACAAAATAACTATGGAGCTGTTTTAAAATAAAGGTATATGTAGCCTGACCTGTGGTGGCGCAGTGGATAAAGCATCGACCTGGAACGCTGAGGTCGCCGGTTCAAAACCCCAGGCTTGCCTGGTCAAGGCACATATGGGAGTTGATGCTTCCTGCTCCTTCCCCCTTCTCTCTCTCTAAAAATGAATAAATTTAAAAAAGAAAAGAAAGGTATATGCATGCTGCCCTGTGTTCCTTTGTATTTTCTGGTGTGTGTGTAAATTGTAGAGTTAAAAAAATAAAGAAGTTAAGAGGTGCTGTCACAACTCCCCAGATGGGTGATCATTATAAGGAATTCCAACACTGTTGCTCAGACTCAACACTTGGCTCTTCTCTGGAAGTGTCATCCATCCCCACACTGTTAACAGCCACAGCTGAGTCGCTGGATTGGGATACAGGCTTGGTGGTAAAGAGGGTGAGACCCCTTCCAAAGGGGTCAAGTTTATTCTAGTAGTTTCTTAGAAAACAAAGGCACAAGATGGTGCTAGGGTACAATACAAACAGAACAGCCATGGCCCTTGCCCTCCTGGAGCTTAGCGTCATAAGGGAGGAAGCATACATAATAACTATGTAATATCAAATGGGGAAAGTAAGAAGCAGAGTGTTGTGATGGAGAATAAAAGGGTGCGTGGTGGAAGGTGTGGGGGAAAAGCTTGTCTTAAAGAATGGTTGTCAAGGAAGCTCAATTTGAGATGAAAGTGATGGAATCACTGGGTTAAAAGAGAGAGAAAGAGCCTGAGACAAGGTCAAAGCCCCAAAATGGGGCCATGAAGTTTTTCTAGAAAGGGCCAGTTTTTCTAGAAAGGGTGAGGCTCATGGCTGTATTGCCTGTGTAACAATAAAACTTTATTTATAAAATAGAAACAGACAGTTTGTGCCCTAAAACAAAAAAGCACTGGGTATGAGTCAGGAAAGAGCAAGGCTGGCCAACATGGAGCAAGGTGGGGTGTCTTGAAGTGAGCTGAAGATGACAGACAGGAGTAAGGTTGTGGAGTTGTGGAGGGCCATACTATAGATCAAGATAAGGAATTTGGGTTCAATTCTAAATGCACTGGAAAGCCATGGCAAGATTTTAAAGCAGTAAAGATTACTCTGGCTATTGTATGGAGAAATAATTGGGAAGAAGAAAGAAAGGAAGCAGAAAGACCAGCTTGGTTGAGGGAGAGAGCTGGCAGCCTGGCCATGACAAAATGTGGATGGCTTTGAGACTGGATTTGGAGGTAGATCTGACAGGACTCACTGATGGAGGCATGTAGGGCTTGGGAAGAGGGAGACCTCAAGTATGGAGTCCAGGTTTCTGGATTGGAGTAAGTAGATGAATTTACTGAGCTGTAAAAGATAAAAAATGGAGGATCAAGGATAGGTTTGGAGATGGAAATCAAGAGTTTAGTCTCAGATAGGCTCAACTTGAGATGCTCGTGAGATGTCCAAGAGGAGAAGACCAGTAGCAAGGATTTCAGAGGAGGTATGTACCGGGGCTCAATGAAGTACCATATTTTCCCATGTATAAGATGCACATTTTGGGAGAAAATTTGGGGTCTAAAAACTAGGTGCATCTTATACAGTGATTGTAGTTGTTTTTACTTGCATTTTCTGCTTTTTCACATGGATGAGGAGTTGTATGAATTTTATGATGAATAAAACTTGAGTTCAATAACTGTATGTAATACACTTTTTTTCAAATTTCAGGCCCCCAAATTAAGGCGCATCTTATACATGGGAAATACACTACCTCTCTCCCTGGTTCCACTTGGCTCCATCTGCCCCTGGGCTTGGCCTTTACCCTGATTCCTGGCTGGACCAGCACCAACTATAGGATGACCTCCCCACAGTTATAAAGATTCACTGCTGCTGCCATTGCCTCATCTCCTGACCCTCCAGGGATAAGGGTATGGCTTCATCAAGATTTCTACAACACCCACCATGTCAGGGGGCTCAGTGACTCCAGATCCCAAGTCTAGCCCATCTGGATCCCTGCAGTCTTCAAATTCCCCACTGCTGCTCAGATGGGGCCCAGTAACATAACCAGAAAGTGCAAAGGGGAAAATTTTTAATCAATGTAAGACTGACAATGGGAAGGAACTGGTAGATAAGTAGTTCACCTTCCACCCTCCAACAACTCTTTCAAGATGTGGTGGTTCCATATGGCCTCATTGGATGGCTTACATGATCAACCAACCAGTTATACTTTTCTTGTGAAGCTGTGGCCAGTTGCACAGTGACTCACCTTGTGTTTTCTCCCTCCCTCCCTCCCTTCCTCTCTCCCTCCCCCTCCCTTCCTCCCTCCCTCCGCCTCCCTCCCTCCATCCCTCCCTCCCTTCCTTCCTTTCTTCCTTCCTTCCTTCCTTCACAGTGACTCACCTTGTGTTTTCTTCCTTCCTTCCTTCCTTCCTTCCTTCCTTCCTTCCTTCCTTCCTTCCTTCCTTCCTTCCTTCCTTCTCCCTTCCCCTCAGCCCTGCTTCGCTGGTATTATATCCTGCGACAAAACATAAGCCTCAATTGTTTTATAGAGGACTGGGTTCCTACAAGGGGTTCAGGTATTAATGATGGTAAACATAATTTACTTATTTCACAGACATTTTTAAAGCACTTGTTATATGCCAGGTATTATGCTGTCTTTCAGAAATTAACTCATTTTATCCTCATAGTCATTCTATGAGGAAGGTATTATTGTCATCCTTATTTTACAACAAGGAAACTGTGGCAGAATTTAAGTAGCCATCTAGATTAGCACCGTCAATAAAAACATAATCAAATATGTAGTTCAAAGTTTTCTAGTAAGCACATTAAAAAAGTAATAAGAAATAGTAGATTTAATAATATAATATATTTTGTTTAGCTTGATATATCCAAAATATTATCAATTTCAACATGGAATCAATACTGAAAATTTTTCATTGGCATAGTTTTTTTTTGTTTTTTATTTTATTTTTAATTTAATTTTATTTTTTTCAATCACAGTTGACATTCAATATTATATTAGTTTCAGGTGTACAGCACAATGGCTAGACACTTATATATGGTTTACGATGTGATTACCCCATACTAGTACCTACCTGGTACCATACATAGTTATAAAAATATTGTTGACTATATTCCCTATGTTGTACTTTGCATCCATGACTATTTTGTAACTACCAATTTGTACTTTTTAATCTACTAAGGAAGTTTGTGTTCTTCTGTTCATATTAAGTCCTTGAAATTCAGTGTGTATTTTATACCTATAGCCCCTCTCACTTTGCGCGTGCCAAGTGCTTAATAGGCACTGTGGCCAGGGACTGCTGCACTGGACAGTGCAGAAATAGAGGGTGTGTCATTGGAGATTGGATGAGACTGTGGAGAAACAAGGGAAGGATGCCTTCTGACTGGAATACACAGTCCATTCCGGAGGATAACTGGGCAAAAACAGTCATCGGGAAATCCCTTTCTGGATCCTCCACTTCCACGAGTGCTCTCTCCTAAACTGGAATTCCCTGGGAACAAGACTGTGTTCACACTTAGGGCTCTCCCCACTTTACCAAATTGTTTAAGTTGAATGTGATTAATAAATTATTATGAAGCATAAGAAACAATATGGAACAAAAATCTGTGGAAGAAGTAGGAATAATAACACACGTTCAAGGAAGTAAAAAGACAGAAAGCTTCTGAATGTTAAATGAGCTTTTACAGACATTTATTAAGTGAATTGTAGTGGGCATCAAATCATAAATGGATAAATTTAAAAGTGTGAGGTAACAGTTTTAAAAGTCAATATTTATAATATGCCAGAAGTTATCACTCTTTGCAGCTATTTAAATAATTTTTAGATATTTTAGACAATTTTATTTTAGAAAATAAAATGTCCTGGAGTGGGAGTGTATAGTTTTAGGAAGTTCTCACAGGGGTACACACATCAGCAAGCAAGGATGAAGACTGCTGCCCCTGCCTGTCTGACAGAAGTCTATGCTTTCTCGCTTCTTTGCGCTGGCCCCTGGGACCTTCTCAATATTTGGGTAACAATGACATCAAGAGGCAATGCAGACTGGGGAGAAGGGTAGATGGGGAGATGTTGGTACAAATTTTTAATTCTGAAATGAGTAAATTCTGAGTATCTAATGTACAGCATGTTGACTATAGTTAATAACACTGTATGGTAGACCTGAAATTTGCAAAGAGAGTAAATCTTAAATGTTCTCACTACAAAAAAAAAAAAAAAAAAAAAAGATCTAATAAAAAGCAGTGAAGAGCCCAACCAGGCAGTGGCACAGTGGATAGAGCGTTGGACTGGGATGCGGAGGACCCAGGTTCGAGACCCCAAAGTCGCCAGCTTGAGTGCGGGTTCATCTGGTTTGAGCAAAAAAAGCTCACCAGCTTGGACCCAAGGTCGCTGGCTTGAGCAAGGGGTTACTCGGTCTGCTGAAGGCCCACAGTCAAGGCACATATGAGAAAGCAATTAATGAACAACTAAGGTGTCGCAATGAAAAACTGATGATTGATGCTCTCATCTCTCTTCATTCCTGTCTGTCTGTCCCTATCTATCCCTCTCTCTGACTCTCTCTGCCTCTGTAAAAAAAATGATAATAATAATAATTTTTAAAAAGGCAGTGAAGAAATAAGCAACTTTTTATTCTGAACTTCGGAAAGTAGGTATGAAAGCAATATATGATATAATGATTGAGAGCCTATCATGGGCCTGGCCCTGTGAGGGGCTTCGCGTCCATCAGTCTTTAGTTTTTGTGGGCAATGTTATCCCCATTTTACTGAGCGGAAAATGAGGGCTCAGAGTGGTAAAGGAGCTAGTAATGTGACTTACAGCTGCCTTATGGCTTACAGCTGGTGATCACTAGAGCTGGGATTCAGCCCAGCTCTGTCTTTATTCAAAACTAGAGTTTCTCCATTGTACTAGGCTCCCTCTGGAAATTAGAGAAATATATGAATCCACATTGGGTTTTTTCATTTCTCTGATCAAAACAATGTAAACCACAAGACCCTGCTTAATTCTTTTCTCCAGTCACAACATTCCCTAAAGGCCATGGACATAGCGCCCTCTAGCGTTGGGGCAGACAGTTGGAGGTCAGTTGGTTGGCTTCCAAGAGAGTTTGGCCGGCTTTTCCTTGCCTCCTCCCGCTTCCCTCTGGTCCTGGCTCCACAGTGAGCCTGTCCCAGACTCCCATCCCTTCCCAACCACAGTGATCAAAGGAAGGGAGAAAACAGTGGCGAGCTGGAACCCCTCAGGCTTGCTGCTGAATGGGGATTTTGGTCGGATGTTGAGTTTTACCTGGAATGCCCCATGCTATTTTGGGAAGGCAGACATCCTACGGAAACAATGAAGTGGGAAAGAAAACAACTAAAGCAAAATCCGGAGCCCAGTCTTTGTCAGACCAGCCCTGCGTGGCCTGAACAGGCCCTGGAAGTCCAAGGCGGGCACGGGAAGGGCTGAGGCTGCAGGTATCCAGTTTACTGGCAGGAATGTGAGATGTAGAAAAGAGATCCCTTACAGAGGCCCCCAACAAGTTGGTGACAAAAGGGAAAGATCCTGGGTGAGGTGAGAGTGGAGCACCTGGCCCAAGTTGGGGGTTCTGCTCCATCGTTTATCTGCAGGGTGACCTTAGGCAAGTAGCCTCACCTAGAAGATGGAGAGACTCATAGTAGTTGTCCCCGGGGGCTTCTGTGAGAAGGCAAGTTAAATGCCAGAACCATAACATGTCTTGTTAGTAGAATGCTGACAAATACTAGCTATTCCTGCCTGAGCTCCAAGGGGACCGGTTAGTACAGTGTACACTGTAATTGTCCTTAAATCTCACGTTTCTCAAAGGAACAAAGAACGCATACATCTTTGCCTGCAGCTTCCCGAGGAACCAAGAGAAGAAGCATTTTCCATATTATTCTCCTTCCCACGAGGGTTGGAGGACACGCCTTTCTGAAGCGGGTCTGAGTTTTGTGTGGCTGGAGCAAGCAGGAATAACTGTGATGTCAGTGAAGGCTTTAGATATGTTGAGGTTTATTTCAGGAGAAAATGTCTTAACTACTGGCATTTGTGACAATTCTTTCGTCAAAGGACCAGAAGAGGAAGTAAAAAGAGAAAAGCGATTTTTAAATGAGATTGAGGGCTACAATGGACAAGACAAGCGATAGGAAGTGTCGGAGAATATGTGAGAAAATCGGAACTGTCAGGCACTGCTGGTGGGAATGTGAAATGCTATAGCCACTTTGGAAGACAATTGGGCGGTTTCCCAAAAAGGTAAACATGAAGTGACCAACGTGACTCAGCAATGCCACTCCTAGGCATTTATCCAAGAAAAATAAAAATATATGACCACACAGAAAGTTTTCCATGAACGTCCATAGCAACTTTATTCCCAAGAGTAAAAAGTGGGAACAAGACTAATATCCATCAACTGATGAGTGGATAAACAGAAGTGCTATATCCATACAATAGACTATTATTGAACAAGAAAAAATGATGCGTGCTGCATCATGGATGAACCTTGAAAATGTTAGGCTCGGTAAAAGAAGTCAGACAAAAGGCCACATCCTGTATCATTTCATTCATGTCATATGTCCAGAGTAAGCTAATCCATAGGCAGAAAGTAGACTAGTGGTTTCCATGGGCCCGGAGAAGGGGAAATGGGGGGTGATTGCGAATGAGTGCGGGCTTTCCTTTTGGGGTAATGAAAATGTTTTGGAATTAGATAGTGGTGATGGTTGTACAACTCTGAATAGTTTAAAACCTATTGAACTGTACCCTTTGAAAGGGTGAATTTTATAGTAGGAAAGTTACTGTATTTTTCGCTCCATAAGATGTACCTGACCATAAGACACACCTAAGGTTTTAAGGAGGGAAATAAGAAAAAAAAATATTCTGAACCAAATGATGTGTTAAAATACTTAATAAAATACTGTATTTTTCTCTCCATAAGATGCACGGGTATTTTCCCCTCCACTTTTGGGGGGAAAAAGTGTGTCTTATGGAGTGAAAAATACGGTATATCTCAATAAAGAGAGAGAGAGAGAGAGAGAGAGAGAGAGATTTCTCAAGTCCGGGATGTGAAAAGTAATAGAGTTTCTTTAAAAGAAGAGCATGACCAGATGGTGGCACAGTAGATAGAGCATCAGACTGGGATACAGAGAACCCAGGTTCGAAACCCTGAGGTCACAGGCTTGAGTGCAGGCTCTTCTGGCTTGAGCACGGGCTCACCAGCTTGAGCATGGGATCATAGACATGACCCCATGGTTGCTAGCTTGAGCCCAAAGGTCGCTGGCTTGAGCTCTGGGTTGCTGGCTTGAGCAAGGGGTCACTCGTTCTACTATAGCCCCCCCCCGGTCAAGGCACATGTGAGAAAGCAATTAATGAACAACTAAGGTTCCACAACAAAAAATTGATGCTTCTCATCTTTCTCCCTTCCTGCCTGTCTGTCCCTATCTGTCCCTCTGTCTTTGTCTCTCTCTCACAAAAAAAAAGGAGAGAAGAAATAAAATACAACTTAAGTTGATAAGAACTACAGATTGTATGGAGCAATTATATGAAGAAAAAAAAAAGTTTACCAGTTGGGATTAGTCACTGAGGAGAATTTGTTTAGGAGAAAGACTAGGGAAGAGGAAAAATGCCACAGAAAAGGGAGACTGCATCCCTTCTAAGCTCCCTATGTGTAGTCTGATTTTAGTTTGTAGCTGAAATCTTCCCATGCATATTACACAGTATTTTGGTCCCAAATGGACCTTGTAAGACATAATTTATTTATTAGGGATTTACTGAGAATTTGTTGTATGCTACATATTATGTTAGCACTCTGGGAAATGAAGAGCTGTGTCACCAGGGGTTACCAAGAGTTGCCTCCTCGCTGTCCCCAAGTCCTCCAGCCCCTGAGTCCATCTTTCCCATTAATGTCCAGGTCACCTGTCTCATTCTCCCATCCTAGTTGCAGTTAGAATTCCAGGCCCTCCCTTATCCTCCCTGGCCAGACCCTGGGAATTCTGCTTTCCATTTATCTCAACCCAATTTATTGTTTTGGAATTCCTGATCAACACCCTCATAGGTCTGTCACCTTAGCTGCTTCCAGCTGTCCACATGGCTTCACCCCACATGCAACATGTTTCTCTCTCTCTCTCATTCCCCAAAGAAACACCAATACAAGACGATGGTGTAACCGACTTTCATTGTTGGGTAGAAATGGGGAAATGACCACAGAGCAGAGGAGAGAGAGAAGCTTAAAACGGAGCAGAAGCCACCACTGTGCAGTTTCCTTTGCCAGTCCTGCTCTGGGAATATTCTCATCACCAGCCACTCTGGTCCTCACAGCTCCACCCACTGCCACCATTTTGACCAAGAACCATTTCTTCTCTTCTAGATTCTGCCATCCCTCAAAAGGAAAGACCCATACCTATTTTTTTTTTTTTGAGCTTTCGAGAATCCCTTATAAATTTCTGTTACTGTACTCTACGGAGCAATTTGGCCCTCCCTTTGTCCTGTCGTCTCCTGTCCAGCCAGGGAGTGGGCTGTGCCTGGTTTAGGGGGTGAGGGAATGTGAGAGGTGAATCTGCTTTCCAAATGGACCATTGTTTTCCAGAGCGGTTCTGACTGGCCAGCTGGTCCAAGCACTACTTCCCAGCCAGGAACCACATAGTACCTGTCCTCAAAGTGCAGGAGCCAGGTGAGTAAATACTCCCAGGCAGCTGACTGTGGACAAAGTTTGGCATCTTGGTCAGCCTCAATTTCCCAACTGACGCAACTGTGTCGTAGAAGCCAAGCACACCCTTCAGACCCTTCCCAAGAGTGGTAGAGAAAGTCTTGCCTTGGTGGGTTAGTGTCCCAGTGCTGCCATAAAATTATCACAAACTGGCTGCCTAACATCAACAGAAATCTGTTCTCTCACAGTTCTAGAAGCTAGAAGTTCAAAATCAAGGTGTCCCCCAGCGCCATGCACGCTCTGATGGCTCCTGGCTTTCTTTAGCTTGTGGTGGTATAATTTCAGTTTCTCTCCCTGGCTTTATATGGCCTTTTCTCTGTGTGTCTGTCTCAAGACCGTCTCTCCTTTCTATCCTAAGGACATTATCATTGAATTTAGGGTCCATCTTTGTAGTCCTTAACTTAAATCTGCAAAGACTCTATTTCTAAGTAAGGTCACCAGGAGTTATGCTTTGGACTAACTTTTGGGGTAACTGAATTTAACCCATTGCACATGGTCTGGGGCTATTTTAAATTCTGCCTTGTTAGCTTTGTGGCTTTAAAAATACTAGAGAGGAGGGTTGCAGAGGCAGTAAAGGCAAAAGGCTTACAGGCCAAGGGTCAAGACAGTGGGGAAATGATAAACAGCACAAATGATAAACAGGGAAGTCTCATGTCTGGAGCACCTTGCTCCCACTCTGCTGCATTTCTTCCCTCTTCCCTCTTTGCAGCATCCCAGACTCTTCTTTTCTGGGTGAAGAATGAATGAGCCATCTCCTTCCTGAAACATCCAGTGGAGTGGCCAGAGGACACACAAGAACCTATCGGTCCAGGAGCTTAGCTGGCCCACCCTGGAAACAGACACTGTGCCTTTGTTTACTGAGCCCCCGGCCCTTGCCTATCACTGTGGTGGGAGAATATGACACCTTGACCCTGCACAGGCCTTCTGCTACTCAGAAGTAGGTTAGCACAGGTTGCTGGGGTCAAGTGGGTAAAAGTTATAAGCAAGAAGCTTGGAGTGTTTGGGGTGTTTTTCCAGTACCTATTTCCAGGTCTGTAGAACTGAACACATACCTAATTCCAAGGAGGGAAAAAGAGGTTGTGGCTGCAGGACAGGCCTGGAGTTGGACCGTCTGGCTTGAAATCCCAGCACTATCTTCTTGCCACTTACAACTTTAGGCAGGAGAAATGGGCTTAACCTCTCTGTGTCTCAGTCTTCTCATCCGTGAAATGGGGGTGGTGAGTGTACCTGCCTCACATAATTGCAAGGCTTGAGTGAGGCACAGAAAACACAGTACCTGGCACAGGGCAGGTGCTCAATAAGTGCCAGCTGTTATAATTAAAGGAAAATAACCATAAGAGTGTTAATTAGAAAAATAATAAAAGTGCCCAGTTGCCTTGTTCCATAAGGCACTCTCAGGAATGAAGGTTTTGGAGTTTAAAAAGAGGTCGGTACTTTGAACCACGTCAGCCCTGCTGCCACAGGAGTGCTGACAAGGCACCAGGCTCCTCTCCCACTTGGTCTTTGGGGTTGGCAGGGGCACTCCCGTCCTGCCTGAGAGCTAGCGCTCCGGGCCGAGAGATAAAGAGAAGAGACTGGGAGGTGGACGCTGACCTCTGGCAGGCCTGGCCCCCGCCCAGCTGGCTGGAGCATTTCCTCTCCAGCATTCTGAGAGGCGACCAGGAAGAAGGCACTGAGCTCCCCGAGGGTGGGGCAGTCAGGACATCGCAGGTTATTAATTAAGCACGCTCACATCTGCATGGGGTCGGACAATCGCTGTCAGCTCTAGATGGCATTTGTGCATCTGGGTGATTGTGACAATGGGGCTCCAAGAGGCCCCCCCCCAAAAGCCAATTTTCCAGTGCCTGACAGAAACTTGCACTTCATTTGGTTTTATGCTGCTGCCCCACAGAGATTCCAGAAAGTCTTGGTTTCAATGGTTTTTCACCATGGGCCTGTGACAGGGGTCATATCTTACTCCCCCTTCCATCACTGGAAAAACTGAGGGGCAGAGAAACAAAACATGTGACACGGTGTCGCCATGGCCCAGGGTTGCAGAACCTCCCAGATGTGTGCAGCTGTGTGTGGAGAGCCTGACACACCTCACCACCACCAGTCTCTGTGACCAAACGGAGGAATGACTCATGTCTAGGCCAGAAGTAAGGACTCGGGATGTGATTTACTTCCATCCCTGGGGCCCTCCAGGGTCAAGGCTGCTAGAGAAGATCAAGGCCACTGTAGCTGGGTGGCTGGCTGTGCCAACCTCCACCAGGGTCAGAATGTGGCCAGCATGGCATCCAGATTAATTGAGGTGAAGTTTTTATTTCTCATCCACCCTTTCAATGTCTTTCTTATCAAGACATTCTAATAAGGGGGAGTCCACAGACTGCAGTCCGAGTGGACACTGACTAATCCTCTCTCCACCACCTCCACTTCCATCCCACACAGTCAGAATAGCAGCTGCCCTGTTTGCACAATGTGGCACTGCCTCTATGGCACCATTTGATTGGTCCAGATGTAGAACTTGACCCAAGACAAGGATCACATTGAGGGGGAACTTATTTTCTCTTCAGGTGTCCCAATAACAGGTAAAACTTGGAACAGTGGACAGTCATCTTCTGTCATGTATATTGGAAACAGAGAAAGCCTATGCTGAGAATAAAGTAAAATCATACTGAACTCGAATCCCAGAGCCACTACTTACTAGCTGTGTGTCTTTGGGCAAATGACTTAGCCTCTCTGAGCCTATTATGCAGGGTAGCTGAGAGGCTTAAATGAGATGATGTTTATCAGGAGACAAACACCAAGAGTTGATCTCCTCTTTCCTTCTTTCTTCCTAAGCTTCTAATATAAGGCAGGATCTGGGAAGCCAGGGTGCCATGGTCCTGATCCACTGTCTACATATTATATAAGCAGGGATCTTAATGGAGCCCAGAGGTAGGCCTTACACTTTCACAAAGGACTTAGTTTACCATGTGAGCATATTCACGTGAAGGCTTCAGTGTGATCAGTTGTAGAAACATTTATTGAGGAACATAAAGGTGAATATGCTGAGACTTACACACTCACAGTAGCAGCACATGACACACACATGTTCTGTGGCAGTTGGCAGAACCCACGCCCAGGAGAATGTGGTGGGGCAATGCCAGTGCTGGGACTTCCCTGGCCGACAAGGACCCTTTTGTCCTGGGTCAGGAAGGACTTGTGTCACTCAACTTCCGCCAGGGTGAGTTGTGCTATTCCCAGTGGGTCACTAGCACAGTTTGCCCATAGATCACTGGAGGAGAGCCACAGTCTCTCAGCCCCTCTGATGCCCTGAAAGCAAGAGGGTTTACTAGAAAGTGCTAGAGAAGAGGGGGCATGTAAAGCCCCCTAGATGTAGATAGCAGTGCCGTCGTGCTGGAAGGAAAGAGGTTTGCGGGCAGCAGTCAGCATTGCAGGTAAAGGTGGGGGCAGGAGAGGTGGTACCAGCCTGCATACGGGTGCAGGCGAGGATTGTAGACCTTTGTTATTAATGACGACCAGTATATATTTTGCTCCTCTCATAGGCTAAGTCTCAGCACTATGCCTTCTTTGCATAATCTTATTTAATCCAGCAGGTACTATTATTATCTAAACTTTACCGATGAGAAAACAAATGCTCAGGGAGGTAAAGAGATTTGTCCAAGGTCATACTCTCCTGAGTGGTGGGGCCAGGACCCTAACCCTGGTCTCTATGAGTCTAGAACCCCTGACTCACCATTACTACACAACTTCCAATATTGAAGCTGAGAAAAAATCTTGGAAATCAGCCTTCTGGAGTCCATGTGTAGTCACTGGACCAGTAGCATTGGCATCTCCTGATGGCTTATTAGAAATGCAGAGTCTCTTGCCCTGGCCAGAGAGCTCTGTTGATTAGAATAAGCACAGAGGTGGCCAGTTCTATCCCCGGTCAGGGCACATACAGGAGCAGATGATGTTCCTGCCTCTCTCTCACTCTCTCCCTCTCTCTAAAATCAGTAAATGAAACATAAAAAAAAAAGAAGAAGGAAAGAAAGAAAGAAAGAAAGAAAGAAAGAAAGAAAGAAAGAAGAAAGAAAGAAAGAAAGAAAGAAAGAAAGAAAGAAAGAAAGAAAGAAAGAAAGAAAGAAAGAAAGAAAGGCAAGCTCAGGCCCACCCCTGATCTACTGAATTAGAATCTGCACTGTAACAAGAGCCCGCTGGTGCTCTGTATGCAGAGAAGCCTGGCTCCGGATGAAACCATCACCTCTCATGCGTTTTCCTCCAGTCACTGGTGCTCCAGCATATTAATAGGAATTCAGAGGTCTCGTGGTCAAAAGAGTTAGGTTTAGGAAAAAGTGAGTTAAAGCCAAACTGGCTTCTTTGTTACTGGATCTCTCTCTCTCTCAGTGCCTTTAACTCGCTGATGTGTATATTACAATGTGCTTATTGGGGGTGGAGTTGACAGTATTCCTCAAACTTATCTGACCTTAGAGATCTTTTCCCCTCTTTTCTTTCTTTCTCTTTTTTTTAGAAGCAGCTCACAAGACTAGTGTACCAAATAATTAGTCCGGGGAATGACTGGGTTTGACCAGCTGCCTTACACAGCACGCTGCGTAAATGAGGTTGAGGGAAGTGGCCGTGTTGCCCAAGCTGGCAGTCAGCTGGTGGCTGTGTGGGACTGCCTGTCAGGCTTGCAGACTTGGTATACTGTGCTCTTTCCACGGCCTGGGGCTCGGAGACCCAGAAATTTAACTTTGATTCAGATCCATCACTTCAGCTCCTTTTGCAGTAATGAGGAAGTAACCATGTCCTGTGACCAAGCTTGACAGGAGGAGGTCGGAGTCAAACAGGTTAACGAGCTCCCATCGAGGCCAATCCACAGGCCCGAGATCACAGACACAACAAGCAGCCACACAGAGATGAGAACACAGGCGCGTTGGGTCCCAGTGCCTGGGCTCTCACCCTCCGCGGAGGCAGAGGTCCTTCTAGCCTGGCGGCCACACCAGGCAAAGCTGAGCCTAGAAATTGTGTGAAGGCTGAATCCTAAAGCCTTCCAGTCCTAAGCCACAGGATCACAAAAAACAGTGAGTCGCAATCCAACACTTGGGAGAGAAAAGGTGTGGGTTTGTGGCAGGGAGGGCATCAGGGAGCTTTTCTGGACTTCTGAAAGAGGGCTAGGAACAAGGAGGTGTCTACACCCAGCTGAGGCACTCAGACGTAAAGGGCATTCTGTGGGTCTCAATGAGGCCACTCTTCCAGTCTGTGCCAGAGGTTGGGTGGTCGGGTAGGACAAGGCCAGTTCCATGGCAAAATAAGCCCTGCATCTGGGCATCTCAGGGAGGGGGCCGGGGAGAAAGAGTGAGGTCATGGAGGCAACCCCCTAATTAGTCAGAAAAAATGGATCACCCCCTCTGGGAACATCTGCTTGTCTTCCCTCTGGACCTTCTCCTGGTTTCCCTTTATTTGGACATCTGAGAGCCTTCAGTGTAACCCCTGAACCCAAACCTTGTAGGAATTGTAGGTACAGAGTAAGTGGAAGTCATTCCACTGAGCCACAATTGCTGGAGGGAGTGTCTTTGGAGGAGGCAGGAAAAGGGACAGAGAAAGTACCCTCCTAAGTGCCAGGCACTGAGCCTATGCATCGCACATGTTATCCATCCTCCCAACAGAAAAATAGGCATACACTGTCCCCCCCCCATTTTATAGGTTAGGAAATGGAGTCTCAGAGAGGTTAAGTGGTGTGCCTGAGGTTTCCCAGTGAGAGAAGCGAAGTGTGAACCCACAGGGTTTGCACTCTAACATGCTCTCAGGCAGGGGAATTTTTAGTCTGAGGAAGCAAACCTGGGGAGAGGAAATACTGTGGTGTTAGCAACCTTCATACTTCGAGGGGCAGTCCTACTCCAGCTTCCCACATTCAGGCACCTGGGACCCACAGCAGAACCAGAGAGGGAGAGACACTCAGACCACAGCCTGAGCTGTTACATCTGAATCCCTAGGTGGAAACCATGCATAAGTTTGCTAAAGCTTGTCCAGCGATTCCAATGCAGTCAAGGCTGAAAACCAAACTCCTCACTTTATGGATGGGGACACTGGACCCAGAGAGGTGAAGTAGCTTTCCCGAGGGTGTGCAAACCATAACACCAGTATGGACCCCAGCCAAGGGGCCAAATTTTTTATCAGCCAGGACTGGCTTTTAGGTGGGCCCTTCCCACCGACCGAGTACATAGCCTTGAGTCATTTAACCTTATGATGAGAGACTTAAATGTATTTAAATTCTTTCAATGGTGTAAGCATTCAAGAAACACCAGTCTTGGGTCTAGGAAGATGGCAGTGGAGTAGGCGGATGCACAGACACCCAGCTCTTACCACCAAACTGGAATACAAATCAATTTAGGAAAAATCAGCGTGAAAAACCAACTCTGGACTACAAGAACAGCTCTCAAAAACCAAGGAGCAAAGAAGAAGCCACAACAAACCTGGTAGGGAGCACCTGAATCTCCCCTGCTTACAGGAACGGGGGCTGGGTGAAGCTGAGAGCCCAGAGGGGATCTCACTTCAGGGAAAAGAGCAGAAAATACTTCTCACAGCCACTTGCCTGGCAACCAGGGAGCGAAGTGTGTTGAAAAGACCAGCTTATCTACCAAGTGGAAAGGAAAGAGAGAGGGACAGACTGTGAGAGGCTAAAGAATGCAGGAGATGATCTAAAAAAAGCTGACTCATCTGTGCTGGAGGTGGCCATAGCTGGGGGAGGGACTAATCCTTCCCCAAAAAACAGTACTGAATTGCTTCTGGATCAGAGATCTCCAGACATCTCTCCAGCTCCAATCAGTTCAACAAGACACAGCTGAAAACAAGAAGTGGAGAGGAGGGGCAGTAACTCAGGTCTCCATGGAGATCTGAGATACACCTCTCCCTACTGAAGCTGAAAAAACACTCTGCCCCCAGAGAGATTAGTTGGTGGAAGAGGCCTTCAGAGTCTCAGGTTACACCCACGCATTCCTGGATACAGTTTCAAGGAAGCCCCCTGCTGAGATCAGTTAACAAGACTATCACCTGTTAAGAAAACTAACAAATCAAGACTTCAAAGCTGCCCAAATCCGAAAGTGGATTACAAATAATAGCTGATACCAACCCAAGAAGACCTAGAAATAACACAACTGAAAATTGGAGGCAAACAACACCAAGCCTAGACTCAACCAACTCTACAAACAAAACACAGACAATGAGAAGACAAAAAAGTGCAATCCAAATGAAACCTTCAGGAGATGAACTGAGTGATATGGAAATAATAAAACTTCCAGATGCGGAGTTCAAAATAATGATTGTAAGGATGCTTAGGGATCTTAGAACAACAATGGATGGTCATTATGAACACCTAAATAAAGAAATAGCAAGTATAAAAAATAATCAGTCGGAGATGACAAATACAATATCAGAAATAAGAAAACAGGACCTGTACATATGCTGTCTACAAGAGAAACACCTTAAAACAAAAGATACACATAGATTGAAGGTAAAAGGATGGAAAAAAACATTTTATGCAAATGGAAATGAAAAAAAAGCTGGAGTAGCAATACTTATATCAGACAAATTGGACTTTAAAACAAAGGATATAGTAAGAGATAAAGAAGGCCACTACATAATGATAAAGGGAGTAATCCAACAGGAAGATATAACTATTATAAATATCTATGCACCTAATATAGGAGAACCTAAATATATAAAGCAGACTTTGATGGATTTAAAAGATGAGATCAACAGCAATACTATAATAGTAGGGGATTTCAATACTCCACTAACATCACTAGATAGATCCTCAAGAAAGAAAATTAACAAAGAAACAGCAGACTTATTGGACACACTGAATCAACTCGATTTAATAGATATCTTCAGAACCTTTCACCCTAAAGCAGTAGAATATACATTCTTTTCAAGTGCTCATGGTACATTCTCTAGGATAGATCACATGTTAGGGCACAAAAGTGGTCTCAACAAATTTAAGAAGATTGAAATCATATCAAGCACTTTCTCTGATCACAACGGCATGAAACTAGAAATGAACCACAACAGAAAAGCTCAAAAATTCTCAAACACATGGAAACTAAGTAGCAGGTTGTTAAATAATGAATGGATTAAGAATGAGATCAAAGAAGAAAATTTAAAAATCCTAGAAATGAATGAAAATGAGCATACAACAATTCAAAATTTATGGGACACAGCAAAAGTAGTACTGAGAGGGAAGTTCATAGCACTACAGGCACACTTTAAGAAGCTAGAAAAAGCTCAAATAAACAACCTAACCCTGCATCTAAAAGAACTAAAAAAAAGAACAGCAAGTAAAGCCCAAATGTAGTAGAAGGAAGGAAATAATAAAGATCAGAGCAGAAATAAATGACATAGAGGCTAAAGAAACAATACAGAGGATCAATGAAACTAGGAGCTGGTTCTTTAAAAAGGTAAACAAGATTGATGAACCTTTAACTAGGATCACCAAGTAAAAGAGAGAGAGGACTCAAATAAATAAAATTAGAAATGAGAGTGGAGAAATAACAACTGACACAACAGAAATACAAAATATTGTAAGAAAATACTATGAAGAACTGTATGCCAAAAAACTAGATGAAATGGACAAATTCCTTGAAACATACAATCTTCCAAAAATCAATCAGGAAGAATCAGAAAACCTAAACAGACTGATTATACCAAATGAGATCGAAACAGTTATCAAAAAACTCCCACAAAACCCTGGGCTTGGACGTCAAAGTAATGGCGCGGTAGGAAGCAATACCAATAAATCTCCCCCAAAACTCAACAAGATCTTCAACCAGAAACAGAAAAACCTATCCTTGGAGCCTCTAGATGTTTCACAATACACCCGAAGGTATGGTAGAGCAAAAAATTGGCTAAATATATAACCAAACCCCGAAGGAAATAGGGAGTAAGAAATGCTCCGCCTTCCTCACTAACCTAAACAGGGTGGCTTTCACTGGGAACTGAGAATATAGAAACTAAGGCGGGCAAAGGGGGTGAATAGATCCAGGCCGTGGCACAAACGGCCGAACCAGGCTGTGGCACGGAGATTCAAGCCGAGGAAAAACTGTTCCTGTGGCAACCCGGGCAGTACAAGCTAACACTCGTGCCAAACCCAGACAAAGAAAGACAAGTGGGGCAGCCATTTTCCCTGATCCCCTGGTCGGCGCGCACAGATAGTGGGCGAGAGATTCTTTCCAAAGCCCCGGGAGTGGGCAACCGTGTTGTCCCACAGAGAGGCAGAGTCAGAGGACTTTGTGTGGGCCAAAGGCGGAATCTCCGGACTGCCCCAGCACCCTGGGAAAGCCGCGCACGGGGACGGAGCGAGAACTAATTCTAATGCTGGAACTTTTTAGTGCGGATGGGGGTTTCACTCAGAGGGTGAGGCAGCCGGCCTGATATCCTGATCTGCGCACAGATAGTGAGCAAGAGTTTCCTCCAAGTGCCCCGGAAGTGGGCGCCCGCCCGTGTTACCGGACAGAGTGGCAGAGCCAGAGGTCTTTGAGTGGGTGGAAGCCCCACCTGTTTATGCTAGCAGCTCTGACTGACTGAGCCTTACCCAGAGCCCTGTGCTGAGTGGGAATAGAGTGGGGAGTTGCCAGCTTTTTGAGCCTCTTACTATCCAGGCAGAGGCAGCAGCAACCCCATAGCTGGATTATCAGGCTACTAACTGAGAAAGGAAAGACTAGGAGAAAGGCTCCAGGAACACGAACTCTCTCACTAGCGGAGACTATAAATGTTAATGAACCTCGACTGCCAACGAGACTAAAGCACAATACATGACATCGCCATAGAGACTTATCAACTGCAAACCTCTACCTGAGCGTGCCAAAGGGGCAGAACCCGGGGTACAGAGTCACCGACCAGGAAGAGGGAGAGAAAAGAAAAAGCAAGAAGATAACCTCTCAAAATCAAGAATAATACACAGACTTTATAACCTATCCCATTTTATTATATTTGTTCATTTGTTTCTCTTATCTTCATTCTTGATTTTTTTTTCCTCCTCCAATTTGGTCATTTAACTCTCTGCCGGTCTTACTCTCTCCTCTCCTTGAACTACACTACCCATAAGTGTTACATCTCCCATTATCTTTTCTTTCCTCTTCCTTTCTCTCTATGAGGGTTGCACTCCAAAACCCTTAACTCTCTCTCTCTCTCTCCCTCCTCTTTTTTCTTTTTTCTTCTTTTAGTGGTTCCCTCTTTTTTTCTCTCTCTCTCTCTCTTCCTTTTCTCCCTCTATATTAGTTTCTTCCTTTCTCCTTTATGTCTCCTCTCATTCAAACCTCAATAACGAACAATATCTTATCTGGGACTCAAACTTATGTTTGTGGTATTTTGGGGGGTTTTTACTTCACCTTTTTAACACACTAGCAGTGCTCCCATCCCTGGCTCTCCATTTTATCTAGTTCTTGTTCCCCTAAATACAATAATAATTTTTTAATTTGTCCCCCCATTTTCCTGTTTTCCTCTTATTCCTCTCATCATAACTCTTAGTCAACCAACACCTAAAAGCAAATAATTTTATTCTTGAACCAAATTTTTTTCTTATTTGCTTTTAGTGGGTCCATACCCCCCTTTTTTTCTTTTTTTGCCCCTTTATTACTTCTTCCCAATTCAGGCCCTCCATTACAGGCATTGTTTGTTCTATTTAGTACAATCTAATTCACAGTTCTCCACAAGATTTTCTCAAGAAAGAGGGGAGAGGAGAGGAGAGGAAAAAAAGGGGGGGAGAATAATTTTCTTTTTTCTAAATTTTTATTTTATTTTATTTTTCTTTATTTCATTATTAATTTTTTTAAAAAAACAACTCTTTTTGATTTTTATTTTTTTAACTTTTTATTCTTTATTAATTCTCATTTATACTATCAACAAAACCACCGTCAGATGCCATTAAGGAAGAGAAAATTAAATATCATGGATACAAAAGAAAGAGAGGTAACACAGCTAGATGAGGGAAAATCTATGAAGAAAAAATTTAATATATTGGAAACCTTGGAGCTAAATGACAGACAATTTAAGATAGAAATCCTAAAAGTCCTCCAAGATATACAAGAAAACACAGAAAGGCAATTTAGGGAGCTCAGAAAACAACTCAATGAACACAAAGAATATATTCCCAAGGAAACTGAAACTATAAAAACAAATCAAACAGAGATGAAAAACTCAATTCACGAGCTGAAAAATAAAGTAACAAGCTTAGCTAATAGAATAGGCCAGATAGAAGAGAGGATTAGTGAAATAGAAGACAAGCAACTTGAGGCACAACAGAGAGAAGAAGAAAGAGACTCAAAAATTAAAAAAAATGAGATAGCCCTACAAGAATTATCTGACTCCATCAAAAAGAATAACATAAGAATAATAGGTATATCAGAGGGAGAAGAGAGAGAAAATGGAATGGAGAACATACTCAAACAAATAATAGATGAGAACTTCCCAAGCCTGTGGAAAGAACTAAAGCCTCAAATTCAAGAAGCAAACAGAACTCCGAGTTTTCCTAACCTCAACAAACCTACTCCAAGGCACATCATAATGAAATTGGCACAAACCAACGGCAAAGAAAAAATTCTCAAGGCAGCCAGGGAAAAGAAGAATACAACATATAAAGGAAGGCCCATTAGATTATCATCAGATTTCTCAGCAGAAACTCTACAAGCTAGAAGAGAGTGGACCCCAATATTTAAAGTCCTGAAAGAGAGGAACTTTCAGCCACGAATACTATACCCATCAAAGCTATCCTTCAAATATGAAGAAGAAATAAAAACATTCACAGATACAGAAAAGATGAGGGAATTTATCATCAGAAAACCCCCACTCCAGGAATTACTAAAGGGGGTTCTCCAATCAGATACAAAGAACAACAACAAAAAAAAAGCCACAAGTAAAGGCTCCAAGAAGAACACAATAAAACCAAATTTAAACTGTGACAACAACAAAAAGAAAGGGGGGGAGAAGATGGAGATTAACAGTAGCAAAGGAGATGGAGTTAAAAGTACTCACAAAATAGTGCACTACAATGAACAGGGTAGGAACCCTTTTCATTACTTAAAGGTAACCACCATTAAAAAAACCACCACAGAAGCACATGAGATAAAAAAGATAGCAACAGAAGAAAGATGTCTGGAATACAACCAAATAAAAACTAAAGATAGAAAAACGAAAGAGAAGGATCAAACAAGACACAAAACTAACAGAAAGCAAGATAAAATGGCAATAGGGAACTCACAAGTGTCAATAATTACACTAAATGTAAACGAATTAAACTCACCAACCAATAAAAAGGCACAGAGTAGCAGAATGGATTAAAAAAGAAAATCCAACTGTATGCTGCCTACAGGAAACTCATCTAAGTAACAAGGATAAAAACAAATTTAAAGTGAAAGGCTGGAAAACAATACTCCAAGCAAATAACATCCAAAAAAAAAGCAGGAGTAGCAATACTCATATCTGATAATGCTGACTACAAGACAGCAAAAGTACTCAGAGACAAAAATGGCCATTTCATAATGGCTAAGGGGACACTGAATCAAGAAGACATAATAATTCTTAATATATATGCACCAAACCAAGGAGCACCAAAATATATAAGACAGCTACTTATTGACCTTAAAACAAAAACTGACAAAAATACAATCATACTTGGAGACCTCAATACACCGCTGACGGCTCTAGATCGGTCATCCAAACAGAGACTCAACAAAGATATAGTGGCCTTAAACAAAACACTGGAGCACCTGGGTATGATAGACATCTACAGGACTTTTCATCCCAAAGTGACTAAGTATACATTTTTCTCCAGTGTACATGGATCATTCTCAAGAATTAACCATATGTTGGGCCACAAAAACAACATCAGCAAATTCAGAAAAATCGAAGTTGTACCAAGCATATTTTCTGATCATAGAGCCTTGAAACTAGAATTCAACTGCAAAAAAGAGGAAAAAAATCCCACAAAAATGTGGAAACTAAACAACATACTTTTAAAAAATGAATGGGTCAAAGAAGAAATAAGTGCAGAGATCAAAAGACATATACAGACTAATGAAAATGACAATACGACATATCAGAATCTATGGGATGCAGCAAAAGCAGTGATAAGAGGGAAGTTCATATCACTTCAGGCATATATGAACAAACAAGAGAGAGCCCAAGTGAACCACTTAACTTCACACCTTAAGGAACTAGAAAAAGAAGAACAAAGACAACCCAAAACCAGCCAAAGAAAGGAGATAATAAAAATCAGAGCAGAAATAAATGAAATAGAGAACAGAAAAACAATAGAAAAAATTAATAGAACAAGGAGCTGGTTCTTTGAAAAGATCAACAAAATTGACAAACCCTTGGCAAGACTTACCAAGGAAAAAAGAGAAAGAACTCATATAAACAAAATCCAAAATGAAAGAGGAGAAATCACCACAGACACCATAGATATATAAAGAATTATTGTAGAATACTATGAAAAACTTTATGCCACTAAATTCAACAACCTAGAAGAAATGGATAAATTCCTAGAACAATACAACCTTCCTAGACTGAGTCAAGAAGAAGCAGAAAGCCTAAACAGACCTATTAGTAGAGAAGAAATAGAAAAAACCATTAAAAACCTCCCCAAAAATAAAAATCCAGGCCCTGACGGCTATACCAGCGAATTTTATCAAACATTCAAAGAAGACTTGGTTCCTATTCTACTCAAAGTCTTCCAAAAAATTGAAGAAGAAGCAATACTTCCAAACACATTTTATGAGGCCAACATAACCCTCATACCAAAACCAGGCAAGGATGGCACAAAAAAAAAAGAAAACTACAGACCAATATCTCTAATGAATACAGATGCTAAAATACTAAACAAAATACTAGCAAATCGAATACAACAACATATTAAAAAAATAATACATCATGATCAAGTGGGATTCATCCCAGAATCTCAAGGATAGTTCAACATACATAAAACGGTTAACGTAATACACCATATCAACAAAATAAAGAACAAAAACCAAATGATCTTATCAATAGACGCAGAAAAGGCTTTCGATAAAATACAACACAATTTTATGTTTAAGACTCTCAACAAAATGGGTATAGAAGGAAAATATCTCAACATGATAAAGACCAGATATGATAAACCATCAGCTAACATCATATTAAATGGCACTAAACTGAAGGCTTTCCCCCTTAAATCAGGAACAAGACAGGGTTGTCCACTCTCTCCACTCTTATTTAATGTGGTACTAGAGGTTCTAGCCAGAGCAATCGGACAAGACAAAGAAATAAAAGGCATCCATATCAGAAAAGAAAAAGTAAAGGTATCACTTTTTGCAGATGATATGATCCTATACATCAAAAACCCCAAAGAATCTACAAAAAGACTACTAGAAACAATAAGCCAATACAGTAAGGTCTCAGGATACAAAATTAACATACAGAAGTCAATAGCCTTTCTATATGCCAACAATGAAACAATTGAGAAGGAACTCAAAAGAATAATCCCCTTCATGATTGCAACAAAAAAAATAAAATACTTAGGAGTAAACATAACAAAGAATGTAAAGGACTTATATAATGAAAACTATAAACCATTGTTAAGGGAAATCGAAAAAGATATAATGAGATGGAAGAATATACCTTGTTCTTGATTAGGAAGAATAAATATAATCAAGATGGCCATATTACCCAAAGCAATATACAAATTTAATGCAATTCCCATCAAAATTCCAATGACATTTTTTAATGAAATGGAGCAAAAATCATCAGATTTATATGGAACTATAAAAAACCCCGAATAGCCAAAGCAATCCTAAAGAAAAAGAATGAAGCTGGGGGCATTACAATACCTAACTTCAAACTATATTATAGGGCCACGACAGTCAAAACAGCATGGTATTGGCAGAAAAATAGACACTCAGACCAATGGAACAGAATAGAAAACCCAGAAATAAAACCACATATATATAGTCAAATAATTTTTGATAAAGGGGCCAACAACACACAATGGAGAAAAGAAAGCCGCTTCAATAAATGGTGCTGGGAAAACTGGAAAGCCACATGCAAAAGAATGAAACTGGACTACAGTCTTTCCCCCTGTACTAAAATTAACTCAAAATGGATCAAAGATCTAAACATAAGACCTGAAACAATTAAGTACATAGAAGAAGACACAGGTACTCAACTCATGGACCTGGGTTTTAAAGAGCATTTTATGAATTTGAGTCCAAAGGCAAGAGAAGTGAAGGCAAAAATTAATGAATGGGACTACATCAGACTAAGAAGTTTTTGCTCAGCAAGAGAAACTGATAAAATAAACAGACAGCCAACTAAATGGGAAATGATATTTTCAAACAACAGCTCAGATAAGGGCCTAATATCCAAAATATACAAAGAACTCATAAAACTCAACAACAAACAAACAAACAATCCAATAAAAAAATGGGAAGAGGATATGAACAGACACTTCTCCCAGGAAGAAATACAAATGGCCAACAGATATATGAAAAGATACTCATCTTCTTTAGTTATTAGAGAAATGCAAATCAAAACTGCAATGAGATACCACCTCACACCTGTTAGATTAGCTATTATTAACAAGACAGGTAATAGCAAATGTTGGAGAGGCTGGGGAGAAAAAAGAACCCTCATCCACTGTTGGTGGGAATGTAAAGTAGTACAACCATTATGGAAGAAAGTATGGTGGTTCCTCAAAAAACTGAAAATAGAACTACCTTATGACCCAGCAATCCCTCTACTGGGTATATACCCCCAAAACTCAGAAATATTGATACATAAAGACACATGCAGCCCCATGTTCATTGCAGCATTGTTCACAGTGGCCAGGACATGGAAACAACCAAAAAGCCCATCAATAGATGACTAGATAAAGAAGATGTGGCACATATACACTATGGAATACTACTCAACCATAAGAAATGATGACATCGGATCATTTACAGCAAAATGATGGGATCTTGATAACATTATACAAAGTGAAATAAGTAAATCAGAAAAAAACAGGAACTGCATTATTCCATACGTAGGTGGGACATAAAGTGAAACTAAGAGACATTGATAAGAGTGTGGTGGTTATGGGGGAGGGGGAAAGGTAGAGGGAAAGGGGGAGGGGGAGGGGCACAAAGAAAACTAGATAGAAGGTGACAGAGGACAATTTGACTTTGGGTGATGGGTATGCAACATAAGTGAACGACAAGATAACCTGGACTTGTTATCTTTGAATATATGATGTCGCCCCATTAAAAAAATAAAATTATTTAAAAAAAAAACAAAATACCCCAAAAAACTCCCAATAAAGAAAAGTCCACATAATTCTGATTCCAAAACCAGACAAAAACAACACAAAGAAAGAAAATTATAGGCCAATATCTCTGATGAATATAGATGCTAAAATCCTCAACAAAATATTAGCAAACCGGATCCAACAATATATGGAAAAAATCATACACCATAATCAAGTGGGATTTATTCTGGGGAGGAAAGGCTGGTACAATATTCGTAAATCAATCAATGTGATTCATCACATAAACAAAAAGAAGGAGAAAAACCATATGATAATTTCAATAGATGCAGAAAAAGCATTTGATAAAATTCAGCACCCATTCATGATCAAAACTCTCAGTTAGGTGGGAATACAGGGAACATATCTCAACATGATAAAAAGCTATCTACGAGAAACCCACAGCCAACATCATACTCAATGGGCAAAAATTAAAAGCAATACCCTTAAGATCAGGAACAAGGCAGGGATACCCCCTCTCACCACTCTTATTTAACATGGTCCTGGAAGTCCTAGCCACAGCTATCAGACAAGAAGAAGAAGTAAAAGGCCTTCAAGTTGGAAAAGAAGAAGTAAAACTATCATTATTTGCAGATGATAATGATATTGTATATAGAAAACCCTAAGTCTCAGTCAAAAAACTACTGGACCTGATAAATGAATTCAGCAAAGTGGCAGGATATAAAATCAATACTCAGAAATCAGAGGCATTTTTATACGCCAACAACGAAGAGTCAGAAAGAGAAATTAAGGAAACAATTCCCTTCACTATTACAACCAAAAAATAAAGTACCTAGGAGTAAAGTTAACCAAGGAGACTAAAGACTTGTACTTGGAAAACTACAAAGCATTGATAAAAGAAATCAAGGAAGATACAAACAAGTGGGAGCATATACCGTGCTCATGGTTAGGAAGAATAAATATCATTAAAATGTCCATATTACCCAAAGCAATCTATAAATTCAATGCAATACCAATTAAAATACCAATGACACACTTCAAAGATATAGATTATATATTACAAAAATTTATATGGAACCAAAAAAGAACACGAATAGCCTCAGCAATCTTAAAAAAGAAGAATAAAGTGGGAGGTATCACACTTCCTGATATCAAGTTATACTACAAGGCCATTGTACTCAAAACAGCCTGGTACTGGCATAAGAACAGGCATATAGATCAATGGAACAGAACAGAGAACCCAGAAATAAACCCACAGCTCTATGGACAACTGATATTTGACAAAGGAGGTAAGGAAATACAATGAAGTAAAGACAGCCTCTTTAATAAATGGTGTTGGGAAAATTGGACAGCTACCTGCAAAAAAATGAAACTAGATCACCAGCTTACACCACTCACAAAAATAAACTCAAAATGGATAAAAGACTTAAATGTAGGCCGTGAAACCATAAGCATCTTAGAAGAAAACATAGGCAGTAAGCTCTCCGACATCTCTCAGAGCAATATATTTACTGATTTATCTACACAGGGAAGTGAAATAAAAGACAGGATAAACAAATGGGACTATATCAAACTAAAAAGCTTTTGCACAGCTAAAGACAACAAGAACAGAATAAAAAGACAAACTACACAATGGGAGAACATATTTGACAATACGTCTAATAAGGGGTAAATAACCAAAATTTATAAAGAACTTGTAAATCTCGACCCCAAGAAGACAAACAATACAATCAAAAAATGGGAAAAAGAAATGAATAGACACTTTTCCAAATAGGACATACAGATGGCCAATAGGCATATGAAAAAATGTTCAACATCACTAATCATTAGAGAAATGCAAATTAAAACCACAATGAGATATCACCTCATACCAGCCAGAATGGCGCTCATCAACAAAACAACACAGAATAAGTGCTGGCGAGGATGTGGAGAAAAGGGAACCCTCCTGCACTGCTGGTGGGAATGCAGATTGGTGCAGCCACTGTGGAAAACAGTATGGAGATTCCTCAAAAAACTGAAAATTGAACTGCCTTTTGACCCAGCTATCCCACTTTTAGGAATATACCCCAAGAACACCATAGAATGGCTCTAAAAGGAGAAATGCACCCCCATGTTTGTGGCAGCATTGTTCACAATAGCGAAGATCTGGAAACAGCCCAAGTCTCCGTCAGAGGACAAGTGGATTAAAATGCTTTGGTACATATATACTATGGAATACTACTCAGCCATAAGAAATGATGACATCGGATCATTTACAATAACATGGATGGACCTTGATAACATTATACGGAGTGAAATAAGTAAATCAGAAAAAACTAAGAACTATATGAATCCATATATAGATGGGACATAAAAATGAGACTCAGAGACATGAACAAGAATGTGATGGCAATGGGGGTGGGGGTTGGGGGGAGGGAGAATGGGGCGAGGAAGGAGAGAGGGGGTGGGGGAGGGGAGGGGCACAAAGAAAACCAGATAGAAGGTGACAGAAGACAATTTGACTTTGGGTGAGGGGTATGCAGCACAATCAAATGTCAAAATAATCTAGAGATGTTTTCTCTCAACATATGTACCCTGATTTATCAATGTCACTGCATTAAATTTAATTTTTAAAAAAACCCACCAGTCTTCTCTCTACCTGTCTTCCACTCCAAATTCAGCTCCCATTCTACTCTGTGATGATGGACAGAGTAGAGTGTGAGCAAGGGAGAGACTGAGAATCTGACCATCCTTAATCCTTAAGGACAAGGAGGGGTTGGGGTGCTTTGGGGGTGTTACCTGCCCAGAGGGGTCCTGGAGAAGAACCCAGATGCCATATGAATGACTAGTGAGAGATGATTGGGGAAGGAGTGAGCAAGGGGGACACAGGGATGAGATCACTTCTATTGACTGGAAAGGCAGCCGAGAGTCGGGCTAGTCCATCCTCCCAGGAACTGCAGGTTGTACCACCAGGTAGACAGTGATGTTTTGTCTTAAAGAACCCTTGGCAAGGTGTCCTCCAAATAGGGACAGCTAAAAGGCAAGTTAAAGCACATGCTTTGCCTCCTGCACATGCCTTTCCTATATAAATAGACAATAGATTAAAGCCCTAGTATAAATATCCTAAACTGTTAACAGTGTTTATTTTTAGCACAGTGGACTTGGTGGTGGGGAGTGGGGGCTTTCGCTTTCTTGGTCATTTGTTTCTTTGATATTTAGCTTTTTTCTAACAACCATTGTACTACTTTTGTCACAAAAAAATAGTGAATTTTAAAGTTCTAGTATAAATATTTACAGAACACCATTTACCTATGCTCTCAAATGAACTTTGAGGGAAACTCAGTCATTTGGAGGAAGATTTTCAAATTATTGCAGCCTAGGCCCAATTCTGTGCCTTTTCTTGTATCTTAGCTGTATTAAATGACATCCTGTATTAAACCCCTTCATCCTGGGGTTACCCTTCACTTTCTCAAGAGGAAGCATTTTAGGCCTAATAGCTCCTCTGTCCCTACTGCTGCTTACCCACTGAAAGTACCTCTGCCTTTCCCCCGACGCCGTGCCCGGGTGCCCAGTCGGCCACAGTCACATCAGAGACGCTCCCTTTCGCCCCTCATACTTCAATGGCAAGAAGACATCAGCCTCCACTTTGTAGAATCCCTTGCTCCCTCAGCAAATGGTAACTCTCCGTGCAGGAGCGGGTAGGAGGACAAGGCTCTACACTACAGCTGTGCTAGAGAAATTCCGTTGTTTGGACCACATTGTGGCCCCGAGCGTGGCTGTGCCCAGATGGAAGGTAGAGAGGAGACAGCCACAGAGAGCATTTCAAAACAAGAAACTCTGTAAAACAAAGCAAAAGTGGCCCAGGTGCACAGTGCTCGGCCCTCGGGTTGCTGGCCGCCCTGCTCCTGCCGCCTCGCCCAACCTGACACACCCAGGCATGGAAATGCTTAGGAGGACACTGTGGAATCACATCAAGTTAGCTGAGGGACAATCGTGGGAGCACTGGGCCTGCCACTCACTGAGTGAGCATAGAGGGGACAGAAGACGTGTGTCCGCCTGAGTCATGGGCGAGCTTGAATCTAGTGCTTCAAGTACACACTGTGCACACAACAGGGTCCCTAAACGTATGATGGTCACCTCATTGCATGTTCAACCAAAGTCGTAACATAGGTTCCTATGGTGATGGGAACACCAGCTGGTGGACTTTAATGAGAGACCGTTTGTCAGTCTCCAACACGGTACCCTCTGAAGGAAGGGTCGAGGTGATTTTGACCACGCCACACTCTTTCCTGGTGCGCTGATTTTAATGTGTACCCTGTATCAGATGTGACTCCCATAAAGGGGCTGTGGGGGAGCCCAGCTCCTGCTTGACCGGCTGCCAACGTTCCTCTGTTCTCTTCCCATCCAGCTCCAGACCCTTGTCCTGGCCTGGTATGAAGAGCTAACCTGGAGTATCTGGGCTGGATCAGAGGCCACCAGTATTCAAGGGCGGGGGGGAGGGGATTCTTATACTCCTGTAACAGCTAAAAGTACTCGAGGGCCTGCCATTTAATAAAAAAGGCATCAACTTTCTCATGGAACTCAGCTGGAAGGGTTCATGCTCGAGGATGCCAACCCCTTCATAGTTACAGGAATCTGAGCTATGAAGACACTGGAAGGGGGACAAGGCCCTGGGCTCAGAGACAGATAAGTGTCTCTCTGGAAAGGAATCTTGGCCTCTTGCAGACCTGGGAAGTGCCAGGGATTAACTCCTGAGTGGAGCTTGCTGGTGCTGACAGCTAGAGTCAGGGCTCTGGGGCAGCTCATACGCAGGAGCTGCTGGTCCTGGTGCGGGAGGGACCCTTCCAAAGGTGGGGCCTTGGGTTCTGCAGATATCCACAGGCTGGCCCCTCTGAGGGCTCCTGTGGTGTCAGAGCCATTTCACAAGCACCTGCCACAGTTATCAGCTCAGACTGAGTGTCTCTGGAGTGTGAAGAGAAGGTGGAGGGAGAGAACAGCAGTGGGCTTCCCCCCTGGCATCTCAGTGGCCCAGAATTAGCTTGGAGAGTCATGGAACACTGCATTCACTGAGTGGTGTCCAGCCTGCTGGCTCAGACCACACACTTGTGGTCTGGAAGGCTGAGATTCCAATCCCACTCCTACTAGATATAGGCTGAGTGCTGTGGACAACTCACACTTCTTTGAGCCGCAGTCTTCTCATCTGTCAAATGGGGATAATAAGACTATTCTTACAAAGTTGTTGAGAAAAGAGGCACAAGGTAAATAGCTGTGTCATAGAGCATGCACCTGCTGGGATAGACTGGGCCACATGGTTGTGGATGCAGAGAAGGACAGAAAAGGACCCCACACAATGAAATGGATCTTCCATCCTCAACAATGTCTTCTCTTTGTTTTGTTTCTAATAAAGGCTTTGAGGAAAGGGGAGGAGCTTCCTGTGGGGAGAGGAAGGGATCCAGACACAGGGTGGTGATGCAGGGAAGGAAGTCAGGATAAGCAGGGACCCCTCCTCCTGGGTAGCCATGGAGTCTGCCTACATATTTTTGATGTCTCACATATCAGAAAAGAACTCCTGTTAACTAAAACAAACTGTTTCCCTACTTATAAAATGAAGGGATTAGATGAGCTGAACTTCCAGCTCTGTCCAACGATAGTTTGGTGTCTCTAAATACACTGAGAAACCACCTGACACATGCACACATGTGTGTATACACACATGTACATACTCACATGGATGCACGGTTGCCCACCCTGACATATATTCTGTTCCCTGGGTTCTAGTCAGAATAAGTTGGTGTTTGTGGGAGGTGTGGATTTGAGCTCCAGGCTCAGGCACACTTGTGCTGCTGCTGTTAGGACTTCCCCCAGGTGAGAGAAGGACCAAGACCTGGGCCCACCTCCAGTCTGGTCCCTGCATTATCCCAGTGGTGAGGGGGACAGTCAGGCCAAGGAGGATACCACAAAAAGAATGATGGGGACCCAACCTGAGGCAAGCCAGGAGACAGGGGTATAGGGATTTGGCTTTCCCACAATTCTAGCTTCGAGCCAGATGCAGCCATCAAAAGAGCCACATCTGGCTCACGAGCCATAGGTTCCCAACCCCTGCCCTAGAAGATCAGCCAGTGCCCAGGTCATACCTTCATGCTTGGGGTAAAACCAGGGGGACTCAGGGGTGACATTTATAGTTATGGCTCTCCTGATGCAGGACCAAGCAGGATGGGTCCTGAGGGTAGAAAAATTTGAATTGTGAGTGGTCCGTTTATTCACCTAGAACCTTTCTAAAGCAGACCTATACCCTGCTTTGGGGGAGCTCAGAACTATATCCCCCAATGTTTTCTGCACTGCCCATTGCCCAGCAGGATGAAGGAGGCCTTCTCCTGGCCTTTGAGCATGATGTGAGTAGGCCTCAGTGTTGCAAAGTCCAGTGGGGGGGCTGAGGGTAACCTCTGGGTTTTGTGTCTCCCTCCATGCCTCAAAGAGGAGAAGACCTCCTTTGCCCCATACACCCCACACCTTGTCTCCACTCTGGGCCTTCTCAAGATGCCAGGTGCGATCACAACACTCCAGCCTGAAGTGTCACCCACACTCCCCAGCATCCATACCGCAGGTCAGAACCAGACAGCTGCTTCAACACAGGGATTGACTGGCAGCAGCACTGTAGAAATATGGAGGGAAGTAACCATTCTGGCTTGGGGAATCGAGAAGAGTCTCAGAAGAAGGGAACAGAAGACTCAGAGCAGAGAGATGGTTGGAATATTGATGGAAGCCCAAGGGAATGTTGTCAGCAAAGACTTGGACAAGAGCGAATGAGGACTGAACACATTTTTGGTTGCTACCTCAAATGGCTCCCTGGCTTAGAGCCAATCACTTCTCTATACGTGGTTGAAAGGATAGGGCTTGGGAAACGAAAAGATCTGATTATATACTATACATGTGACGTTAGGCAAATCATTTAACCCTTCTGAGCTTCCATTTTCCCATCTGAAAACTGGGGATATTACTACCTATAGTCACCCTCTTACAAGGTTGTCTGAGCTTCCAATGTATTATCACATAAAGCAACTCACCAGTGCCTACTTAGCACTTCCACACAGGTAGTCAGTAAGTAATGTCGCCACCCATTTCACTTTCCCTGCAATGCCAAGAAGCTGCTCTGCCCCACCTCAACCCCATCGCTCGGAGGAGACTGAAGTTACTGAGATATCCCGATTCCTCAGAAGTAGGCAGCACAGAGGGGAAACCAGGTGTGGGCTAGGCTGACATCAATGTACACATGATTTCCCCAATAAATGGTGCCTTCAGACTACATTAGATGAGGATTCAGCAGAGAGCTGAGGGTAGAGCTGGCAACCAACAGGGAGAGGGAAGAAAGAGAGGAGGGAGTTCCAGTTTGTTTTTCATTTGCACAACTTATAGCTCTTTAATTGCTATTGACATGACAAAGCCAAACTTCTTGGCTCGGGCTTGATTTTTTTGTTGTTGTTGTTCTTTTTTTAAATCCCAAATTGAAGAACGTTATTTCCTTTAGAACTGTGTCTGTCAGACAGCCCATTCTGTCCATGTGGGTCTAGCTCAGAGCTCGTCCAATCTGCCAAGGTCAAGGACTGAGTACATCAGCTCTGGCAGTACCCACAGGGCGAGGAAGGGGAATGCTTCAGGAGGCCAGGCATGGGGGACTTCTTCTGGTAGAAAGCAAGCCTCCTGGATGCCTTTCCTGTCACTCTATTAAACTCCTATACACCCGCCCCGGTGTGTGTGCTCATGTGCTGTGTGTCCACTGTAGGGTATCATTCTCAATGGGGAAGCATTTCTACATCTGTCTGCAGCTAGCACCGCAAGAATCGAGTGAAATGGAGATATTACGCAATTATTCTAGTTCTGCAGGTTTTAAACTACTTGCACCTAAAATAACCAGATAAGTGAGGTTGTAGGGGGTTATCCATTCTGCTCAAATTACCCATATAATTACCTTGATTTTCCCACTCACTCTGTATCACTCAGGCCAAGGGACACCGGTATTTAATAAGCCTCATAAATAAAGACAGACGTTTCCAGCCCACTCTCTTCACAGGTGGCATGTTTTAGTCATTTAATCAACAAACATTCTTCAAGCAACAATTATTTATTTTGGCAGACACCGTGCTAGGTTTTGGGAATATGATAATTGATGAGTAAGCAAACATGGATCTTTGCCCAGATAAAGCATAAATTTTGGTAGGAAAAGAAATAAATGAACAAGTTCGATGATAGGAAATTATAATGAAGGTCAGAAAGAGTCAAAACTTGTCTATGCTTATTGTAAAGCATTTTTGGTAACTGTTCACAAAAATAATTAACATCTCTCTGTGTGTAAGTCAGATGATGCCTGGTTATTGTCAGCATCACTGGCCTCTTCCAAGGTCTAGGGCTCACTTCAAGGCTATGTTAAATTAACAGGTTTTCGAGGAAAACCATTGACTCCTGTACAAGAAGGCCTGAGCCCACAGCCTCTAATAGATGAATGACCTTGAGCAAATCTCTTTTTTCTCATCAATAAAATGGGCATTATATCTTCCAACCAAACCAGGGGTTCTTGTGAGGACCAAGGAGGTCAGAGCTGAAAGTGCTCTACGAACCATAAAACTCGAGATAAGGGGAGCAGTGTTGATACATTTTCTCTACAGAGATGTTTAATAAATTCAAGAGGGAAGGGAAGGGGGGAGTGAGAAGAGATGAGAGGAGTGGCAAGAAGGTGGGGGGAAAAGAGAGAAAGGGGAAGAGGAGTGATAAGGATTGTACTGCCATTGTCATATTTAACCCCCACAACAGCCCTATAGAGGTATCATCCTCAACAGCAGATGAGTAAACCGAGGCACAGCGAGGTTAGGAAGGCTACATTGCTACTCCGCTGGGAGCTGGGGTTTGATCTGCCCACCTCTAGCTCTACTGTTTGCCACAAGCCTGAACTAGACCAGGGGAAGGAGGACACCAGTCTCCCTCTTTGTGAACTTGACACTTTAAATTGGGCTTTCCGGGGAAAGGCCACAGGTGATTGCTTCTTCTCGAAGGAAGAATATGACAAAACATACAACTTATGGGAACCAAGCAGATTATTCACCCACTCTGTTTTTATGGATGAAGAGAAGGCTCTGTTAAATTTAGTTGGCTTTCCCAAAGCCACCTAACTGGTCAGCGACAGCCTGAGAGAAAAGATAAAAGGTAGATGCTTCTCACTAGGGCTCATTAATTCATTAGTATGATATAACCAGGAGTTTTAAAATATGAAATAGAATGGAATAGAAAATAGAGTACCGAGTAAAAGGAAGTTCTGCTTCATGGTACTTTTCAGTTCTGTACGTACAGAGCCTGAAAGTAAGATCATTGTGGGTCAAAGCCTCCTGAATGTCCCAGACTGGAGCGTGAGCATGGAGAAGGAAGAGACCCAAGGGACTGACAGGACATTTGAGCAAAATCCAAGATTTGCTCTTCTGATTCAAGCAAAACAACTCCAAAATAGCCATGAGGCCTATTTTTAGCATGTGCCAAAGTTACTTTCCCTCCATTGCTGGCATTGACCAGGAGGGCTCCTTCACAACACACTGCTCCTAGGGAGATGACAAGGCCCAGAGAAACCATCCTGCAGGAAGGAGGCGGGGGACCAGACTTTTATATAAACCCCCAAGCTGTTTCCCTTGCCTTACTTCCTCTGCTTGCCTGGGGATTTGAGCAGGGCCTCGGAAACAGGGAAACGGGACGGCATCCTTCACAACAGGATGTAGCAGAGGACCACACACTGCTCTCTGAGTCAGGCCACCAGTGAGCCAGGCACAGGCCCCACTTAGTCACTGCAGGACACCTTAACCCTTCAGAGAACAGGAGCAGACATGGCTGAGGGTCTGAAGGGAGAATGCAAGGGAATTTTCCAACCCATGGTCCTGTGGACAGGCCTTCCACAGCCTCAGGGCCCATGTTCCTGCACCTGGGCCTGGAGCCCACCCAAAAGCTTGGGCCATTTCAAGGATTCTTCCCACATCAAAAGGCATGCTTGTGTGCATGCACACGTGTGTGTGTGTGTGTGTGTGTGTGTGTGTGTGTGTGTGTGTGTGTAACAAGGGGAGGATGTGGGTACAGAAAAAACTAGAATAATCAGGAACCTTGTCCCTGGACCATGGCAGGGGTTGGTGAGGGCCCCCACTGTTGGTTAACAGAAGGGCCAACCTCTATCTGTTCCTATGCGTGGGGAATCAGTGGGCATGAGGAGTGGGACTAGAGTGAGAATAAAACTATTCATGACACCAAGGAAAACTTTCAACCCTGATCATGGATTATAACTAAAGGGCCAGCCAAGTAAGAGTAGAAAAAGTAAACATTGAACACTACAGTCAATTTCATGAGCCATTCAACATTTAGGTCTAATTTCCATATAGATCGGTAGTGATTATGCTTGTGATTAAACCTCATGTGAGACTGACTTTGTTGTAGGTTTATCTGATTACATTAAGCTTTGCTCATAGGCGGTCAACCTTTATTGGGTGTTGCTCCTGGTACAGAGCTGCCGTGCTCACAATGTAAAACATTGCTACGGGAATCCTGAGAACCAGCTTCAGTCACTGTCCAGATACAGCCTCCCTGGGAGAGGAGGGCCTGCTCAGGGAACAGGCCGGTGAGAGGTAGAGCCAAGGGTCTGAGTGTTCTGACGCCCAACCCCTAATCTGCAAGGCTGGGCTGTTCACAGTCCCCCCTGTCGACACCCCAGATCCTGGTGGGAAGAACTCCTAGAAAAGGGGTTCCTGGGAGTGACACTCAGAGTGGCTCTGAAGCATGGCCAGCCCTGCCTTGCAGCTGGACACACACAAGAATCTATCTGAAAAGGCCACAGTGTCCAATGAGTGAAACACACCTGGCTTCTAATCCCAGACTCTCTCTTTCAAAGCTGTGTAGCCTTGGCCAAGTCACTTAATCTTTCTGAGCTTCATTTTTTCTTCTAAAAAAGGAGATAAAAGTACCTGTCCACTGGACTGTGAGGATGCATTGAGATTGGTGAGCACAAGTCCTAGCCCAGGGCTGGCACAACAATCTCAGCACTGGATCTTTCCCTCTTTGTCAGGTTGGCGTTGATTTAGAGCCGACCCTCAGGGCAGGCAGGCTCAGAGTCTTCAGTGTTCAGGTGGTCTCCTGGCAGCTGGTGCCCCTGCTCATTGAGGTCTAAAGCCTCTCTTCCTTCTAGCACGGCCTGGGGGGAGCTCACAGGCCCCCGCAGGCAGAGAGCTGCTGCCATGGTTCCAAAGCAATTATGGCTTGGAAAGAATCTCTGGCATGTGTCATGTGTCCTCCACAAGCCATGATCCATGGTGTGTTGGAGAAGTGCTTTGTTCCGGGGCCAAGAGGTCAGTTCGTGGGAGGGTCGCCCATAAGTCTGCATGCTGGGCAGCTCCCTGTCCCCAGAACCATCTGTTCTGGATCACAGACCCAGTCAGGGAGACCGAGTGGCTTGTGCCTGGGCTCAGGGTGGGCTGCTAATGAACTGTGGCTTGGGGGCAATGCTGAGGATTGGAGAGGAGGGGATACAGAGTGGTTTGCTCAACTGGGTGACCAACAGGGACAAGATCTGGTTTGGGACAGGGTGGTGAGAAGCTCAAGAGCCAGGTTTTCTCAGCTCGGTGACCTAACTACATTGGACCCCATGCAAGTTATGTCCTTTCCTTGGGCCCCAGTTTCTTTACTGGTGGAATGAGGGGGTTGGACAATCTCGAAGTTCTCCTCAAGCTTTGCTGTTTTAGGCCAGTAATTCCTGGTTTTCTTTCAAGGCCCACAGTTCTCCTGTGAGTGGGAGCCATAGTTCAGTGAGTTGAAGTGGGTGGGATGGGGTGCAGAGTGGGAAAGGAGGCAAGAAGTAAATACAGGGTTTGGTTTTTCCCAGTCAGACAACTGGCATGTACAATGTCATTTTCTCTATTTTTCTGTAATCCAACTCATTCTGTATCTCAAACCCCTATTCTGGCTGATGCAGAAAATCTGGTATAGTTACTTCCAGGTAAATCAGTCACCTAACTCATATTCTGAGCCATCTTAGCACTCTGCTTTCTTAAATTCAGGATTTCAATCCTCATTTCCCTTCCTGGAGTTGATGCTAAGTGTAAGATCTACCGCATCCGGGAGAGAGGGAGGCTGTGCCCCCACTCAGTCCACCCTGAGTCCTCCTTCGAAATGTTATGTGTGTAAGCCTGTCTGGTCTTCAAACGTGCCCCTCACCACACTGGGGCCTGTCCGGGGCCCAAGGCCCTGTGCTGCCCCATCCTCTCTGAACCCTGCCTGCATTCCTGCCACTTGCAGACCTCATGGCCACCTTCTCTAGGCCCATTTCCACTCCCCCTGGAATGGCCATGGGAGGCCTGGGAAGGGGGAGAGAGGCGGTGCGGCGAGTTGTTCTTTGCTTAGACATGCCACCTGCCACCTCTACTCTATGGCTCTTTAGCACACCATGGTGGGCAAGGCTCAACCTGGGCTTCCCGTGTCTATCCTTGTTGGTGCTCTGTCACTTCCCCCACCCAGGGCCCAGGAGGAGATGGGGCCAAGGGCTCCATAAGGCCCTGGAGGTGCATCTCATTCTCCAAACCATCTTCCTCTTCTCCAGTTAGAGCCTTGGTCAGCGATGGAGGGGAGATCTCATATCGTATCTTTTCTTCTTCTTTTCTGATTCACAACTGGATGAAGGTCTTGGGCCTTGAAAGCCAAGCACTTGGTATGTTTTCTCACTAGTTATTTTAAAACTACCACCCATTTATTGCCTATGTGGGAAAGAACCACACACCATTAACACTTCACGTATTAAAGCCCCCAGAAAAAACTGGGTGAAGAGTCAGCACCAGCCCCATGCTCTGAAATATCAGGCAATCATATGGAATTGCTGGTGTCCATAAAAAAAAAAAATTAAAAGCCTCTGCAGAGCCTATCTATGAGGTGGTGCAATAGATAGAGTGTCGGACTGGGATGCGCAGGATGCAGGTTTGAAACCTTGAGGTTGCTGACTTGAGCGCAGGCTCACCAGCTTGAGCACGGGTTGCTGGCTTGAGTATGGGATCATAGACATGACCCCATGGTCACTGGCTTGAGCCCAAAGCTTTCTGGCTTGAGCAAGGGGTCACTCAGTCTGCTATAGCCCCCTGGTCAAGGCACATATGAGAAAGCAATCAATGAACAACTAAGGTGCCGCAACAAAGAATTGATGTTTCTCATCCCTCTCCCTTTGTGTCTATCTGTCCCTATCTGTCCTTCTCTCTGTCTCAGGCAAAGATAGATAGATAGATGATAGATAGATAGATAGATAGATAGATAGATAGATAGATAGATAGATAAAAGCCTCTGCAGAAAGTACAAAGTAAACGCCTTTCACCTGGACTCAGATCTTCTTTATGGCCCACCCTAACTTTATTCTCCCCACCACTCTTTTAACTATAACTTCATAGCTCTGTGGGAAAATTTCCTTCATCTCTCTAAGCTTCAGTTTCTCCATCTCTAAAATAGGTTTAATCATTCATTTATCATTGTGTTATAGTGAGATTTCTCAGAAAGGACACTAAGCTAATCAATTTTAATAAAAACTTAACTAGAAGTGAATTCTATCACAGGACCTGGCATATAGCGGGTTTAATGGTCCTTAGTCTCCTCCCAACCTGATCTCTAGCCAATTGGAATGCTTGTATTCATTTAGCTCTACTAAAATTCCCCCCCCCCCCCACACCCAGATGTACTTTATGCCACCTCCACCAAGGCACCTCTAAAATGCTATCATGTCCTGGAATCCCCCTGATCCAAGATAGTGCTCCCTGTGCCCTTCTCATATGATAACTACTTATGCTCACCACTCATACCTATGATGTTTCAAGGTTATTGAGGGCATGAATTTTGTCCTATAGTAGCTGTTGAAACCAACCTGATCCACCCATGGACTGCAGCCCTGCTGGCTCACCAAGCACTCATTGTTCCAGGCAGCTGCCCAGGGCTACTTCTTCACTCCCAACCTGCCTTTGCCCTGATCCCCTTTCCACCTGACTCACTCTTGGATCTGTGATTCTGACCTCAGCCCTACCTCTGGCCTTCTGAGTGGTGGTTATTTGTAGCTTGGCTCAAACCTTTGGCTCCTGGATATCCCCATTCCTAGCCCTGACCCCAAAGACCCAATCCCTTACCCTGCTGTCATATAACTCACCTGTCCAGACCTTTGTAATCAACACCATAATGAACATTTGTGTGTGTGTGTGTGCGTGTGTGAATATGTATTCCAAAATGGTTGAAATGTCCCCAAGTAACTATGGCAGAGAAGTTAGAAACAACCAGAGCCAATAACTGTTGTGTTATAGTTACCATTTTCTGCCAGCCAATGGGTAATTTCCCATCTGCTTGGAGAAAAGAAGGCAAGAGTTAGACACATGGCTCTAACTGGCCAATAATAAGATACTGGCTGAGCAATGGTGAAGGGCTTGCCTGTATTTTGGGAAGAGGCCAGGTAGAGTTCCTATACTCATAAGGTCTTGACCAGTCCACAGATCTAAAGATTCATGGATGACTGTATAAAAACTCTCATAAAGGGTTAATTAGTAGGTGCCTGAGCCAATGGCTGGGGTCTGAGATCTCCACAACCTTGGCCCTGCCAGGCTTGAGAAAGATTATGTGGGATTCTTGAAGCCATGGGGTGTGGAGAGAGAAGTGTGTTGTCACCATCTGAAAATTGAAATGTGTAAGAGAAACATAGAGAATTCCTCCAAAGCAGGACAGACCATGATGTGAGCTGCTACAAGCTTCTCTCCATCTACTTTGGGAAGAAGACATTTCTTTCCTCCTTGAACTCATTCATATCGGGTCCTGTCTATAGGATCCAGGCACTGTGCTGGGTACTGGGGGTATGTTGATGAATGAGACAGACACCGTCTCTGCCCTCACAGAGCTTGCTAGAGTTAGAGACGATGAAACAAGGAACAGTGAAGTATGATGGATATTGTGACTCACCCGGGAAGCATATGTGTGTCTAAGAGCACCTGGTGAGGGAGGATGGTCAGGGTCAGTCAGGGAAGACTTCTAGGGAAGATGACAGTTAAGGAGAGACTGGTGTTTTAAGCCAAGGAAACAGCAGGTATGAATGATAAGTCATCAGAGAGGGGACACCACCTGCTAGCTCTGTGAGTTGCTGATGGTTGGAGCACAAAGGGCAACAGGGTGGAGGAAGATGAAGCTTGAGAGGTGAGAGGTACCAGTAAGAGGTGAAGGAGTGCACCTGGTTCGATGGTGTTGACTAAGTACTCACTTCCTCACTTCCTTCCAGTCTCAGATCCTGAGTGCAGGCTCCGACCTTTTTCATGCTTTCTATCGGATCCAGCATGGGGCTGTGCATACAGTAAGTGCTCAACTAACACTTATGGAGTCGTTGACCAAGGATAGCAGTAAATGAACAGTTAGGGACCTACTATTACATATAGACCCTTAGAAAAGTAAAGCATGCACTTCCAGTCACATGATCTGTAAGTTTATGGCCCTGTAGTTGCAATTTTAAAACTAAAACTAAATACTCATTAAAAACTAACAGGAATGTGTAAAATCAGCACTGGCGAGTCCCAGTTGGCCGGCAGGGAAACCTGGCTTCTTGAAGGCTCCCTGGCTGGAACATGCCTTGGGTAGAGATCCAGGGGTAAAGAGTCATTTGCTTCTGGGAGCAAGAAACAAACTCAAACCCAAAGTAGCAGGTTTCAACTGTCTAGGGCAAAATGACACCACGTGCCTCACATTCATTGTAACTGGAATCCAGAAGAGGCAGTCAGTCCTAGCTGGAGTCATTAGGGAAAGGCGTAAGCTAGCAGCCTTGTGCTACGGCTGGGCCTCAACCAGGTAAGAGGAGCCTAAGGCTTCCCAGGGCCCATCCTCTATGTCCTTCAGAAGCCCACTGGCCTCCTAAGTCTTGTCCTCTCTAGCCACCCTCTTCCGCCTGAGCCTCACCACTCAGCTGCCCATGCCTTCTCAGTGCACATTTGCTCTCCCCTCTATGCACACACAGGCCACCTCTGAGCCAAACACTCGCTCCCGAACCAAAGACAATTGACTTCTCAATAATCTAGAAATGCTAAAGGCATGTTTTCTGGTGAAGCAACCTCCTCAGCTATTTTCTCAGCTCACCCAGATCTCCTCTCTGGGCGTTTATCCCCAGCCCTCCCACTGTTTGATTTAGGAGGTGAATGAGTTTTCTAGAAACACACCATAGAAATAGATTCCTCAGAGGCAAGGCAGTAAATTATCTGAGATACACATGAGTGATGGAGCCTTTTGGTCGGAGATGCTGAAGAATGCTAATCACGGAAAAACAAAATTCAAGAGGCCAAATTTTACAGGGAGCAATTAGTATTAAATGAGAACATGTCAGAGGCACTGGGGCATTGGAAACTGGCTGCCTCTGCCTCCTTTTGTAAGCTGGGTTTACTAAATGGAACATAATGGTATGTAACCAAAATACTGGAAGACTATTTCTTTGCTAGGGAAACCCAGCCAACAAACACAGTGGAAAAATAGGAGAGATACCTTTCACTCTGGGAGTTGCTTTATTTTGCACTCTTCCCTGGGTGTTGGAGCCTTGAGAAGTTCTATGAGTCAAAAGACTCAGTGGGAAAAGTTCTTTGACTCTCCTGAACTGGGTGCAGATAAAAATGTCACTTTTAAAGAAAGAAAAAACTAGTAACTGTTAAGTTAAATGTTTGCATTTGCAAAACTTCTGTCCTATGTTAAGATAGGAATTTTTTTTTAAATAAAAATCTGTGTTGTCATCTAAATGATTGGCTGGTTTGTGCCCTCACGGGGAGTCTAAAGAGAAAACTATTTGGGGTTACAAAATGGGAAAAATTAGTCACCAGTGATTCACAGAGACTATAAATATGTGGCTATATTGTTCCCTTATTTATGATCCAGCTGGGATGAGCTGTTTGGGAGGAAGCAGGAAGATACACAAACATGCCAAGAGGGAGCAGAGGCCCCGCTCCAGGTTTGGGGGAGTGAGGTCGCCCCCAAAACCTCCCCTCAGAGCCTCTTTGTCTCAGTCCTCAGTCCTGGCTGCAGAGCACCGGCCGCTGGAGAGCTGTCCTGGAACTTCTGCTGGAAAAGAAAACAGGCAAGCACCACCCTCCTGTCCTTCGTGAGACCGTGCTGCCACAGGGTAACATAGTGATTGTGTTCTGGGGAGGGGGAGGGGAGGGATTATTGGCTTTGCCATTCCCCGAGTGGTGAGGAAAGTAAAGCAGGGATGAAGAGGACTGTCCTGTCAGCTGGTGGAGTTCTACTGCCCATCTGTCAGAATTCCAGACATTCTGCTTATACACACATCATTCCTTCATTCACTCACTCACCTATTTACCCACCCACCCATTCACCCACTCATTCACCCACCCACTCACTCACCCATTCACCTACCCATTCACTCACCCACCCATTCACTCACTCACCCATTCACCCTCCCATTCACCCACCCATTCACTCACCCATTCATCCATCCATCTATCTTCCAAAGTATATAGAGCCACTGTGAATGGAATACTGGGAAGTGATGGTAGAAAAGACAACTCCAGGCCCTACCTTGGTGGAGCTTTCAGTCCTTTGGGGAAGAAAGATATCTGTTCAGTTTTGGGGGCTCTTAGTCCTGGTGTTGCTCTGATCTGGACCCACTATCTGTCTGATTCAGGTTGACCTCAGCCCATGATAGGAAAGGGCTTAGGATCCTAGGAGAAGTTTTAGGGTTGAAAAATGGTAATGGTGGCTGGGACGATTTTTTTGAGTTGATCTTCCAGATTCAGTCCTACTTCCTGGACTCATTCTACCTGCCAGCCATCATCTAGGTCTGCTGGAGGTCCTGGGTGCTTGTCTTCCTGCTCTGGCCCATTTTGGTAATGCCTGAGTGTAAATAAGGGCTCCCTGTGGTCTTCAAGAATGCCAAAGAGTGAAAGGGTTTAGAAAGAAACAGGTCTGGAAGATAGAATATGAGCCATAGTTTGGACGCTTGCTCCCATATTCTTCAGAGAGCGCCATGATGAGACCCTGGGAAGGTTACTATGATGACTTGCTTTTCTCACATTGGGACCATTCTCTCTTACTTTCTGAGCATTTCTGGACTGATTCATACCCTACTACTTCAAAGTGATGAGGCAACACCTTCTGCCTCTGCTTTTCCTGCTGTCCAAACCTGCTTTCTTTACACCTCTAAGTTTTCTGGATCTTAGCTTTCCTGCACATGGGCCAGCTTTAACAAGCCTTGTGTGGAAAACCTTTCCTGACCTGCAACAAGATTGGGTGCACAGACTGTGTGCTTCTATTTCACACTCATGAGTCTCCCTTATAATAGCTAGGAAAATTTTCTTCTTTTTCACTAGGCTGAAAGTGAAGCTCTAGCCCACACTGGTCAATAGAATTAAGGCTTGAATCCAACACCTGACGATACAGAGATATTGTCCTCTAGTGTGTAATATAGCCCAGCACCTCCCCCCTAGGGTGGGAGAGCCTAGGCTCTATACCGTTTCCCAGAATTCCCCCATAGGATTCTGCTCTGGTCACCCACAGTAGAAGCAGCTTAATATTGCTCCCTTTAGGAGCTGTCCCCTCCCCTGTCCCACTTCCTTGCTCCCCTACCATATAAACTACTTGCCCTTGAATCCTTGCCTTGGGGTTTACTTCTGGGGGAACCCAAGCTGAGCCACTAAGCTACATTTTTCCCTCCTTAGGGCCTACTGAGCCTTGTTATTATTACCTTCCATTCACCTCCATCCATCCAGATTTTCAGCCAGCCCCGTCCCCACAAGCCTCAGCCCTTCATCTGCCTACACACATCTTCCGGCCAGAACCCCTCCTTCTTCCCCAGCTGAGTTAGGACAGAACTGGGTCACCAGTAGGTTGGAGTGGACCGAGGTCTGGGGTGCTGAGACTTCCTGTAGGCCATGCCCTCACTATGGGCCCTAATGCTTTGCAGGTTTTCTAATCGAGTGCCGCTGTGTCAAATTCCAATAGCAGTTCCATAACACCCTGATGAGCCACTCCTGGCTCTGACTGTCAGTGTCTACCTTATTGTCCATTCTGCAAGGAGTGGAGCCCAAGGGATGATCAGGGCCAACAGAGGGACAGACATTGCCACTTCTGGGGTGCCTAATTAGTATGTTCTAGACTCTGTGCTGTTTGGCCTTATAGCAATCATTAATAAGTAAATAGAATTTTCATCAGATTTTCAAAACTAAAGATTTTATCCACAATAAAAGAAATTATATTTATAGAAATTTCAGAAAATATGAACAAAAAGAAAGAGAAACATCACCCATACTTGTACCATTCAGACACTACCTTCCATATTAGATTTTTCTTTTCCTGGCCCTTTACACTTGTGTATGTAGTAGAAATTGCACTGGCTTCCTTTTTCACTCAGTATTAAAATGGGGATATTCCTCCCATGTGACCTCATGCTTTGAAAACGTTAGGAGAGCATGCTTGCCCCTTGTACATTCTATGTGGCAGAGAGAGAGCACCCACTCCGCTCCTGAAGGACAAGTACTTCGGGGAGGAATTCTCCTAGCACTGCTGATTGGTGAAATCGAGGAAAGAGGCACAGAGAGACCTCATCTCTTTCTGGGTTCTTTTTCTGAGTTTTAAAATTAATAACTAACAACCAAATCATATTATTTAGATGTGTATAGGTAGTTGGCAGGTTAAGGCTCTGGATTGGTTGGTTTGCATATGAAAGGAACACTCACAGGGATATCATTTGCTATCTCAAGGAAATAGTCAGCCCTGGGAAGCCAGTCTCTCCAGGATTAGCAAGACCCCACAAGCCAGAGCATCAAGAATGGAGAAAATATGAAAATATAGTTAATATACTCATGCACTAAAATTGGGCTGTCCTGTGCCTCTTGTCATAGCTGGAATGATTGTCTTTGTCCTCAGGAACTATCACAACCACAACAACAATATCCCATTCTTGACCAAATATAAAGTTCATGAGGGCAGGGACTATGCAGCACCTAGCACACAGTACCACTCAGGGAGGATTTGTGAAATGAATGAATGAATGAATGGTCCCACACCTGCTGAGCCTAGAGCTTCATGCACTGTGAAAGGCACATAAGTGTAGGTCTTCAATAAATGTATTATTTTCTTCAGGTAAGCCAGAGGAAAAAGAAACCCTTAGCAACCTTACTATCCAGGATCTAGAACTATGGTGTGAAGAGCTTTTCCTAGAGAAAACTACATAGTTTTCAGATTTTGTCTAGTGAAGACCTCATAAATGTCACCAGGACTCTTCACTTTGTCTTCAGAAAATATATGCTGACTCCTTACCTGACTAGTAATCTGATTTTAATCATCTCTCTCCAGGGCCCAAATGTCTGCCTTACTCAGGCTGTCAGTCACCCGAAGAACACAGTGAGGAGAGTCTGGCTACTTGTCATCCTTCTTACATTGCTGCTCTCATTACCAAAGTCATCCGAAGCATCTCAGTCATTGACATTTATTCACACATTTAAGAGTGTTTATTGTGCATGCTGCTAATATATGCTTTAGACAAGTCAGTTCTTCTCCTTGTATTTAAACATCACCTTTTTCTACACTTCCCCATTTCACTGCTCAAGTGGCTTGAGTCATTGGTAGGAATTTTTATTTACCATTGTTACAATGTGAAAGACACAACCAAGACCCCAAGATTCATGATTTGGATTGGTCTTGTTTATGATACAATTGTCTTCTAGGAAGACCTGTACAACAGAATCTTATTAACACATTTCAACCATTTGTCAGGATTGGAGACTCTGGGAATAGAAAGGGGAGGGCTAAATACAGCTTTTGGGTAGATATTCTGAGCCCTAAGAGAATTCCATGCTACTGTATCAGGCAAGCTACACCAATGGAATGGAGGAGAGTTCTAGTGTTGTGTGGGGACCTAAAAGGAGGACTCCCTGCCTTCAAGTAATTTACAAAGAATAAAAAGCAATAGAGACAAAAAGATCCCCAGCATTGAGTATTGTCATCATGAAGTGACAAATATATTTCAAGGGGATCATTGACAAAGGAAATATGCAAACAGCAAAGTAATGCAGTATACATTAGCTTCTGAGCTACTCTGTTCTCCGAAAGTTCCCAAGGCTTACCCAAGCAGCTCCTCATCTCCTCATGTCAGTGGGATGTCTGACCCTATTCTCCATCTCCTCTCCCAGTCCAGCCCACTGAAAAGGTACTAATTAACTCTAGAAGCTATGTTTTCAGAGAACACAAGAGCCAATGTTCTGTGTGAACACAAGAACCAAATTAGAAGGGCCAGAAAGTAGGAGAGAAAGATGAGGCTTCAACTCGGGGAAGAAGCAGAAAGGCTCACCCCATATCCAGACGCTGTTATGTCCACTTCCTTTACCAGCCCCATTCCAAAAACATCTCTCTACAGTTATTCAGGGATGCCTGTTGCCATGGCTACTGGGTGACAGATGCTTTTTTGAATCTGGTATGTGAAGAGCTCTTCCAATTTGGAATTCGACCTGGAACAGGTGGCTATTTTTAGCCACATGCTGCTAATACATGCTTTAGACAAGTCAGTTCTTCTCCTTGTACTTAAACATCACCTTTCTCCACACTTCCCCATTTCACTGCTCAAGTGGCTTGAGTCATTGGTAGGAATTTTTATTTACCATTGCTACAATGTGAAAGACACAACCAAGACCCCAAGATTCAAACTATAAATGCCATATTTCAGACTCAGGACAGTCATTGGGAAGCCAACACAAGCCCTGGGCAGCATGCAGCAGCTTTCTCTCTGCGATGGAAGGCCACCCTCTCCAGAGCAACTCTGAGTATTGATTTCCCACTTGATGCTCAGAGTGGCTGCCACCACCTTGCTCAGGGACTCTTGTGTGTGCCTTGTCCTCCATTTGGGAAAGTTCTCTATTTCATGTGCCCAAACCTGTGCTATTATTTATAAAGTGATACTTAGGACTCTGTGTTTATCCCATGCATGTGTCAAGCCAGCCTGGTCAAAGGATACAAGTTACAAACGTCCCCCACCTCCAAGTTAATTTGATATTGAAGTCCTTCCATGTTGTGGCATGAAGTTATTTTGCTAAACTTCTCAAATCTTACAGACCTTAAGACTGAAATCCCTAGGGTGTTCTCCAAACATGCAGTGTACTCTCACTGGAAATTCTGCATGGTTTTCAACGCCCAAATCAAACTCCACATGCCCAAGGATCCCTCCCTCTGCTATCTTTCCTTACCTTCTACTTAGAAGCATTCCTTACCTTCTACTTAGAAGCATTGAAGCATTCTTTTCTTTTAGGCCCTTGCATTATTGCACGTATCATCTGGTGCTGTTATTTATTTACTTACTTACTTACTTACTTACTTACTTTTGCATTTCTTAACTTTCTCTTAACCACTGAAAACTTCATGAAACCAGAGAAGGCAGTTTTTCTTCATCTTGTATCCCTAATGCTCGATTTAGTGCTTTGCTGGTAGTAGAGACAGAAGAAGTATTTGTGAAATTGAATTGCTCTATAAAACTCCTCAGACCATGTTTCTGGTATTACCTCTGTCACTGAACTTGAACATAACTTTTCCAGATCTTAATTTTTGTATCTGTAAAAAAGGAATGATAGTATATATTTTACTTCTCTCACATCTTTATCATTAGAACCAAACTAGCTTTAAATTGTAAATGGTACATTCTAAGATGAAAACACACATCCTCTGGAAATGATCTCCCCCCAAATGAAGAAATACTATAGAAATACTGGAACTAGTCAAACTAGGTACTAGAGCTATAGGGAATCTGAGAGAAATTCAGGTAGGCTACCCAAGAAGAAGAATAAAACACAAGGAAGAGGACTAGGAAGAAGAAGAATCATGAGGAGATATATTCAAGATTGTAATGTGGTCTCAAACCATACACAGTCCAATGAGGAGAGATGGCAGCAGAGCAGAAATAGTCACTGATAAGAATGCAGTGTTGCCCTGGCCAGTTGGCTCAGTGGTAGAGCGTCGGCCTGGCGTGCAGAAGTCCCAGGTTCGATTCCCGATCAGGGCACACAGGAGAAGTGCCCATATGCTTCTCCACCCCTCCCCTTCTCCTTCCTCTCTGTCTCTCTCTTCCCCTCCTGCAGCCAAGGCTCCATTGGAGCAAAAGATGGCCCGGGCGCTGGGGATGGCTCCTTGGCCTCTGCTCCAGGCGCTAGAGTGGCTCTGGTCGCGACAGAGAGACGCCCCGGATGTGCAGAGCATCGTCCCCCTGGTGGGCGTGCCGGGTGGATCCCGGTCGGGCGCACGCGGGAGTCTGTCTGACTGCCTCCCCGTTTCCAGCTTCGGAAAAATACAAAAAAAAAAGAAAAAGAAAAAAAGAAAAAAGAATGCAGTGTTGCCTGACCTGTGGTGGTGCAGTGGATAAAGCATCGATCTGGAACACTGAGGTCACCAGTTCAAAACCCTGCACTTGCCTGGTCAAGGCACATATGGGAGTTGATGCTTCCTGCTCCTCCCCCCTTCTCTCTCTCTCTCTTTCTTCCTCTCTTTCACTCATTCTCTCACTCTCTCTCCTCTCTAAAATGAATAAATAAAAAAAATAAATAGCTTTATTTAAAAAAAATTAATGCAGTGTGAGTCTTGGAAAGGCAACAGTCAGATTCACTTTCTCATTACTAGCCAGGGCTTGATTGGAGACAAAGGTTTCCCAGTCCATAAGAAGGGGAACCAGAAAGAGAAGGGCCCCCGGCCAAAGCAGAAGTATCTGTCAGAGATGGAACCCAGAAATCTAAATGTTAGTGATAGCCACAGAGGATTTGATTCAGGTAGACTCTGGGCCATTCTTTGAGAAACACTAAGCCATATAAGGAAAATTAACACTAAGAATCATATTAGTTAACTATTGCTGGAACCAAAACCCTAGAAGTTGGAAGTGGCAATAGAGTAAAACACTGTATAAAGCCTGAGAAGTAAGAAAGAGAAATAAGACAATTTAAGAGAAAGCAAAAAGACTTGAAGGAGAAAAGACATTAACACAATATTGGTAAGGCAGGGTGGGAAAGCGTGGAACAAATGGCATAAATGTACAGATGGCTAAAAAGAAAAAATGGATGCAAGTTTATTTTCATTTTTCAAGGCTCAAGGTGAATAGAGAAATTTGTTATTTATCAAGGAGCTGTATTTACTCCTGGAACCAAGGATAGCAATCATGTAGGGAAAAGTTTGTATGGAGCGTATCTGGAACTCTGGACCAATAGACACTGCTGATCCTGAAATCTTCTGAAATGATAACCAAGAAGAGAAATATTGACAACATGAGACAGAATAGTCAATGATATTCTGAAGAATAAGTATGGCAACAATGGGCAAGTAATGAACAAGTCAGATGGGCGAGAGCCCTGGGGGTCAGCATGGGCTCAAAAACAAGTGATCTCAGTCAGGACCATGGATAGCTCTGTGCCTGCTTTGTGTCTGGGATAAGGGTGGCCTATTAATACAATGATAACTTCATTGGTTGCACCGCCTGGGTCCCATTTTGGATGTTGAAAAAATCTACCCACTCAGTTAAGATATGTCTTTAGATCTGGAGAATAGTTGTTATCAACTGGTGGCCTTTGATAACTCTATCCAGAGTTACAAAGCTACAAAGAGAAAGTACTAGGCTTGGAGTCGAGAGTCCTAGGTTTTGCACTTAGCATTGACACTCACTAGATGTGTGGCTGTAGTGAAGGCAAACGTGGTGAAGCTCAGTTTTCTCTTCTGTAAAATGAGCTTCATAAGGTTCTTTTTTCTTTACTTTCTGTACAGACCTACAGGCAAAATTGAATAAGATCATGCACGTGAAATCATTTATTACTATAAAACCCCATTTAAGAATATGCAGTTGTTGGAATTAGTTTCCTAAAAAATAAGGAAAGGGGTTCTATAGAAATTTGGCAAGGTCAGGAGACAGAGGTGATAGGCCAAAGGTGTATCAGAGCCCAACATCTCCAAAAGTAGAAGTAGGGCCCTGAAAGGAATCAAGATTTTCAAAAGCTATGGGAGCTTGTTGGAAAGATTAATGGATGTGAAAGAGAAAGTGAAAGAATGAAAGAGAAACAGAAAGTAAAAGAACAGACTTGCAGATATTTGAAACTTTTCCAAAAAAAAGCAAAAGGAAAAGGTTGATTATTTTGTGTCCATTTATGGATAGTGCCTGAAAGAAGTTAAAATATCAAATAGGTGAAATAAATGTCTTAGAAATTCAAAGTCATTTCAATATATAACCAACATATCAGGAATAGGTAACAATAAATAACTTTGGGCAATACAAGTTTAATGGTTATATATAATATTTTATATAGGTATATTTTTAAATATTCCTTCATTGTGGGATCATTGAGCTATTTCCAACATTTCTTTATTGTATACTGTGCTATTAGAAGTTTGTGTAGTGGTTAAAATGACATGACCCAGTGATAAACTAACTTTAGCTCCCAAATTTCCTGCATATTGACTGTATATCTTTGGGAAAGTTAATCTTTTAAGACTCAGTTTCTTCATTTATGGAATGTGTTCAATATTACCAACACCAAAACCCATTGTTAGAATTAAGTAAAAGGATATATTGAAGACACTTTATGTAATGCCTGACATATAATGGGAACTTAGTAATAATGTTCATAATTTAAAAAACTCTTATAGCTAATTTCTGTACTCATCCTTAATTATTTCTATAAGACCAATTTCCAAAATGAGAATTTTTGCATCAAAGGAAGGACACATATAATTTAAGATAATGCCATATTTTTAATGTAGAGAATAGAATTCAGTTTTTATGAAGAAGGATAAAGCCACATATTAAGAATAAAAAGTAATGTATGGGTGCAAAGATGTAGGGCTCATTGCAATTAAACTAAGGGTGAGCATATTATAGAAGCAATAACCCTGTCTCTAGGAAAATATATTAAAGAAAAAACTGCACGCACACACACAAATACATTCATTGTAGTATTAATTATGATAGCAAAAAATAAAAATCTCTGTAATATAATTATCTCATTGATAGGAGAATTATTATATATACTATGGTACCTCCATACAGTTGAATATTATGTAGCCATTAAAAACAATAACAAATACTACATATGTTAATTTTGCAATGAATTCCTGAAAGGAAAGTGGAGTGACAGAAAGAAAGCATACCATGATCATACATCGATGGAACAATTTTTAAGAATGCTGGATTCAAGGTTTATTAGTTACATGTGCTAGCAATAGAACGAAGCTAGATGTTGCATATGAAAGGTATTTGAAAACTGTAAAGTGCTACACAAACTTTATTATTTCAATAATCTGGCATAAACTTACTTTAAAAAGTGAGAGACAAATAGCATAATAAAAAGAACAGGATATGCATGAAATAAAGTTTAGTAAAAAATGAAAGCCATCTCTTCTGATCATAGAAATCTAGGTGCTAAAGCAGTAAAGATGCTGAGAAATTATCTTATCCATCACTTTGTCTTTTGGTAAAGCATGTTTATCCTTGTATGTAAGTGAAAAAACAGAGATGTACAGAGATAAATGATTGACCTAAAGTCACATAGCTCATAAAAATGGAGTGATGACCAAGATTCTCTCACCTGATCAAAATGGAATTCTCAAAATCTTAGAAACCTGACAAGATCAAATAAAAAATATGAGAATTTCTATTGGAACAAGAAGAAATTAGACTTATAAGAGGGAACCTTAAAGGGTAAGTCCCTTTTTTCTAAGATGCCACAAAGAAGTAGGACATGTTAAAAATACACACACAAAAAAAATGCTCAAAGGGAGGCATAAAGCCAAGGGCTTTAAATAACAAAATAGCTCTCCTTGCTCAGGAGTGATCAATGCAGAGTATTTTTTTTCTCCTGTAAAGGTGAAGAAAGTGGAGCAGAAATAGCAAAAAATCAAAGAACAAATGAGGAAAGTCTCCATAAAGAGGGTCTTTGAGATGAATGAAGATAGAGAAGGTTAATCAAGAAAAGGACAATACCTATAAGTGCGTAGAGGACAAAGAGAAGGATGGAGTGTGGCACATAGGAACAAGAGATACAGAATGTCGTCTGCCTCCCGAGAGCCGCTCACAGGACAGCCCTGCACAGGGTCACACAGTCATCACTGCTCAAGGAAGCAGCACCATCGGGCTGATGACAGACATTCTCCTGAGTATGTACCCTCACTGCTGACAACCATACAATTTCCTACAAATGTAGCAAAGTATAGAAAAATGGTAAAATGACCAATGAGTGCAGTGAAGTAGTGTTCATTTAAAATGATGTAGGGAAGGAAATGACGTTGGGAAGAAAATCAGTGATTCAAGGAGGGAGAGTTTGTGGAAACTCAAGGTGGTTGCAGAATCTTCTGTAGCTGGCTTGTCCCTCCCGCTTGACCTGGGGTGGTCAGGAGCAGCACTGTATCTTCAGAACGTGAATTTTTCTCTTTCAGCAGAGAGGAACAGTTGACATTTTTCAAATGGAACCTACAAAAAAGACCAATAACATTTGGGAAAAATAAACCCAATCTCCACTCTCCAAATACTCAACATAAAATAATTATCAAAATACATTCCTAAAGCTTAGATTGGTGTGGCTGTCACAGTTTAATGAGTATGCAATACCCTGATATTACCCACAGCTCAACTCATCTCCATCTTGTCAAATTTCTCTGAAATACATTCAGAAGTTTGTCAGTCCCACTGTTGCTCTGCTGATCCATCATTCTGCCCTTATTTCCTGGGCCTACTTTCACAAGGGTAACAGTGGCCATCTTCCAAGGAGCATCCTGTCTTCAGATTAACTCTTGCGTGAGAAACAAACTTCTCATCTTCTTCTACAACTAACAGCTTCTGGTTGAACAGAATGTTCTCTGGTTTCGATCCCCAAATCACTTAAGTTCTTTACTGAGCCAAGTCAAAGAGCCAAGTCTTTGCCCCATCCCCAGGTGCTTGAAGGTAATCCATTTTTAGGGGATAGTTATTAAATTTAAAAAAAATTAATATACCTGCTCTTATACAAGGCTTGCAATGAACTGCAAAATAAAAGTTCAGGAGATTGGTTGCACAAGACTGTGAATATACTTAACACTACTGAATTATAGGCTTTAAAATGGTTAAGGAGTAAATTTTCTATTTTATTTTACTGCTATTATTAAAAAACAAAACCGAAAAACTTCTTAGGGCCCTGGCTCAGTGGCTTAGTGGATAGAGCATTGCCCTGGTGCACCAAGGTCATAGCAGGTTCGATTCCTGGTCAGGCCATGTTCGAGAAGCAACCAATGAATTCACATTTAAATGGAACAACTAAGTGGAACAAAGAGTTGATGCTTCTCTTGTTCTCTCTCTCTCTCTCCCCCTGTCCCCTGCTCTCAAATCAATGGGAAAGAAACTACTTAGGAAGCTACAGAGGAAAAACTTTTAAAGTAAGACACAATAGTACTGTCTTCAGGATATCTTATTAAGGATTGTGTCAGCAGAGCACCTTTCCATTTAGAAGGCACTTTACACACCTTCTGTTTGATTCTGACAGCCATGGTGAGTGATGAGTACAGAAGATTTTTATTATCCCCATTTTATGCACATGCAAAATGGGACTAGAATGAATGTCCAAGGAGACAAACGCCGAAATGAAACAGAGGTCTTGTGGCTCCATAGGCAGGTGCTCTTCCTTTGATGCTGCACTCCTAGCTGGCAAGGAAAGAGGTGGAAGTGCAATGGGAGCTTAGGAACCAGGCTCCTGCCAAGCCACGCACAAGGCTCCGTAGTACCCAGGCGGCATTATCTAAGTCGTAACTGTAAACCTCTGAGGTCAGTTCTACAAGTATCCTGATTTTATTGTTGAGGGAACTGAAGCTCAGGAAGGTTACGTAACTTTCCCAAGGTCGCCCAGGTCTTAAGGAAAAAGCTGGCTGCAGGACAATATGATATTTAGGAGCAGAAGTGCCAGGGAGGAGGTGGGGGAAGGTGATTCGGCAACACCCATCTTTGTGTCTCTAACTGTCCTCTGGTCGGGAAGAATGGGAAGCCGGCTGGCTAAGCTACCACAGGAGGAGGTAGAAGGGCAACCACAGGCACAAAGAACAAACCTTTTTCTGAAGGTAAACAGAAAAGGAAACAAAGGATTACAATCTTGGAGATGTAGACAGGAAAGTAAAATTGTAAAAAACCTGTAATTATGGTGTCGAGAGAACTGTCCAGAGGAGAAAAAGCTGCTTTAGAAAAGGCAGGGAAGAAAGTTCAAAAGCATTTGTTTTTTGCATATGTTGCATTTATAAGGAAGTGACAGACAATGTTTGTGGGGGAAAATGTGAGTTGGGTAGGAAAAATTATAAACACATTCAACATTTCGCTAATTTTTAAACAATTTTAAATACTAGAGGATCCAATGAGATAATGCATGGGAAATGCTTAAATTATAAAGTGTTGTGCAAAAGTAGAGTGGTACTTATTTTCATCTGAGTGTATTTATAATAAAAATGGAAAGAAAAACCCGGCCAAGGGGCTGCGCTGATGCTCCGCCCGGCTCTGCAGCAGCTTCCACTGCGCATGTCTTGCCCTGGAGGCGCTTCTTTATCTTGTTGGATTACAGCCCTACTCCCCCTCTGGCGCTGAGCTCTGACGTGGTGCAGCTGTTCAACAGCTGGCCCATTTACCCCAGGTGGTGGTATTTGAGGAATCAGTTGAGCAATTGCTCTGCTATGTGTTACCTGGGGTTTGCAAAATCCCACCACAATCCTGAAAGACAAAGTCATCTCCTGGGGCTCCCATCCTGTGTTGGAGAAGGGGGTTCTGAGACTGAGGGGGATTGAGTGGAAGAGAAATCTTACATTTACAGGAAAAAGACCCTTTCCTTTCCTGAGGGTTCCTAAAAAATACGATTTGCTGCGTGGCTGTGTCTCTCTCACAGACCTTATTGGCCGGGCATACCCTTTCTTTTCTCTTTTCTCATCGAAGTCTTTCCCCCTCTTTTACTTCCTCCCTTCAGTTTTCTCCTTTGCTTTTCATTATACTCTTTCTTACTCTGCTCTTCTGTTTTTCTTCTTTTGGCCAATTTCTATTTTCAGAGTAATGAATGTGGAGCTGAGAGATGGGCTAAGATGTGGGATTTTTTTGAAAGATGAACTACTCTTTGAATCAGATGCCACACAAAGACAGCCACTCCTGCCACCTTGGGGGCCAGGCTGTATGATTGGAGTCCAGGACTGCAAAAAGTCTATATGCAGAAATCACTCAGCTACTGCCTCCTGAAAAGAAAAGCCATCAGTCTCCCTCCAAGAGACCTTCTGGGAGCCCCATGCTGGGAGTTTAAGCACTAAACATGTTTTCTGCTCAATGTAACCTAATGTTTCAAACTGCTCCCTCCTGGTTCTAGGATCTGCTCTGCTCTTGGAAAAGCAAATCCTTCTGGAGACTGAAGGTTTAAAAGAGTGATTCCCAGTATTTTTGCCTCTAAGCGCCTTTATCAAAACATTTACCTTTGAAAGATTTGGTCTCCAAGCAAGCAAATGATTTTTTTAAAATGACCCATTAAGATGACTTTCTTACTCCATGTTCTAATTAATCATAGATGAGTGTGTTTGCCAGTCAAGCTTCTGATAAGTATAAGGCATTTAGTTCCCCCACATGAGCAGGTACAATGGAGGCTGGTGCAATGCCAGTTGACATTTCAGTTGACCTTTGAGGTCTGAAGACAGTTAAATGTGCTTCTTCCCTCGGCTTCCTGAAACGTTTGAACACCCTGGGAGACCGCAGACACTCGGTCCATCTTCCTGGGGAACATTGCTTTGAGGTGCAGAAGATGATGATTAAAGTGACTGATAAAGGGGACACTCAGAACCAAGGAACCTGGCATTTAAAGGGGCACTTAGGAAAGAATGGATAGCCTCAGACAAAGGGGAGTGAGAAGTCATGCCCAGGAGAGAGAAAGGGGGAGAAGTTATGGTGGGGGTGGATCGAAGTTTGGTAAAGTTTGAAGCTTATGACATTTGGGGGGCCCTCTCTAAGGTAAAGGTTACAAGTGTAAAATTAGGTATCAGGCCTTGAGGGGTCCAGCAGCTTTATGTTTACTATCAAATCTGCTCTGCCATGTCATCTGTTCCTTTTGAAGAAGGCCCATGGCAAAACTCCTTATCAAGCCTCCAGAGCATCAATTAATGGGCTAATTAATGAGTGTAAGTTCCTTTTCCCCCCAATTCACAGTGGAGCAGATGTGGGGCTGCTACCTGCAAACACACCTGGACTGGGTTTATGTGGGGCAATTTAGCATCTTTGAGTTGAACTTTTGTAGAAATTTAAAAATCACCATTGCCTCAATATCTACTCTCCCAAAGCACTGCTTGTATTAAAGATTACCTGTGCTTGTGACAACTCTATGAATATGATTTTTTAAAAAACATCAAATTATGCATTTTAAATGAGTGAATTGTATGGTGTATGGAAAATATCTCAATAAAATTGTTATTTAAAAAGGAAAGATTATTGGTGGAGGTCAGTTTTCTGCTACTGAATTATTTGGCTGCAAAGAACCAAAGAGAATAAGGCATAATTACATATTGAAATATCAATATTTGTTCTTTTTTTCTATTCTTTCTTAGTCTTAATGTTCCTCGAGACATCTATATCATTTTGGCAATAATTAGGATTGTTCAAACAGGAATACAAAGGGGAAAAAAGCCAATGTTTAATTTTTTTACCTCAGAATTTAAAAATGTTGACAATTTTTTAAAAAAAATTTTATAAGGAAGATTTTTTTTTTTTCTGAAGCTGGAAACGGGGAGAGACAGTCAGACAAACTCCCGCATGCGCCTGACCGGGATCCACCCGGCACGCCCACCAGGGGGCGACGCTCTGCCCACCAGGGGGCGATGCTCTGCCCCTCCGGGGCATCGCTCTGTTGCCACCAGAGCCACTCTAGTGCCTGGGGCAGAGGCCAAGGAGCCATCCCCAGCACACGGGCCACTTTGCTCCAATGGAGCCTCGCTGCGGGAGGGGAAGAGAGAAGCAGAGAGGAAGGAGAGGGGGAGGGGTGGAGAAGCAGATGGGCGCTTCTCCTGTGTGCCCTGGCCGGGAACCGAACCCGGGACTTCTGCACGCCAGGCCGACGCTCTACCACTGAGCCAACCGGCCAGGGCTATAAGGAAGATTTTAATGAAAGAAGAAAAGGCTCATCACCCCAGCAGGGACAGTCCTGGGAAAACAAGACAGAGAGATTATGCTCAACATCAACTGGGAAGAGCATGGGGAGACCAGACCATTCCACTGGTCTCTGGGAGACCAGACCTACCCCCAGAGAAACCAGAGAAGGTCCCCTGGGTTGGGAACAGGATAGAGCAGGATCCTGGGAAGATCAGTAGACTGAAGAGGTGTGATATGGAGATGAAGAGGCGGTCCTGGGAGAAAGTGAAGTCAGCAGTGACCCAAAGAGTATTCTCCATTGACAGGGGGTTGCATACTCCCTGAGACTGTGCTTGTAGGCTACCATCACCAATCAAGTACATACAACCTGTTGAATGTCCTGGAGAACAGTAGTATGGATGCATGTCACTGTCCCATAGGGACCTTTTCTCCCTAGTTGCATGCTTGTCACTGGTGGATGTGATAAGTGACATTTGTGCATACCCTAAGATTTTGCTGAGCTCAATCCCAGCTGCCCCAATCATCTATGTCATTACTCCCTTTCTCAGTGACCCTAAGCACAGAAAGGGATGTTCTATAAACATTGAGCACATTGTGCAGGCAGAGAGCCCTGCCCTGCCTGGCTTCCAGCAGCAACTAAAAATCCACAGCCATGCCCGGGCCTCCCCTGAGTGCTTTTTCCTGAGTGCTTTGTGTAGGGGTACTTGAGTTCATTTAATCTTTTTTTTTTTTTAAGCTCAACTCCTACTGTGTCCAATTCTTGCATCAGCCACTGCTCTGCTCCCTGGCACTAAACATAAAGCATGAAGAACCCATTCAACTCACTTTCTGAATCATTTGACGTTTAACATTCTCTAGCCTAAGGGTAGCCAAGAGGAGGAGGAGACATGGGAATGTGACCCATATATGATTTGTCACCTATGACTTGACATTGTCAGGAAAGTTTCCAGCTCAAAGAGTGGGAGAGTTGAAAGGGAGGACAGGGAAGGACAAGATTCTTGTCCAAAACGAAGAAAGCAGGATGCCTGGAGCAGGAAAGATGAAGTCACTCTGCCTCTCCAAGAAGTTCTGTTCTGAGGAGTGCCCTTCGCCCAAAAAGCCTTCCCAAGAGAGAGGGAAGATTAAGATCAGGGGATGATAAACAACTCAGCAAGGATCCAGGCTGAGCTGAGTTCAGAGCTGGCATTGACGTCCAAATCCAAGTTAGACCCTGGCTTAGCCAAGCCCAGCCAAGCCTTGAGTTTTAAAATTATGGTGAGGCTTTGTTGTGATTATTTCCAGAGGAAGAGAAATTTGAAGAGAGGCAATATTGCTTTAAATGTTCTTCTTTCATTCCAGAAAATGTCACCTGATGTTGGAAAGGGACAGAACTAAAAGCAAAGTCTTGAATATAGAATACCTCAACTGAGAAAGGATGAGGACCAATAGTCTTAATGACAGTTCATGTGCAGAGTTTTCAACGGTGTTACCTGAGGGCCCAGCACTGTGTTGAAGCTTCAGAAGGGCATGTGCACTCCCGGTGGGGCTTTCATTAAGGGACAGAGCCAGAAATATGGATATTGTCCCTTTATGCCCCTCACAGGTTGGACCATGTCTGAAGTGCTGGGCTGACTTTTGTCAATAAAGAGGTCTTCCAGCTGGCAAACACCCTCAACTCATTGCCACTGCTAGCTCTTCCCATTGCTTCACCCTGGCCTGGTGCTCCCAGATCCAGAGCTCATCTGAAGTGAGTTGGAGTGGTAGAAACCACCATCTATGTTTCTCCAGGATCTGCCCTCATTTCCCTTTGAGAAACCACCTCCATCATTCTCTGCCTTACATGGTTAGACATCTACCTTTGAGCTCTAGAAATATGCACATGATCTAATTCTGGGACTTTTTATTAGAATTCTAAGGAAACATAAGCTCATTTTCAACTGAATAGGAAGCTGGGAGGAAGTGAACCAAAACCACTAGAAGCTACCCCTTGGAAACATTTGCCTAAGAGGAACATCAGCTTAGTCACGTGGGTCCAACAGTACCTGAGGCAGGAGCTGCCCTCGGCCCCAGTACCTTGGAGTTATATGAGCCAATGAGTTTCCTTTGTGCTTAAGACAGGATGAGTTGGGTGTCTGCCCCTCCAGGCAGAGGAATCCTGAAAAATATTCTGTTGAAGCTTAGAATTGAATAATTTTTTTTTCAAATTTTGGATCTATTTTTATTTTATGTTTATAGTAGTATTTTTATATTGACCTCAACTGTCTAAAATCAGTCAGAATAAAAAAGCATTGATAGGAGAGGTGGCTCAAGTCTCTGAACAGCTGAAATTAGGATTATAATGTTCAGGGTTTTCATAAGTGAGATCCTTGGAACTATATTGTGTTTTGCCCAGTTCACTTTTCCTTTATTAAGCATTTTACTTTTTTTTATTGATATGTGATTGACATACAGTATCCTATTAGTTTCAGGTGTGCATCATAGTGATTCTGCGTTTCTGTACATTACAAAGTAATTCTTGACTCAGACTGCTTCTCCAGCCTCTTCCCTGTGCCTCTCACATGTCAATCTTATCCAGCACCCAGGGCATGAGGCTTAGAAATCTGAGTGGCCTTCAGTTACAATGACCTCCCTCCTGAGCCCAGTGAACATCTCTGTACTTTGTCCTTGATTCTGACTCTGTGGCCTAGACCCCCAGATTGCAATGGAGCCTCTGGTCTGGAGCTCTGTCTGCCTGTTTGGATTTCCCGGAGGTCTGAACTTATTGTGAACTTGGAGTACTCTCTGGCTACCCCTGAAGTGCCTCCCTACAGCCAGGTGTCTTCATCCTGGGAACGAGGGTCTTAAGCCAGGCAGTCTGAGATCTACCCCTAAAAATGCTTCTTGACTCCAGTGTGTTATTCAGGCACCCCCAAAGGGAACCTCAAAGGGGAACCAACTAGGATGGCAAAGAGTCTGGAAACCAGGTTCTTAAAGTTATATTCAACAGAGTGGGGTGGCTTTGGCCTGGAACAAATGGTAAAAGGAGAGATATGATGTCTTTCTACAAATATTTATAGGTTTGTCATGTGGGACTAGAGCCAATGGGCAGAAGTCCCAGGGGGATGAATATGGGGTCAACAGAAAGGAACTACTTTAGGATTGTGGTTTTTTTGTTTGTTTGTTTGTTTGTTTTCTGAAGCTGGAAACGGGGAGAGACAGTCAGACAGACTCCCGCATGCGCCCCACCGGGATCCACCCAGCACACCCACCAGGGGCGACACTCTGCCCACTAGGGGGTGATGCTCTGCCCCTCTGGAGCGTCGCTCTGCCGCGACCAGAGCCACTCTAGCGCCTGGAGCAGAGGCCAAGGAGCCATCCCCAGCGCCCGGGCCATCTTTGCTCCAATGGAGCCTTGGCTGCGGGAGGGGAAGAGAGAGACAGAGAGGAAGGGGGGGGAGGGTGGAGAAGCAAATGGGCGCTTCTCCTATGTGCCCTGGCCGGGAATCGAACCCGGGTCCCCCGCACGCCAGGCCGACGCTCTACCGCTGAGCCAACCGGCCAGGGCCAAGGATTGTTTTTATGCACTTGAGAATTGCCCTTGACTTTAGCAGGAACATCTTTAACATCCTTGTTGGTTTTCAAATACCTCTTTCTGGTTGGGTTAGCAAGCACGTGTGAGTCGATTCCTAGGAATGGCACCTGCGAGGAACCCTTGGAGACTGGAAGGAGTTTGGGGTGATCTTCATGGAGAACCCCCACTGCCCAGAGCTAGAGCAAACCGCAGGACTTGACAAGGCTAGGAGTAAGAATCACTGCCCATAAGCCAAGCTTAATTCCAGGGAACTGAACTATCTCCTCACTGGGGGAGAAAAGGGAGAGCCACCTGTACTGAATTGGGAGGCAGCCATCTTCCCAAAGCTGGTGGGAAATGGGGGCCCAAGTTTAATAATGGTAAATCTATCAAAACCAAATGGACATAGCTCATATCCTGTGGGCAATAAACCTCCACAGGTGAAATTTTATGAAGTTTTAAAGGGAACTTTATGAGTTTTGAGGGAACCTTTGTATAAACTAAAACCAGCCATGGAAAAGCAATATAATATGAACTGTGGAAGGCAGTATCTAAAAATTCTGTCACTGTTACCAAACTAAAGACACTGTTCAGGGGGAGAAGAAAGACATGCTAGACTTTATGTCTCTCCCACGATTGCTGGTGAGGTAGGCTGTGCTACCAGCACCATTTTTAGTTGTTGGAGAGTAAAGGCTATTAAAGGTCTCCTGTTTCCCACACAGCGCCTCGTACAATGCAGGTGCACCTGTGCACATACAAGCACACAAAATATGTCTAAGATGTGGGGAATATTTTTGAGTGCCTCCACAGGAAGTTCCCACTGTTCTGGGGGCTTTTCATATCACAGGTAGGAAACTTGAACTCTGAGTGTTAAAAAGCTTTTCCAAGGCCATGTAGTTAATCAAAGCTGAATACTAATTTGAACCCACATCTATCTGTCCCTAGAGCCCAGGCCCTTTCAACCACATCTGTGGCTGCCAGGTTTTCAGATTTCATCAACCAATTCAGTTTCAAAAACACTTAAGAGAACCCTAATCGGGTTGCCAACAGTTTATTGATGTGTGTACCTGTAAAAATATTGTCATTGACAGGCACCAAACTAGTTCTTAGAACTGTTACTCTCTGCCATACTTTACTCTCCTTATCCCTTGTCACACCTAATGCAGTGTCCCACACAAAGTAGGTGCTTAAGACAGTTGAATGACTAACATTATCTACTCTTCTGTTTGATGCTCTAAAAAAAACCCTCAATGATATAGAGAGATGCCCCAGACCTAGATGATTTGCTTCATCTTGTTTAACTTTGTATTTATGGCTTAGTAAAATCTGGACTTTGCCACCATCCTTCCTCCTCTTGGTAGATTTCTCCTCTTGGCAGACTCTATCAATACAGCTTCATCACTGCCCCTCTGACCTAGAAACTCACCGTCAGAAGTTCTTCAAGGAACGGGGTCAAGCAGTGCTGTGCAACCCTAAGAGGTAGGTGGGTACCTTAGCCTAGAGATTCCGCGGTTCAGGAGTTCCATTTTCTTGTCCCAGCTCTTGTACTGGGAGAACTTAGGAAATTCCCTCTTCTTTTTGGATCTCAGTATTTTTATGTACAAAATAAGGAGGACTGAGCCAAAACCTTGCAAAGGGTTCTCCCTATCTTGGCGATCTCCACATCTTTCCCATCTGGCCGACTGCAACTCCTTCCACATCAGGGCTCCTTTTGTTTGAGAAAATCTGGAACTAGGGGATGGATTCAATGACAAGTTGGCTCTGGAAGAAGATTCTGTAATATGATTGTGCAGCTGTTTAGTGATTCTACATGAGTGTAAGATCGCTTTGGGGTGGAATGTCAAAGTTTACCAGACGTTACCTTGGAACAGTTCTCCTTTTTCCATGAGCCCAAATCATTATCCTCTAAAGCATTACTAATTGTGCACATCCATAAGATGCTGGGAGGCCCTAGCTGGGAAGCACAGGACCCAGGACCCATGCTGGGGGTCACTCATCTTGCTTGGGTTTCTCCTTGGCACTGGAGGGCCTGGAAAGTAGCCAGGCTGTGCCCTGACATAAACGACTTGTCAAGTAACCAGCCACAGCCCAGGAGGTGCTCTCACAGTCACGGGCCCTTTCATTTATCCTGAGAGCAGTGAAACTAAGAGAGTGGATAAGTAGAAGCCTACCTCACTGAGAGGGAAAGGTTAAGTTACAGGACCCACGTTTCAAAACATTTTTTTGAAAAGACTTCTTTGCTCTTTAATTTTAGAATAGTCACTGTCTAGCACCCATCATAAGAGGGCTATTTGGATGTCATCTAGAAACAGAGAAGAGGAGAGAGCTAGCTGACTGGGCTGCCTGCTGGGTTGGTTTGGGTTGATTTTTCACATACAGATCAAAAGCCTCCTGAGCAGTTGACTCTCAGCCAGGGAGTGACTCCTACTAATAGAGAGGATTTAGCAAAAGTGAGAGAGCACTGCGTGCAAATGCATCACATTAATTGTGCTGGAGCTTTCTGGTCACCTCTGTAAAAATATCCTGAAGATGAGTTTTGGCTCCACTCTGCCAACAGCCCTGGGGTCTAATTAGGCATCTCAACCTGCAGGAGGTAAGTTTCCCCAGACCCTTGGAGATTGCCTGGTGACCCTTTGTCAAGAGAGATGGAGGGGTGAGTGGGGTCTAGGTGTAAATGATCACTTTGTCCTTGGTGATACCTTTCTGTATTATCTCTAGCAATTAGTATAAGAGCTAGAATAAAAACAGAAAATCAAAGCCTTGGAGAAGAGGCAAGACCAAGAAGGCATAGATACAAAGAGTCATGTGCTCAAACAAGAAATATTGGGAATGAGGGGATTCAGAAGAGGCATTCAGGGAGTGGGCACAAGAATTTGGAGAGCAAGCAAGAGCACACTGACCTGGGGGAGGGCTGCCCCAGGCTGGGACCATGCCTCTGAAGGACCGTCTGTGAGTGGGAGGTTGGGGAAGAGCTCTGCTCAGGTGCACGGGGACGTTTCAGACTCACACCTGACTTCCCTTGAGGGCCCAGAGAACCTGGAGGAAGACTCCCCAATCACTCAGCAGCCAGGAAGTCAGAGGGAAAAAACCAGTCTAAGAGCAGCTGGGACAGGAGGGCAGGGAGGGAAGGAGACCTGAGAAGGGGGTGTTAGGTAAAATTTAATGGGGTTTCAACCATCCAAATGGAGTCCAGGAACCCTATGAAAGAGTACTTTGGCCCATTACAAAGGGTTGCGGAGAAAGAGTCAAGAAAATGGAAGAGCAGAGGGAAGCCTTCTGTTCAGTAACCACTGGGCATCCCACCCCCAGCCTGGCTGCCGCAGAGGCTGCTCTCTCCTCTCTGTTGGCAGAGAGCTTCCACATCTGTGAACACAAACGTGGATTGTGTAAGCCTCATGGGGTTAGAGACCTATTCTGCCTCCTCGTTTTACCAGTGAAGATACTTAGGGCAGAGAGCTGGGGGCAGACCCAGCTGGAACCCTCCCCCGCCCCCGGCCCCACTCCTCTGTCAATTTCTGGCACTGGAAGAGTGCGTCTCTGTGCCTCCATGTCTGGAATCTGAGAGTCTCCCATGGTGTCTGCCTGTCTCTCTGCCCTAAGGGTCCTCCCTTCTCAGCCTCTCACACACCAGAGACTGTGTCTTCTCCTGCAGGTTGTAGCCTATCTGTGTCCCCTGGGCTCACAATGGGCATCCGCCTCTGCAGGCTGGTGTGGGCCAGTCTGCTGCCCTCTCCCACCGCCCGCTCAGGACCCTCTTTTGGCCTCCTCAGGGGTGTAGGCTTTGGTCTCAGGCCCACGTGTTCCCCTTCTCCCTTCAGGACAGGCGTGTGTGTGATTCTGAGGGGATGGGGGCGGGGTGAGTGTGTAGGGAGCCGGAGAGCATGCAGGCAGCTGCTGAGACCCACTCCAGCCTCCTCGAGCATTCCCAGACACACAGATGGGAGAGACGATCACATGTGGGTCTATGGGTAACACATGTGTGAGGGCAGCTTGCATTCTGTTCTAGTCCAATAATGAATGATGAAACTCTCTTGGAACGGAGAAATGTGAATTTCCTAGGCTTCCGATTATAGTTCACTGCTTAAGCCCAAAGTTTCTGTCATTTTGTTTGAGAACTGGTTAAAGGTTAAGAGGATCTGTTAAATCAAAGGTCAAAAAGGTCGTTTAAAACAGGTCCCACTTAACCAAGACACCACACAAATCCAAGCAGAAAGATAGAAATGAGAATTAGGGGCGAGAAGAGAGGCTTCATAGGAAGAGCTGGTTTCTGTCTGGGAGGGAAGAGCTGTCAAATCCTTTGCTCCTGAGAATCACAGTCTCTCAAGTGGCCTTGACCTAGGATGGACTCAAGGCTGAAGGACAGACTATACGGAATGACTTTCACACGGCCTAGCATGCAGGCTTCGCCCAAATCTCTAGATACCAGAAGCCTCACCTCTTAGTATTTCAAAGGTAAATGACCCCAGTTCTCCCACTGAGATCTTCTAGGCACTGTGTATATATATTTTTAAGCTTTTACATTTCCTGACTCTTTCATTAGTTTTTGTCATCCCTATGTTCTTCTCATAACTGTTGGTGATGAAATGGCACCAGATGTTAGACCAGTGGAGTCAGACTGGACCTGGTTCAGCAACCTCAGTACTTGAGTTCTGGCTAAGAAAGAATTCAGAGCCAAGACTCAAGAGATACTATAAGAGAAAGTTTATAGAAAGTCTCAGAGGTGGAAGAAGTAAGCCAACTGAGCTTCATGGGCTCAGCGAACACGGTACAGAGGCAAAAGGAGGGCCCTTGGAACTTCGGAGAAAGAGAGAGACAAGGAAAACCTGCCTGGAGGAAGGGGCAAGGGATGGAGGAGGGCGCAGGCATGCTCCCTAGGGAGAGCGCTATTTCTTTTAAACAGACAACAAAACAAACAAACAAAAAACATGCCAAACACCTGCTCTGAGCCAGGCACCATGGTTGGGGCTCATAGGAATACAAAAATAAGCTGAGTGGGATCCTTGGCCTCCCAGAACTTAGAACAAGGTCAAAACAAGTCAAACTTTAAAAATGGTTCCCAGAATGCTTTTCCTGCATTGCTGACAAGTCTGCTCCCCAGCAAGTTAATCACAAGTGGCACTAGAGATACTCTCTGATGGAAGCAGGTGGCTATGCAGTCATCTGTGTGGGTCCCTTCCACTTTCCTTCCTATAGGGACTCCCTCAGTGGCCACCTGAGCAGGTGCTGAGCTGAGGCTGGCTCCTGACCCTGGGGGCAATGCTGGCCTGGTGCTGGGTGCTCCGGACGCCCGTGAGTGTGTCTGGGTGGGGCTTGCCTGTGCCTCAGCACATCCTGAGCATCTCCTGGGGAGGCCAAGGGTGCATCTCTCCATTTCTGTCTACAGCTTTCTTTAGCACCCATGGATGGAGGTATTGAATGGACCTCCAGGGCGGCTTTAAAAATGGAAAGCCAGTCCTGACTGTGGCCCCCACCGGATGGTGAGAGAGCATGGGAGGAAACAAAAGTGCTTGTGTTAACAGAATGTCATTTCCCAACATGATTCAGGCCCCGACGCTCAGGCAGGAAAGGAGAGCAAATGCCTTGCCATTCATCACATCGGACACAGTTATTTTTAGAGCGCACACCAGCTCAGCACTGGGCTTCAGGGCCCTGCCGTGGAAGGAAATGAGACTGGGCCGATACAGTCAGTCAAGAGTGGAGATCTTGCAGGCATGTGAGTGAGTGAATGTGTGTGTGAAAAAGGGGAGGAGTGGGCAGGCAGCCTTCCTCCCAAACTGCAGGCCTTGAGCCTGGCAGCTTACGTGAGCAAGACGAGGGAAACTGAGCACAGAGGTGATCATCAGGGGGTGGGGGGACCCTTAAGGGAGAAGACAGAACCCAGAACTGCAGTGGACCTTGGCTCAGGAAACACCCTCTCCCTTCCCCATGGTGGCCTGACTGGTCCTTTCATATGCACATGGGAAGTCCTTCCAGGTTGAAGGCAAGGCAGCCTCTGCCCTAGGCTTGATAGGACGTCCATGGCTTTGCTATCACAGTCTTGGGAACATTTGGCCAACATACTTTCCAGGTATAAAAGGACAGGTTATCTGGACCCTTTGAACTATCATCAGGAAATAACTTCTGCCCCAATCAGCACCCAAGCACCCATATTGCTAAAAGGCAAAGTCTTACCTGGGCGTGGAAAGTGACCCCCTTTTTGCAAGAAACAGAGAAGAGGTTTCCCTTCCTTTACACCCATTCCTGGCTCTCTCCTTCCTCTAGTGGCTGAGGGGAGAGGGAGGCCTGTGGTTGACTCAGCCCTGACGCAAGGTTGGGCCCAGGGCTTGGCTCTAGGCCATCTCACTCTCCTTTCCCCTCAAATTCCCTGCCCTCCTGACTACCTCCAGAGATGCTGGGCCCTGAAAAAGATGCATTCACTACATCCATCGCCCACCTCTAGAAAACAGCTCAGGATGAGGCCAGGTCCCCCTTCCTTCTCCCCACAAGGCTTCCTAGATGTCTTCCAGGTCTAGGGATGTGTGCTTTCTACCACATGGGGCTCTTAGGGCCTCAGAGATGGCGTACTTTCTTTCCATTAATAGCTCAGCCGTCCATAAGGTTCTGGCCAGTATTGAACCTTCTTATTGGCAGAGAGGGTTTAGATGGCTTCCTATCCAGTCATTGGACAGTCTCCCACAGGCCAAGGCTAGTGGACAAAACCTTGCACAGCAGTGAGTCCAGGAAGCAGGCAAAGCTCTCATGAATTCCTGAGGGAGCCAGCAGCACCCTGAGCAAGAGTCTCTCTGCTGCCCCTGTGAGCACCCAAGAGAGGGTTTATCTGCTTTGTACCACGACCGCTTAAGTTACCTGTATCTTTTCCTCTGAAGAGTTAGCAAAAAGAAGTGCCATCGAGCTGTCAATGTAGCAACACAGATGGACTGAACTGTGTTCAGGGACTGTCAGGATCAGCAGCACATAGGCAGGTGGGTGAGGAGGAAGGCCTGGTAAGCCGGGTGTCCCATTCTCATCTCCTTCACCAATTTACATCTATCATGACCTTGAATCAACCGTTCACAAATCTGAACCAAAAAAGGAATGGCTTCGAACAAATATCCTTGATACCTTTTCAAAGTACTGAGAACAAATAAAACTAGGGAGGGGGGCTTCTATAAAATATGCTCCCTGGAGAAGTTAGTTCTCATGCAGCTGGTGGAAGCCAATAGACAGTAGAAAAATAACAGCTAAACATTATTGATCTTCTACCAAATGCCAGAAACCATACACAAGTCACTCCAACCCTGCATGGAAGGTATTATTTTTACATTGTATAAACAAAAAACAAACAAACAAAAAAACTGAGGATCAAAGATATTAAAGCAATTGCTCAAGGTCACAAAGTGGGAAAGGCAGGACACCTTTCTGATGCCAAAGCTCGTGCTTTCTGTCATACCATGTGCCTCCCAATAGATCAAAGAGAACAATGTCTGTGTTTTCGTTTGGTTTTCTTATATTGAGCATCTTTTTAAAGTCTGTCCCTTCTCTGTACTTTATTTTCCTGTCCATAAAATTACTTATAAAAGAACTACAAGTCTATCCACCTCAAGCTGTGCTGAAAAAAGTGAAGAATAATGTGGATAAAGCTTCTGGCCCCATATGCCACCGAATGAGAGTGTTTGACAAGCAACGGTCAGATGACCTCATCTGAGAGCCCCTGGGTGCTGGGGCAGAGTAGGATGAGTCAGATGCCAGCCCACTTCTCTTCCAAGGGCCTGAAATCAACCAACTTCCTGCTTTTCTTTCCTTTGAACCCCTGTGCTTGGTGGTGCTTGAATGTCCCTGGGAGGGTTAGGATGTTTTTCCTGGTCCATCGTGAGGCTTGTGGGGCAGGAGGCAGAAGAGCCCATGTATGCGAGCTACACTGTCTCTGCTAGACCCGTTCTCCTCCTCTCTTTGACGTGACCTGTTACTTTCAAAATGCACTACCTGCCTCTCTGTGATAGTCTTCTTCTTTTTTCTTTTTTTTTGTCCTCCCCCCAGTCACTGTCCTTCATAACCCTCTGTTCTCTGATCTCTATGCCACTCTTACTTCTCCCTGATATTCGGGAAGCTGACAAGTGGAGACACACACATTATATACCCAGCAGGTTGAAATCACCTTCCCACAGACTGCAGCAACCTTCGTGCTACTTCAGGACCAGTGCAGGGCTCTCGGGGGCTGACACTGGAGACGCTCGACTTGACACTCAGCATGGGCTGGAGGTGAAAGAAGGTGACTCACACATCACACAGTCCCTAGGCACAGCCTCCAACCGGGGAGGTCAACCTGCAGTGGGCGACTGTGGGGGTTCACATCTCTGCTCGTTCTCCCTCATCCTCACTGATGCCCGACTTTACCACGGAGTTTTCAGGTCATGAGGGCCATGAAGGAGTCCCAGAGACACAGGGCATTGGCAGCATTCTGGAATAATCTGGTGCTCTTCTCTTGCCTCCATTCACAGCAAGGTTTACTCTAAGGGAAACTTAAAAACAAAACTCCAGCCTCAGAGGCTGATACCAGTTTCCTCTGAGCCCATGCAACTAACTCTTCAGATTGGAAAACCAGGGAAATTAGCCTGCTTCCCTGCATACTCAGCACAAATAACTTCTTGTTCTTGGTAGCTGGGTGAAAGACTAGCAGAAAGGATTGTGGAAATAAGTAGAGGCCGTGACTAGATACATTGATCTGTGGGTTAAAAGGCTCCCGACATCTTCCCAGCTCCACCTTTGACTCTCTACATGACCCTTAACATTGTATTCTTTTTCTGTTTTGGTTTCCATTTTTATAGATTGGCTTGTACCAAGAAGAAACCAATACATAATTAGAGAAAATAAAATGCTATGTAAATAATATTAGAGATTTCCCTGCTGTTTGCTTGACAGCAGTTCCCTTAGAAGACTCAAGATCCTTTTGATCTGAGATGAGAGGGACCAGCTGCTGAGAGATGGAGTCTGATTTAATCCAGAGTTAACCTTCCAGAAGATCTCTGTAGATAATTTGTGATGCTTCTTTGTAGTCTAAATCTGGGACAAAGGTAGAGAATAAGATTTGTAGAACTGGGAACAACCACATACTATAGCTTCTGATCAAACCAGTTTTTTTCATCTCTGTCTTGTTGACATTTTTCACGTAGGTCGTTCCGTACAGACTCAAGGAACCGCTCTGGGGACAGCTACTTCTGACCTCATGAAGGCCTTTTAGCATGTTTAGGTCAATAAAAGTAAGAAGTGATAGTTCCACGTATCAAGAGCTATATATAAAATTCAGAATGAAAAGTATTTCCAGCATATTTGATTCCCTACTTCAAAAGGCATTAAGCTACTGGGGCTCCATATTGACAATATGGAGAAGGGCTAGTCGGGGGTGGGAAGGGGGTCACACAATGGACTTACTGGACTCCATACAACTGTCTCCCAGCAATCCTCCCTCACGTCTCCACAGCCAGATTGGAGCAGCCTGTGGAAAAAATTCCTGTCTATTTTCAGAAACAGATAAAAGCATTCAGATTATGCAGTACAAAGCTCAGCCTGAAAGCGGCTGGAAAAATCTGTTCCTTGCCACTGTCACTGACCCCCCGACCCCTCCAAGTAATGACATTCAGGCCCACTTCCCCCTCCTGTCTCCTCGCCCCTACCAGCACAGACTGACCCCCCGCACACATCTGGTCCTTGTCTGCCCTGTCAGAGCAGTCATTCCTGAGAGAGCTGGAGACAATGGAATAGAGGTTGATAAAAATAATTATCAATGGTTCAAGGAGAAGTCAGTGTTAAACCCATGTTTCTTTTTATCTGGATTTTTGGGGAGCGTATTTACAATGCTGCCTGGTCCTCCACTCCCCGCCCAGGGGTCACATGGCAGGAGGCCCAGTCTCCAGCAGGCACACAGGCCTCCTTTGCTAATGAGATCCGCCCTGGGGAGGAGGACAAGTCTACCCTGAGCAGAGCCGTCTGAAACCAGATGTCTGTCTCCCTGTCCTGATCTCCCCTAGGCATATGAGGTTCATCGGACTGGCTCTCTGGTGCAGGGATTATTCCTGGCTTTAGGGAAAAGCTGTTTGGAGACGCCTCCACTGTCCAGCGCACTCATGTTTGCAATAAATCAGTCATGCTCTGAAGCCACGAAAATGTAAACACAATAAACCAGGCTTATGCTTAGTGTGTCAGGGAGCAAATATCAGTCAAACACGCTCTGGAGGACCACTCTGTTAGCTTTATCATGTGGGAGGCTTTGGGGGTCTCAATGCTCCATATTGAAAATGTCTTTCCTTCCAGAATGCTTTGTGCTTAGCACTCCTCACCGAATAATTCATTAAGCACCAAACTCCTCCTACAAAAGTGCTTGTTTTTCTACCTCCACTGGAGTCAATGGGTTCACAGCCCAAAGAAGCCAAGCGAAACCAGCTGCCTGAGGAGCCAGACTGATGACTCTTCCTGAGGGAATGGGGTGAGCCTCTCATTCCCTCCTCCCAACTTCCTCCTTTGGATACACCTGTGGGAGGGCCGGGCTAGAATGAAGAAGCCACCATGGGGCAAGAGACCTTTGAAGAGGGAAGCAGGGCCCGTCCATCTGGCAGGTGGATGGAGCCAGTTGTTGCAGCAAAGACCGATTCCTATGCTGGAGAAACAGAGGGCAGGAGCCAAGCTGCATGACAGATAGAGTCCAGGAGCTCCCACAGCCACTGGGAGGATGTGCACAAAGCTAGGGAACCCAGGGGACCCTGCTTGACCCCACCAAGGCTCAAGATGCATCTTTCTGTTTCTCTACTTTTAAATCAAAGGCTTGGAGTCTATGATGCAAGACCCAAGGAGCAAAGTGGAAATGATTGCGATGTTCAGTAACAAGCAGTAGCAGAAAACTAGACAGAGAGGAAAACCATAGCTCCAATCATACCCTCAGGTGTATCTCTGAATGTTTTGTACATCTCCTTTGCACCAGCTGGTCCCTCTGCCTGGAATGCACCACCTCTTCCACTCGTTGAACTCTTACTCATCCTTAAAAATTCTATTAAAATATTTTCTCTTCGCCTGACCAGGCGGTGGCTCAGTGGATAGAGTGTCGGACTGGGATGCGGAAGGACCCAGGTTTGAGACCTCGAGGTCGCCAGCTTGAGCACGGGCTCATCTGGCTTGAAAAAAACAACAACAACAACAAAAAAAAAAACTCACCAGCTTGGACCCAAAGTCGCTGGCTCGAGCAAGGGGTTGCTTGGTCTGCTGAGGACCCGTGGTCGGGGCACATGTGAGAGAGCAATCAATGAACAACTGAGGTGTCGCAACGAAAAACTGATGATTGATGCTTCTCATCTCTCTCCGTTCCTGTCTGTCCCTGTCTATCCCTCTCTCTGACTCTCTCTCTCTCTGTCCCTGTAAAAAAATAAAACTAAATTAAGTTTAAAAAAAAGAAAAAAAATATTTTCTCTTCTATAAGGCTTTCCAACATTTCTTTAGTCAGAGTAAGCCACTCCTTCCCATGTACTCCACCAGAACCACCTCTCTGTTGTGGTGCTTATTACTTACTGGTTGTGTTCCAGTTAGTGGATTTTGTGTCAGCATTCACAGCCTTGAGGACAGAGCTGGTTTATTTGTATTTTCCCCATGCGCTCCCAGAACCTAGCATAAAAATTTCTTATCAAATCGAATCGTATCACTTACAAGTCACATAGGAGTCCCAAACGCCAGGTTATATGAGGTGCAGTGATATGTATAGGATCCTTCTCATCCTTCTTTTTTTTTTTAGATAAAATTCACATAACAGAAAATTCACCACTGTAACCATTTTAAAGTGTATCGTTCTGTGGTTTTTAGTATTTTCACAATGCTGTGCAAACATCACCAATAATTCTAGACATTTTATCTCCCCCAAAAGAGGCTCTATACTCATTGAATAGTCACCCCCTAATGTCTCCTCCCCCAGCCCTAGGGAACCACTGATCTGTCTGTCTCCACGAATTTGCCTGTTCTGGATATTTCCTATAAATGGAATCCTACAGTATGTGACCTTTTGTATCTGGCTTCTTTTATGACCATGTTTTTAAGGTTCATCCATGTTGTGGCATATATCAGTACTATTTCATTTATGGATATACCATATTTTTGTTTGTCCATTTATCAGCTGATGGACATTTGGCTTATTTCCACTTTGCGAGCTAATATGAATAATGCTGCCATGAATATTTGTTTATATGTTTTTGTGTAGACTTGTTTTTAATTCTCTTGAGTATACAGACTTATAGGAATGGAATAAGTGGATCATATGGTGACTGGATTTAACATTTTGAGGAACTAACCCACTTTTCCAAAGCAGCTGCACCATTTTGCATTTCCACATGCAAAATATGAGGGCTCCAATTTCTTCACATGTTTTTTCCTATACTTGTTATTTTTGTTGTTGTTGTTTTGTGTTATGGCCATCTTAATGGGTGTAAAGTGGTATCCCATTGTAGTTCTGAGTTACATTTTCTCTAATGACTAATGAGGTTGAGCGTTTTTTATGTGCTTATTGGTTATTTCTGTATCTTATTTAACAAAGTATCTACTCAAGTCCTTTGCCCATTTTTAAATTGGGTTATTTGCCTTTTTGTTATTGAGTTGTAAGTGTTCTTTATATATTCTGGAGTATAGTCTCTTATTTGCTCCCATTTTGTAGGTCATCTTTTCACTTTCTTAGAAGTGACCTTCAATGCACAGAAGATTTTAATTTTAATGAAGTTCCATTTATCTAGTTTTTTTGTTACTTGAGCTTTTGATGTCATATCTAAGAAACTATTGCCTAATATAAGGTCCTAAATATTTATACTTATGATTCCTTCTAAGTGTTTTATAATTTTAGCACTTACATTTAGGTATTTGACTTATTTTGAGTTAATTATGTATGAGGTATGAGGCACGAGTCCAAATTCATTTTATTGCATGTGCGTATCTACTTGTCCCAGCACCATTCATTAAAAAGACTATTCTTTCCCCATTGAATGGTCTTCACACCCCTCTTGGAATCAGTTTCTCATCCATATTTTATACAGTTACTTTCTTGAATTTGTCACTTGAAATAAGCTCACTGGGATATAAAAATCTTGATATGCCAAGATTTTTTAAATATAGCAATTCATCAACCTTTCTTCTACACACATCAAAATCCATTCCAGGAAAAGTTAACAACATCTAAGGTTGCACATTTCCACAAGTGGCAATTGCTTGAACGTTTAACCTGTGATGTAAAACAAAGATAATCAGAAGGTACACTCCATGGGTTGTTTTATGATAAGCAGAGCATGTGGACAGATAGGGGAAAGAGAGCTGACTTAGATGGGTTATTAGTGCCTTCCATAAGTGGGTGCATCTTCTTTAGACTATAAGTAAAGCAAAAATTAGAGTCATCCTTTGACTGTTCTTGTGGCCACTCAGTACTGGCAATGGGAGTAGCATCACTGAGAATTCTTTCCCCTCCTTATCACTGCCTTAACTCACGTATAGACAGGGGGATGAAGAGTGGTGGGGTAGCTGTGGAAAATTTAAATGTGGGATGAGAGAGGAAGATGTAGAAAGACAAGCACTCAGGGAGAAGTGAGAAGAGCAATGAGAGAAGTACTACGGAGAACAGGAGTGAAAAAATGGATCAAGAACTGGGACTCCCCAAGTGTGATGTTTGAGAAAATGGCTTCTCTAGCATTTAACTTAATGATTAAAAGGAGTAGACACTGGACAATAAAATAACTAAACAGCTAAAGCAACCAGGGAGCTGAAAGGTAGTTCCTAAGCTCACTATCTTTCAGACTGGTCTTGGCTGATGCTAATCCCTCCACCTCATCCCATCCTAATTAACTGGATTCCACCTTGCCTTTCTTTGTCTAGCTAACCCCACTCTTGCCATCT